>NC_079395.1:7316191-7621113 GCF_029220125.1 Pseudoliparis swirei
ATGATGGGTTTATCAAATACAATACATACGAATTAAAAAAGTGGTTTTACATTATAAAAGAGCAGTGTCTAGTTTATGGTCCACTACCGTTTCAATTCAATTCAATGCACAGCTCGGGGGCCAAAGGAAGCAAACAGGCCCACAAGGTTTGGGGATTCATTTCATTCACAGGGAGAAGTGCTACATGATGCTGCGTAAAGATTCAATGGCAGGGGGCCTTTATACTCCAACAAAGTACCTGGAGTAATTTGACTGCCCAACGAGAACTTGTAAGCAGTTCCCCTTTAAACTTCTTGTCGTGGGTCCTCTTAAAGGGACCTAACCCCTGCACTATAACTTACTGTATTATAAGTAAAAAGAACAATATCCGTTGCTGCTAATACTTGTGCATTTCTATTTAGTTGAAGGACTTTTAATAGTATTGTTTTTACAAGTTCATCATAGGTCCTTTTACATTTAATAGATCTGAATACTACTCCCACCACAGGTGTACAGCGACACACAGGCCTTAGGAGGGGAGCTGCTAAAGTCGGAACACACACCGACAACATGGATGTGTTATGGGTCAAACCAATTCCTGCCATGTCATGTCTTCAGTGTCACTCGGACTGACGGCATGTCCTGAGACGTGAAGTGGTGTCCTCCCAGTGGGAATGGCATCTTCTCTCTGAGGCAACTCATGCAGATGACATTTAAAGGCTGTATTTAGAGCAGCAAACAGATCTGATGTTTAACTCCTTGTGGCACAGATGTTGTGTTTTCACAGCCATCTAAACAAACAGAAGCCGCAAGGGATCTTTTTTTTCTTACCTTTTGATGTCCGTGAGAAAATCAGACATACAAAAGGGTTGACAATCCTGAATGTCTGAATCCTCATGGTGTCTCTTGAGAGATGTCCTGTCTGTTGACCTAACAGGGTTTCAGTGACCAGTCTCACCCCTCACGCCCACCTGTTTCTGCGGCCTGCATAGACTCAGGGTTGTTTAACTCTAATGGGACTATGCTGCAGAGTTAAAACCGAGGGGCCCGATGGTTGCGGCCACAGGTTGGAGGAATGTCTACCGTCTGGACGGGAAAATGTAATCAGCTGAGATCAGCGAATTAGAGGCCGGTTTCTCTTTCTCCCTTCGCGCTCTCACTTTCCCTTCATGTGCTTCTCACGCATGCATGCTCTCTCACTTTTTCTCACTCACCCTCTCTGACACACACACACACACATACATGAAGAAAAATGACACCTTTTCTTTCAGCTATTTCCTCTGTTTTTACATACTTGGGCCTGGTGTACTAGAGGCAACCGTGTGTTTTCATGTGACAAAACACACAGAGGTCTGTGTGGATTTGGGAGAGGTGAATGGTCTAATTCATCATTCGGGGTTAGGCCTGTCGAAGCTTCATCAGGGAATATCTCTATCTACACTTAAAAAGTGGGACTGTTGGCGCTGTCTCATGAGCTTAAAGAAACTACAACTCAGTCCTGTCCTCTGTTTGACTGATGGCTTCTCTGGAGAATCCAAATTCCACAGTTAAAATATGTTTTTTTCATAAAAGCTGCATGCCTGCATTCCCAGATCTTTAATTTAGACATGTACATGTTAAAGATGATCACAAAGACAATGTTTATTGTGTATTACTTCAAATCTCACAATGTCCATTTAACGGCCGCTGTCTGAATACTGAACCAATCAAAAAAAGTGTTGTCCCCATTAGTCACGTACACACACAAAAACATACACAGTGTGTCCAGGTTGAAGAAATACTGACATACTGTACTCTATACAAAATCTCAACCTGCAGCGTGACTCTGTAGCTGTCACATAAACCTGAGTAAAAGGTACAATATTACCCTCAGAAATATACAAGAAAAAGACAGCATGGAATGATAATATTCATGTAAAGTAAACCTCGAGTAAATGTATTGAGCTGACAAAAGTGCCCCACTGTCATCAATCCACTCATGCAGCACACTGTCTCACCAGAGGCATTATTTCTGATAATTGAGCCTCCACAGCGGACGTGAAGGGTAACAGGTCAACCACAGGCACGCTCAGCCTGCGCTGTAAGTCATCCACTGCCGTCATGTACACTCACTCTCACACATTCTCACTTGCTCTCGCACACATGTTGATAACCACACTTGTAATGTGAACCTTACTGCTGAGGAGAGTATGCCTATAATTACAGAGCAATGGTGGGAAAGCCATAATCACAAAGACTCGAATAGAAATCTAAATCAACAGATGATTCCAGATTGTTTCGTTCCCTCTGTTTACACAAGGCCGTTTTGATTTACGTTCAGCACTGGAAAACCTATTGTCCTTTGACAAAATGTTCACAATTCTCTAATTGAGCCTCGAAGAAACCTGTAAGCGGTGATATGCAATTGTACTTTTTGTGTTTTTGCTTTCACTCAGAAGCCACATGAAAGGTGTTGTTCTCTATCTTGCCAGTCCACAGGAAAAGGCTGTTTGATTCTGTTCACAACCTCTAAAAGAAAAAGAAAAACATCAATTTAAATCGGTGACCAACTGTGAATCGCACTCCTGTGTTCACTCGCTTACAACAGATGCCTCAGTGTGTTTCTGTTACACACACAAACACTGCATTTCCACAATTTCAGCCCAGCTGGCGGAAACCGTTAAATGAGCAGAAACTATGACACCTCCGTGGAATGAACATGAGATGCAATGCACATTTACTTTCATTACAAGTGTCTGTTATTTTAACAGGAGGAATGGTCACCTGTTTATAGACTTGTTGATCAGGAATGAGCTGACCTGTGTAATGAATATCTGGCAGGGTATTTGCACCATTTCCCTTTCAATTTCCTTTTTGTAGTGCAGCTCGTTCTGGTGACTTTGTGTTTACATATCTGCAGTATTTTCAAAGCATGTGACATTTCTCTTCAGGTTCAATCAACATTCAGATTGCTCAGGCATCTACTGATTTCACGAATGCAACATACAAATCATGCATCACAGATGAGTTTTATATATGCTGTATATGCTGTACATGTTTATATATGTTTGTATTATCTGACCTTGAGTCTGAAATAAAAGTTTGATTGATTGGTTGATATGCATCTTTCTATATATGCATCTATCTATGTAAAGTTCAGTGTGCACAGGCCGGGCTGGTCAAAGTCAATCGTATTTTCTGAGGAGTTTCAAATCTTTCAACGTTGGCAGATGCATGCGGCAGATGTTTTATCACTCGGTGGTGGCCAGTGTCCTCTTCTACGCTGTAGTGTGCTAAGCAGCAGGTTGAAGGCAACTGATGCCAATGGACTCAATTTGTATTCTATTGTTTTTTGCTATTCTTCTGTTGTAATTTTTAATGAAAATATGTCACATGAGTCCTTTGGGAGTACCAAAGTTATACATTATCTTCTTTTTCCAGCATCGAAATGCCGCCATTTGTTACTGTAGCTTTAAAAAAGAAAAAAAATCCTGTTGAACTCACTGTCGTTGCTCAATGGCAATTGCCTAAGACACCCCATTGCTGGGAAATGAATGCGTGCCCTTGTTCCACATTTAGTTTTGCCCACCACCATGGGCTGCTATTCGGTCTGCAATTTTCAGGGTTGTGGGCTTCTTTAATGAGCACTTTGATCCCACTCAGGTCTGGAGCTGGTGTTTACGCGACCCTGGAGGAAAAAAAAGAGGAAAGTAAAGGAAGGGAAAAAAATAAATCCTATTCTCTGCTAGAGACCTCTGAGCTGTGGTGTCCAGTGTAACGAACGGCCACATCAGGACCCCGGGGACATCATCTTCATCGTCAGACCCAGAGTGACCACAGACAGAGGTCATGACTTGTGGCCTCACTTTCAAGTCACAGTCGGGGAATCTTCTCTGGCAATAAAACAGCAGATGACAAATGTACACTAGAAAAGGGTTGTAAAGGTAAAAAAAGAAAAATAAACTGATTGTGAAACATGTACGAGTCAACCTGTCAGCTTTCTTTGGTTTACAAGTTCTCATCGCAGATGTCACTGGCAGCTGGTTTATTTAGGTTCATTTGTAGTATGACATGTGTTTTTGATTAGGATTTCCCTTTATCAGTCTCATACATTTCATAACTTAACTACAACAGCTTCTTGGCTCTCGATACTTCTTTTCCAGCATGGCTTTGACACGGAACAGCTGTAATGAGAGCATCAAGACCTGGGGTGTTTTTTGCAAGTTGCTGCACATGAATGCCTTCCCTGCAACCTGGATACACTTTACACTTCAAAATATCTTGGATTTAACATGCAAATCATCCAGTAAAGAATCTCAAATATGTTCAACATTCAGTCGTCGTTACTCCAAGTCTTTCCTTTACTCGAAAAGAAACAAATTTACACTGAAGACAAATTAAATTATGTCACATTGCTAACAGATGTTCGTTTTTAAAACTCAGAAGCCATAGTCTTAAAAGACTAATGATTGTTAGGCAGGTGTTTTCTTTTTATTTCCCTGAGGGCATCAGCAGGAATTGCCACATTCCACCAAACCGATTACCAGCTGAATGGGCACAACAAAGAGCTTCAACCAGGAGTACAGAATGTTCCAGACTCATTCATCATTTGGCACAGAGCCCACCCTTAACCAACCAACCAACCAACCTGGCCTTACAGTTCCTCTACGAGTACCTCAAATGGCAGGAGTCACATGTCAATGTTTGTATATGCATGTGCAAGTATATAAATGTTCAGCATTGTGTATTGCATCAGATTCGTTTGTACCGGGTTGGAGAAGATTTTGACTGCTTTGTTCACTGAGACCCAATAATCTTTACATCCTGTTTGAAAAGGTAAGACAGGATATGTAAAGACTGCATCTGCAACTGTCACGGTGTGTGTGTGTGTGTGTGTGTGTGTATGTGTGTAGGTGTGTGGGTGTTTGCTCTTTGAAACAACACCATCAAAAACAAAATCATGACTTTATACACTACCGTTCAAAAGTTTGGGGTCACTATGTCTTTATTTTTCAAAGAAAAGCACTGTTTTTTCAATAAAGATAACATTAATCAAAAATACACTCTATACATTGTTAATGTGGTAAATGACTATTCTAGGTGGAAACGTCTGGTTTCTAATGAAATATCTCCATAGGTGTATAGAGGCCCATTTCCATCAACTATCACTCCAGTGTTCTAATGGTACATTGTGTTTGCTAATCGCCTTAGAAGACTAATATCTGATTAGAAAACCCTTGTGCAATTATGTTAGCACAGCTGAAAACAGTTATGCTGGTGATATAAGCTATACAACTGGCCTTCCTTTGAGCTTGAAGTTTGAAGAACAAAATTAATACTTCAAATATTAATCATTATTTCTAACTTTGTCAATGTCTTGACTATATTTTCTATTCAATTTTCAATTCATTTGATAAATAAAAGTGAGTTTTCATGGAAGACACAAAATTGTCTGGATGACCCCAAACTTTTGAACGGTAGTGTATGTTAACATGTTTCAACCATATTTCACATACTTATATTATAAGCAAAATGAACTGTTACTTCTAAGCTGGGGAAGGGAGACGTGGTCGGTCGTGGGAACTGTTTCGTGCCGAAGACAAGAAGACAAGTTGCGTGTTGACTCAATGACTCATAGCATTGGTTGTTGCTGTTTGCATTGGCTGCTCTCAGGAGTATATGGCCAAGTGAGTGAGTGGAGGAGCAGGATCTTCCTGCAGGTAATGAATGGACCGATCCGGACACACAGTGTAAATAAACAAAAATGTAAATGTGCAATGAAAGCAAAAATGATGCATGCACATGCGTGAACACCGTCACATCAGTTGGGTGTAGAGGTTGGTTTGGTGTGAGATGGATCATAGGATTCATCCAGGTGTACATGGCTGTCAGGCTGGATGCAGCCCAGACTTGCCTGTTATGTGCCCATCCACGTGTTCTGGATACCCATGTGTCAGTGGCTATGAGTCATGCCAGACAACATTGTTTCCCAAAGCTGCCATGACTCATTGCATGATGAGACCCGGACTGACACTCTTTTCTCAAGCCTTAAGTTGAGTGTCTGTTTGACTTGGGCTTCTGAGAAGTATTCCTATCTTTGTTTTTTTGCATGCTACGACAACCTATCGAACTTCTTTTTCTCTAAATCTGCATCCTGCATGTCTGCTTTGTGTCTTTATGATGGTATCCTCTGTGATGTTTGCTGGCCTTTTTTTTGGTCTTGTTTTTTTACTTCGGAAGAATGCCAGCGGAAGATATTTTCAAAATAACACACAACAAGTGCACGCACACATTTCTTGGCTTTGGAAATATGTGTGGGCGACTGTCAAAGTCATGTACCAGTACCCGGCCAAGGGTTACAGCCCGACAGACATTATAGGTGTCTTATCTCGGCTCCTGGCTCCTTAAGTCCGCTTTACCACTTCAGCAACAGGATTTTATCGCAACAGAAAAAAATGTCCATAAACATAAAATGACTGACTGATAGCTGCACTCTGCTGAAAGATGCCCTCTAATTAGTGTGTTTTATGAGCCCAGGATCCACAGGGGAAACATGTCCGCGCTGCGCCGGAGAGCAAACACCGCCTGGGAGGTCACTTTACCCACAGGGAGCTCTGGAGTCTCCTCAGACCAAGTTCAGGGCACTTGGGAAGTCTCACGTTGGACCACAACGTATTTGTTTATTGCATGCTTAATTACAAACTGATTCAGCTCCTTGACCTGATGGAGTCGTTGGCCGCATCTGATCCCAGTAATGTTGGCCTACGTTTCTTTTTCTTGGAAGGAGGAATTTACATATATGTGGATAAGTACAGTCTACAATCCCAATGAAAACTAATCAAGAAGCAGCATCAACACAGCTGGGACAAACCTCAAAAAGAGAGGGTAAGCACGCTGACCATACACTGTAAAGAAGAAGTGGACATACTCACCTTGACGTCAACCACTGATTCGTGGACTACAGTTTTTAATCCTTGAGTTTGGCATTTGGTCATCCGCATCTTGGTTTTGGCCGTCGCCATCTTATTTTTTTGCAACCAGAAGTGAAAGGAGAGGGTGGAGCTAAGTACAACCCAACGCTAAATAAAACATTGGCCACCAAAAGTTACAATGAACTTTTTGAGTTCAAAACACACAACTGAAGGGTTAAAGTTGGAGACAAAAACACTCCGAGACGCACTAATTAATTCATTAGTTAAAGCATAACCTGCTTTATCAGCTATTTTACTCTAAATGGAAGCAGCATTTACTAAATAAACATCATGCTGTATTGAAGAAGACTTGAAACTAGCATTTGAGACCATCAACTCATGTTTAGAATATTTATTGATTCATCAATCAGGTAATTTTCTAATAGACTTCTATACAATCAGACTAGGAGACATCCTCTAACGGCCATTAGAAAGCATGCACGTTTAAGGCACTGCTGCATGACAAGCTAACGTTCACTTTGCATTCAGTATATTATATTTTGTGAATTAATGCAAGATTCTTGTAGCCTGTCAACCATATTACTTTAGGTTATCAAATGCTTGACTTAACCTTAACCCATATTAGTGGTTCAGTAATTAACTGAGATTTGGTGGTTCGATGTATAAGTGTCACAGAACTACACATCAATCCTGTGGGAGACTAAATGCTTTTGACAGAAGTATCTTGAAAATGAATACACTCCGAATGCATTATGTCGTGAATAGGTAAGTGTAAAGTTATGGTAATCGATGCAGAGAGATAAAATAGCTCATTTTGCAGCTTTCAAAACTAACAAAACATTTGAGAAATTGATATTGGCTTGTGAACTTGATGACTTGAAATGACACCAAATTATTATAGATATGTTACCTAAACTCTTCAATGATTGAATGATGAGAGATATAAATTTGCTTATATTTTGGTAATTTAATAATTAATCCCTGAAGAATTCCTCCAGGTCCTGCACTCATACCTCCCGAACTCTCCGGTTTCACCTTCTGCAGCACGAGTGAACCAATGAGCTCTCGCCTGCGACAACACAGGCCAACCTTTCAGCAAAGAAATGCTCTTTAAATGATTGAAATATTTCAGATGCTCCGACAGACAAAAGAAGTAAAAACAAGGGAGGTGAGTGAGAGGCAGGCGAGTTCCCTGTGACCTTCTGGTCAACCAGAAAGTGGGAAGGGTTAATCCTGGTTTACACTGACCTCACTCAGCAGCTCCTCAGCACTGGAGTGAATAACATGAGTACGAGGAGGATTCTCCTCTCACCTGGAGAAAACGCAGTGCCCCGGGCCTGACCCCACAGGTGACGAAAGACTTGACATGACAACTATACTGTGGGAGAGAGAGAGACAGAGAGAGAGAGAGAGAGAGAGAGAGGGAAGGGGGAACTGGAAGCAGAAAAAGCCATAAAGATAAGCCCCTTTCAGACATGGAATCACTGAAATTGCTAGGTTTGTTTATCTTTTATGTTAAGTTATGCTTTTTGGCATTTCAACGAGAAAAAAACTCCTTCCTTGTTTGGCATTTAGCATTCAAGGCAGACATTAAATGAGTCCAAGTACATGTAGATTGTCTAATTCAGCAGGCGTCGTCTTATTTATCTTGTTCTCTAATTTAAGGCTCAGCCTATTTTTCAGACATTTAATTTTTCAAAGTATCAAAGTTTGCTTCAAATCTTCTTAATAATCCGTTAACAGCAGTTTAAGCTTCATTTTCTTCTGTCTAGAGATTACATCTTGTACACAAAAGTATTAACCTATAAACACTTTTATTCACACTGTCATGTTGAAAATGTTATGAATGTATTACAATGTTTTTCGGCACGTAAACGGTTTCAAAAATATAAAACACATTTTTAAAACGCCATATGAATGCCAGTATGCCAGTATGCCACTATGAATGAAACACCAATGATTTTTATTTCACTCAATATTTTTGAACACATCTCATTTAAAGTCGCCTTTGAGTTTTGATAGAACTCCAAATGTGATTCCACTCGACTGTTTTGCATTCTTTCCTTTCGTCGATTCTCTTGCTGCTTCATGCCGTCACGAGCGCAGCCGAGGAACTATATGTCAAACTCTCGGATGAGAAACTAAAACTTGTATTTGCAATAGGAATCGCAAACTTCAGATCTGATCCGATTTGGTGACACATGGTCCATGGATTTGGTGACAAATGGTCCAAACTAAAATGGATGGATAGAAAGAGAGAAGCAACAATGGAGAGATGGAGAGAAAACCGGACATAAAATATTGCCTTCTATTCATCAATCCAGTGTTTTCTTCTCCTTTTGTGCTTTTCAAGGAAACCAGCACACTTTTCTTCACTCTTCTCACGCAACTGATAAAATCCCTGCTATCGTTCAAGGTAAATGCAAAGTTCATAGGATGTCACAACTGTTTGCAAAGCATTGGGCGTCGACATTAGCTTTGCAGCGATTTTTTTCTTTCTTTCATTTTGGACTTATCTTTATTTTTATTGATAAGGGGGAGCTGATTCATCAGTGTCAAGGGGTTGAACTTGATCGCTCCGGTTGTGTTTTTTCAAAGTGACAAATGCTAAAACAATGTGTAACGTAAATAGTGCTGGTACAATAGTGAGGTTTTTATCTGAGACCTGTGGTTTCGGTAATACCTATTCATCAATCTTGGACATATTTTTGTAGTCCTGTAACTGTGTAGGTGTGTTTTGTTTTGAAACGGTTTATTAAAGTATTGATGCATTCCTTGTGTGTGTGTTTACCTGTCTGCTCTGGTCTCATCCTCGACCACACCCTCAGTGTTTTATAGTAGCAACTATCGATTCATATATTTGTATTCATATCATCAAGGTGTTTCGAGGCATCTCCATCCCCCTTCATCATTTTGTTTGTTTTCTATCACACAATCTGACGTGACTCTTATGCCACAATAAAAAAACAGACGTATCTATCGCAACATACTACACAAACATTTGTATTGTTTTTACAAACTAAATCCAGTACAAACAATGGACTCACCTGAAACTCAAACTGAAAAATTAAGTTTACATTTATGTGATGTAAAATCAGCATCAAAATTACAACGTTGCCTCCTGGAGATTCACACAACAGAAAAACGTCCAACAAAGTGGGAAAACTTCTGCAACCCGTTTGAGAGTGTCTTTTCCTGCTTTGTTTACTTCTTACAGCAATAAAACGGTAATAAAACGATCTACAGAGGAGCTTCTTGAACGCATCCTCCCCATAAAATGTTACCTGAAACTCTCCAAGTATTTTAATGAGCACATCATAAATGAAATATGCCCTTCTGTTGACTGAGAGATAAATAAAAGAGCACTGACTGCGTCTATCTGTCCTTTCACAAAGCACTTTCCGTGCTGCATCCGTCTATTACTTTGTAATTATTTACCATTTATAAGGAACATTGAGTCAGGCAGGAAAGGTCAGTTAAGGGCTTGATTTTTCTCACAAGCAACCAAATAAAATACCTTATAGTTCGTTTACTCTTCAGAGTGCATGTTGTCCTTGTTGTTTGTGGGAGAAGCTTATAGGATTCATCAGTTGTTTGTTAGCTTGTTGGCTTTGTAAAATCCCTTTGATCTCCTACTTTCTTTATAATAAAGGACAATCAAAGTAAGAATGCTTTGCCGCAGCAGCAGCTAAAATATGGATGTGTGCCAAACTTTATTTTTAAATGCAAGAGGAGTGTTATATTTGATGGATGACGGTTACATCAAGTCAAACCCTGACTATCAGCAGCTTCAGTTGGGCGTGCTTCACACACACTCACTTAAACACACACACACCCACACACACACACACACACACACATACACACACACCATGCACCTGTGCAGGATTGCACTGAAAAGAGCTGATAGCAGAGTGAAAGAACTTGACATTTGTTTTCCTAATCACCTCCGACACCTCCTTTCTGTTTGTGCAGAGCGAGAAGTATTGCAGCGCTCAACAAAGGCCCCATTTACTCACCCTCCTTATTTGTCCAAGCGTGTTTCCCTCCAGCTCCCTGAAACCACAAGCTCATTATTTCATCCTTCGTAATGTTAGCTTTTAAATCCACATCAGCACACTCATTTGGTTTGAGATGGTAAATATTTATGCCCCAAGTCTCAAACACACACACACACGAACACACACACACACACACTCACAACTTGCAAAGAGACAAAAACGTGCACGCACACTTTACCTTCCCATTTGTTTCTATTTTGGCTGGAACCAGAAGAGTTTGGGTCGTCATAGTGTTGTTATCACTGATTTTTTCTTTTTA
The DNA here is from genome assembly GCF_029220125.1 of Pseudoliparis swirei. Taxonomy (NCBI): domain Eukaryota; kingdom Metazoa; phylum Chordata; class Actinopteri; order Perciformes; family Liparidae; genus Pseudoliparis; species Pseudoliparis swirei. The sequence goes on from NC_079395.1 coordinate 7,327,402, forward strand.
TTAATTAATAATTATGCTTTGGTTTTAGAGCTGATCACCGATTTTCACAACAAACGTTCCAAACAGACACTGAAATCCCTTTTTTATTATTATTAATATAATGTTTGTATTGTCTGCTGCATGTTGTTTGTACTACATACCGTGTAATTGGGTCAGAATCGGAATCTAAATATTTTGTAGTTGTTACTATATATATACTATATGCTGTGCAACTGTACTATATTTAATCTAACTGAAATATAATCTGACATATGATAAATATTAAAGGATTCAATCAAGTTTTGATTGGAGGCTTTTGACTTTTCAAGGAGAAAATCTAATAAGAGTAATTTCAAGTAGAGGCTTTGGCTTAGGTGGGGCCCCTTGACTCCTTGGGGCCCTTGGTCTGTGCCCAGTAATCCATCCATGTCCTCAGTTGTGCTACATGCTCGTATAAAGAATGCTTGTGGGATAAAGAATTGTTAGAAATAATGTTTTATTAAAAGAATATTCTGCTGCCCATCATCGCTGCTGGAACCATCTGGATGTGACGAGATCATTTGTGTGTTTGACGAGAAACATTTAAAACACCTGTGCCCCTAAATGCTCCGTAAGTCACAAATACTTTAAACATTTGTCAGGTAGATATTTCTCCACTCATTCATCTCTCCGTCCCTCCCCCTCCGTCCACGTCGTGTCTCAGGTTGCCTGCAGTCAGGTAGGATGGCCCAAGGCCGCAGGTTAAAGCTGCAGCCCAGACGTCTGCTCAGCTCGAGTCTGCCTCATCGGGAGACCTGCAGTGATTACTGCTTTGGTCTTTTGTCTCCCCTCATTGTTAATGGGGACCTGCATTGTGAGGGGGCCACTTGTATTGTGAGGGGCCTCTTGTAATATTGTCTTGCAGGGTGCTGGAGAATTGTGTGGGCACTGGGCTGCCAGCGCCTCCTGTGAGGTCTTGTTGACCTGTTGAATGGAGCCACCTGAGAGTCTGTCAGGGCACAACGAGCCCAACGGGACTGAGGAATGTGGACAAGCAGCTGCCGTCTGGATTAATAACTAAAATAGAGACAATGGGAATATGTCAGTGGAACTTCAACAAAACACACATGATCAAAATAATATACAAAGAAGATGTGAATTAAAAATGGCCTTGTAACTATTACTGCTAACAATTAAAACACAACGGTGTGAAAAGTGCTCCTTTTGTTGCATTGTTATTAAAAACAATCTTGTTTAGAATGTGGGGGAAACAGTTGGAGTGATTGTGTGGCAGTCGTTGACTCACAGTATAATATTGAGTCTTAAAAAAATGTATTTCATAAAAAATAGAGAAGACTTATGCAAGTGCAGTGAAGATATTTCAGCTTATGTCCAGCAGAAATGTCTTGAGGCTGGTATTGTTTTCACCTCGTGTGTCTGTGGGCAGATTTTGTGACAGCGGTAGTGTCTCAACTGTGCAAGATGCAGGCACGAAACTTAACAGATGTGTAGTTGAGATCAAAATGAAGTTCCATCGAAGCTGGCGTGGTCCGAACAAGAGGGGCAATAGAACGACCTACCGGAGGGGATAAGGCTCGCAGAATCAGTAACTTCGTTTAAATCACTTCTTAAAACCCATTTTTATCGAACAGCTTCTTAGTGATGTCGTCCTTTTATGCAGTTCTTTGGTTCCCCTAATTTAGTTTGTCTGTTTTTTATTTTATATTTGTATCTTACCATTCTATTTTGTTTTGCCTTGATTCTCTGTAGAGCACTTTGTAAACTTTATATAAATAAATCAAGTTATTATTATCATTATTATTATCATTATTATTATTATAGGAGGGGGGTAGGATAGTTTTTTAGATTAATTTGAAATTATTTAAAATGTCTGAAAATATGGTGTAAAATATGATTCATAAACAATACAACATAATACATTTAATTAAAGGTTCATGACTATTACAATATATACTATATATATTGAGTACTGTAGAAGACAAACTGTGTTAGGACACAATACATACTGGAGAGAAGCGTTACCGATATTCAAATAAACCCACATTGGCACTCATCGATGCCTGTATGCAAAAAGGCGATACTGAAACAATAATTCTATATTTAAATGCACTCAGCTGCACATTCAGGAGAGAGGAATGTAATGTATTTATGTCTGGACTTCTCATTGTTCCTGCAGGATGCCGTGATTACACCTTCAAATCTGCATCTGCTCTCCTTCTCTTCAGGGCTCTGTGTTATAAATTCTCTCTTAAACTTGTTGCAGAGCCATTGTCTCACTGAGCTAATCACGGACTCTGCTGCTATCAGATCAGGGAACGTTTTAACGTCTGTCAGCAGACTGAATCAGCCCAGCTCCCCCGCACAGCCTGAGCATGCAAGATGATGCGAAAAGAACAACTTTGAGGAGGGAGGGAATAAACTGTGAAGCTGATTTAGTTTCATTTCATGGAAAAGTCTGAGGATGATATATGCCATTTAGATTACATGACCTAATATTCAGTGGTATTGGAGCTACTCAGTGTGTTGACATGTTAACGTCATTCAGTTCAAAAGGTGTCCACTATCTCTAGGGAGTCAAAATACAAGCGTGGTTAGAGAATGAAAAACCCTGAGGATGAATAAAGCGTCTCTTACGACAATATCGACAATTCATTTGCATGCCATTTTAGGAAGTGCGTTATCAGCTTGATATAAAATCTTCAAACTTATCTGTGATTTTCCCAATATTGACTTTTATTTCTTGTGCGTAAATGTACAAGAAAACAGTTGCATTTGGAAACACAATCTTTCTTATGCAACCTTATCCTGCCGGTCACGCAGACAAACGTGAGGTTACCTCTTCCGTGGACTCACAGGAGGGATGTGTGCCGGCTTCATGTAACTGAAGCTCACAGTGAAGCTCCTCGGATAATGACGGTGACTGAGCCCGCTTCTATTGTTCACTTGCATTGTGTTACATGGGAATGAGGACGGCTGGAAAGCTAGCTTTTGTTGAACTCTTATATTTTGTATTACCACACCAGTGCTGGTGCTCTCGCATGCACACGCACACATACCCACACACACACACACACACACACATGCATTTATATCATATGCAACAGAGCTTCGCCACTTCAAAGGCTTCAATCGGAGCACAAAGAAAATGGCAGGAGGAAGTAAATTAGAAGGGGAGCACGAGTGCTTCTTCAGAGGGAGAGGAAGCCCATCGGAAGAACCTTTAATCTCTCCCAACCCCACTAAATTGAACACCCGGAAGAACGGACATCACATGACTAGCTGCAGTGATATCACATTGCAAAATACAAAATTCATTGCTGTCTCAGATATGATTGTCCCCAGAATGACAGAGGTCGGGTCTCTTGATAGTGAGCTTCGCAACCAACAGCTTCTCGGTGGTGTAATGTTGCTAATCCAAGCTGACAATGGAAAAAAGTAGTCCAATAATAATATTGAATTATGTTTCTATTTGATATTGGCCAACATTCACAACGAGGTTCTGTGGCAGTCGTTTTAAGAAGCTTTTTGTATCTGGTTGTGGTGTTACATCTGTAAACATTATGTCTTTTCTGGTAAAGACATCTGGCATTTGAATGACGATTCAAAGTACCACCAAAATGCAACGGCAAGGGTATTTGTTTTATTTTCAACATGAAGTGCTATGTTTTATTCTGTGTGTACTGTGTGAACTTTGTCACGGACAAAAACCTTTGCCTTGTAATTGCAAATACTTTTTTCTGACTCAGCAGACGCTTATTTGTTTGCGTCATGATCATTGTTCTCTGTTTACAACATGAGAATGTTATAAGCTGTAGGGATACACTTTAAAGGCCTTTTGTTCTGCACACATGCACAACATTGTTTATCTAACCCAATATAGAAAAATAAAATCTAAAACACGATTCTTAAGTGATGTATTGAATATGAAGCGCTATGTTTGATGTAAATTGTAACCTTTAAAATGCACCAGTCCGTTCCATCAGCGCAACTTAAATCATCATCTCTTTCTTTGTGACAACCTATGATTGTAAACTTTTTAAGCAGCCCTGGAGATGTGTTGTAGATAAGCTTTCCAGCTTAACACAGTCAAGGCTTCTCAGTGGCTTCCTTTAGGCATGGCGTTCCCGCAGGCTGCACATTTTGTGTGGCGGTGTCATATTTCAAAGATGTTATTTAAAAAAGCATTCGAGTAAAGACAAGTGATTCATCTTGTAATCAGCAGAAGAGCATTGATCAGATGTTACATTTTCTTATTTAAATGACAAATGTGTTCAAATGTGCCACTGTGTATGGCTTGTATGTTAAGATACTGTAGATGTGGATCCATGGAAGGCAACCTGGAGGACAAGAGGACAACAGTGGATGAAGTGATTAGTGGTCACAGCGTTTAGTAAAGGCAAACTCTTTAATTACAGAAAACACCAATGGAGGTAAATACTCCGTCACCTGATAGCATCTCGGGTAAAGTGCCCCCCCCCCCCCACCCCTTCTCCCATCAACACCAAACACTAAGTGCAGGCCACGAAGCTGTAGCCCTGAGGTCTCTCTGTCTCCAAACTAATGAAGAATGACAATAGAAGTAAATCTCATTTCTATTGTTTGAAAAACATTCAGGCAATATGAAACAGAGGTGTTTTTCAGGTAGGAATTTTGATTGAACGAATGCTCGCGATCAGAATCTGTCAGGTAAACCCCGAGACTTCTGAATAAACTTCTGCCTGGAAACTACTTTGCTCCATGGAACACAATGTGTGACTTTCTTCCAGGATTATTTCCTGGCACAAGCCAGCGATTTCTTGTCTGAGACTGATTAACATCCTGCTGAACTCAAAATGAGGAAGAACTTGACTCATCCAGCTGTGGGGTCTTTTGATTAGCTGTGATTAAACTCAGCATTCAAGATGGTTTACGTTCAACCTTCAATGCTTAAGAAGATGTAAAGAAACTCCTACACATCCAAAATAAAGAAAGTCAGAGCCCATGTTCATAAATTAAAATAAAAAAACGTTGTTACTGAGTAAGATTAGTGTTCTCCAGCTGGAGTTCCTCAGGCAGGTCTTTCTGAAGCCAAAAGGCAGGTCACCTTTGGTCTCTAACCTTGAATAAGGAAAAAATCCGGACATTTATGCCTGAAGGTCTCAGGTTGCACGATGGAACCAAAGGAGCAAAAATAAAGCAGGAGTCAAATGAAGCATCAAAGACTCAGTGGTGATGCAATTAGCTTAATAAAAGCTGCTAATCAAATTCCAAACAGATACTTACGTGTGAACATATGTCTCACAGATATTTTCCAAAGTACCACTTTTGATAAAGCGGACTCTTTAAAAACATTAAAACATGTTTAAAACTAGAACGGGCACTCGGTAGAGCGCATACCTTCGCATATCACAAGATTGGGCATTGAATTATGAACATTTTGGCATTAGTTGCATGCCAATTGGACAAAAATGTATCGTGCTATGGTAAAAAAAAGATTGTGACCTTTCCATGACCTTGACCTTGACATTTGACTCGATTGATCCCAAAATCTAATCAAATGGTCCCCGGATAATAACCAATCATCCCACCAAATTCCATGTGATTCAAGAAGATTTGACCTGTTCATGACCTTTGACCTTGACCTTTGACCCGATCGATCCCAAAATCTAATCAACTGGTCCCCGGATAATAAACAATCATCCCACCAAATTTCATGCGATTCGGTTCAATACTTTTTGAGTTCTGCGAAAGATTTTGACCTGTTCATGAACTTTGACCTTGACCTTTGACCCAATCGATCCCAAAATCGAATCAACTGGTCCCCGGATAATAAACAATCATCCCACCAAATTTCATGCGATTCGGTTCAATACTTTTTGAGTTCTGCGAAAGATTTTGACCTGTTCATAACCTTTGACCTTGACCTTTGACCCGATCGATCCCAAAATCTAATCAACTGGTCCCCGGATAATAAACAATCATCCCACCAAATTGCATGCGATTCGTTTCAATACTTTTTGAGTTTTGCGAATAACACCATACAAATAAACTAGAATGGGCACTCGGTAGAGTGCATACCTTCGCATATCACAAGATTGGGCATTGAATTATGAACATTTTGGCATTAGTTGCATGCCAATTGGACAAAAATGTATCGTGCTATGGTAAAAAAAGAGTTTGACCTTTCCATGACCTTGACCTTTGACCCAATTGATCCCAAAATCTAATCAAATGGTCCCCGGATAATAACCAATCATCCCACCAAATTTCATGCGATTCAAGAACATTTTGACCTGTTCATGACCTTTGACCTTGACCTTTGACCCGATCGATCCCAAAATCTAATCAACTGGTCCCCGGATAATAAACAATCATCCCACCAAATTTCATGCGATTCGGTTCAATACTTTCTGAGTTCTGCGCAAGATTTTGACCTGTTCATGACCTTTGACCTTTGACCCGATCGATCCCAAAATCTAATCAACTGGTCCCCGGATAATAAACAATCATCCCACCAAATTTCATGCGATTCGGTTCAATACTTTTTGAGTTCTGCGAAAGATTTTGACCTGTTCATGACCTTTGACCTTTGACCCGATCGATCCCAAAATCTAATCAACTGGTCCCCGGATAATAAACAACCATCCCACTAAATTTCATGCGATTCGGTTCAATACTTTTTGAGTTCTGCGAAAGATTTTGACCTGTTCATGACCTTTGACCTTGACCTTTGACCCGATCGATCCCAAAATCTAATCAACTGGTCCCCGGATAATAAACAATCATCCCACCAAATTGCATGCGATTCGTTTCAATACTTTTTGAGTTATGCGAATAACACGCATACAAATAAACTAGAACGGGCACTCGGTAGAGCGCATACCTTCGCATATCACAAGATTGGGCATTGAATTATGAACATTTTGGCATTAGTTGCATGCCAATTGGACAAAAATGTATCGTGCTATGGTAAAAAAAGAGTTTGACCTTTCCATGACCTTGACCTTTGACCCGATTGATCCCAAAATCTAATCAAATGGTCCCCGGATAATAACCAATCATCCCACCAAATTTCATGCGATTCAAGAACATTTTGACCTGTTCATGACCTTTGACCTTGACCTTTGACCCGATCGATCCCAAAATCTAATCAACTGGTCCCCGGATAATAAACAATCATCCCACCAAATTTCATGCGATTCGGTTCAATACTTTTGAGTTCTGCGAAGATTTTGACCTGTTCATGACCTTTGACCCGATCGATCCCAAAATCTAATCAACTGGTCCCCAGATAATAAACAATCATCCCACCAAATTTCATGCGATTCGGTTCAATACTTTTTGAGTTCTGCGAAAGATTTTGACCTGTTCATGACCTTTGACCTTTGACCCGATCGATCCCAAAATCTAATCAACTGGTCCCCGGATAATAAACAACCATCCCACCAAATTTCATGCGATTCGGTTCAATACTTTTTGAGTTTTGCGAATAACACGCATACAAATAAATAAATAAATAAATAAATAAATACACGGCGATCAAAACATAACCTTCCGGCATTTTCAATGCGAAGGTAAAAATGCTGCGAATGCATTGGATGTTTTCTGACCCTATAACAGAGCAATGGAATGGTGAGACAATAAATCATTTAAAAACTCATTTATTCGGTGCATAATTAATCGCGTGAGAAGATATTAGTGTGAATATGCCATGCTGTACTGGCAGCTTGAGTCACCACAACCGCAACCACAGGTGGGCCGTCTGATGTCCCCCAACAAACTAAAAAGATAACAAATGATATCTGGCCAGATTTTAAATAATTTGAAAAATATATTTATCTGAGGGAAGTTAGTTTTCTCCTTTCCATTTTGTATTATATAAAAGGTAAATTAAGTCATTAGCTGATAGAATAATACAACTTCGATTCTACTTCTCATTATTAAACATTAAGCAACAACCCCCTGGATCTTTCCTTATCAAACAATTAATAAAATCAATTATACTTATTTCATGTAGTGGTATAACATATGAGAAACACAACTTGAATCAGTTCCAGACAATTAATCTAACAATGGGTTATGAATAAGAACCGTTAGATAAGATAAGCCCCACGAGGAGATATGCAGATCATTTCTCCACTGCGTTATAAAACTTGGCATGGATTCTATCTCCTCTTGCTGTAGATTAGAATAACAACTGGCACATCACCAGATTCAATAACTTCTGTAGCTAATGTTTTATTTATTCTAAACCTGAGATAAGGCCTCAACTTTTGCAAACAGTTCTTCGGGTGAACGTGCGGCTCGGAAAACAAAAGCGAGGTGTGGGCGTAGACCCTGCAGGTCACATGTACAGCAGACACAACGAGTAGTAATTACCCAACAGTGGCACTGTGGTCACCATGCCTGATCCTACAGGATCTGTGAGTTGTTAAGTGAGCACAGCCACGAATACGTGTGTCTGGTCTCAGACGCCGTGATGGACAGCAAGACGTTTACCAGACAAGTCACAGCATAGCAGCAGCACCAATTATCTCTTCTTATTCTTTGTCCTGCTTTTCATGTGATGAGTTTATGATGAGTAATACATAACAGCACAGACCATGTGTAGTCTTGTTCTTTCTGCTAACAGCGATGCTGATGTGCATAATGACTCTCTCGCTCTCTACATAATGAAGTTCTGCAACGAGCAGTATATTTAGTATCTGACATATTCTCTGAAGCATATTCAACAAGCAGAAGAGGAAATATTTGACGTGTTAACAAGCGCACACATTTTTCTGCAGAAGCGCAGGAATGACATCTGCGAAGCAAAAATGTTTACTTTCCCTGAACCCTTTTAATAAAAGTCATGTTCATGTCTCTTCTGTGAGGAAACTCCTCACAGTTTACAATTAAAAAAGTCAAAATGACTCAAAGTGATTTCACAATGACGATTAATTGGGTCAACTTTTTCTCGAGGGTGTAAAGGGAACCCAGTACCCACGGGTGCTTTGTTACTTTGTTCCAGCCGCTTAGTCACTTATGGTGCATTCTGGTGCATTCTGGGCAATTACTTTTATCACTGCCATAGGCACCAATTTATGCACGAAAAGAATAAAATAAAAAATTTGGCCCGCAAAAAAGTATGCTGCGAGTGATGAAGGAGTCTTATTTCTGTCATTACTGAACCTTCGACTATTTTAACTATTCTTACAGGATGTTGCTTGCAGTCAGGATGGATAACACCTGTTACACCTGCTCATGGAGCACGTACCGCACGACCACTTTGGAACAAGAAACTAAAGTGAAATAAAGTCGACAGCTCGCTACGTACTTTAGCCTCTCCGCTGGCCTGCTCTGCACAAGACGCGTGCCACGACGAGGATTGCCATGAGGCTGGCAACCCTTACTTTCAACTGATGTTAAGGACACATTAATACATGGTATGGTCCAATGTAAGGGTGTCCCAGCAACCTGCTTTTTTTAAACCTCTTTTGGGGGAGCCAGGCCAAATTGAGGGGATTTCCCTTTCTCTGAAGCGTAAAATGGCCAAAAGCATTGAAAGGCTTCGATCCAGTTGTTCAATGACTCACTGATTACTCTGCCAGCCTCAGAGAGTCTAGCTTTCAAACCTCACTTTCTGAAAGAGGAATCCTCCCCATGCAATTAACATTTCAAGAAATTGCAATAAATAAATATATAATAATAATACAGGTAATGTCCCATTAATTATTATTTTATGACGCAATCAAACCTTTGCATTTCCTTCTGTTCAACAGTGGAAGATAGTTGGTAGCGAGCGTAGACTGTATAGAGAAGCAAGCAACCAACGTTGCAACACGTTTATTTCTGAGAACAGTAATAGTTGAAGAAATATGACTTGGCATCCTGATATATTAATGCTTCAGTTGTTCAGTTGAGAACATTTCACTTTCATGTTCTTGTATGTAACAGCTCACTACAATCAGGCACATACTGTATTTTACAAACTGCTGTAGTTCAACTTAATCAAATGAATTAGATCTTTAATTAATGTATGCAAGTGTCGCAGTGTTACCTTGCTAAACCACCCTCAGCAAGCGAGAAGCTTTAACTAGTTACACCTGTTATACTGTGAACACTGTGTTTTTCAACTTGTTTCTTGGATGATGCTGAAACTGGAAACGCTTTCAACTCAAGTAAACGCCTACAAGATCATAAAATCCACAAACTGGACAATGAAGTTTCAGTTGTTAAATATTTTATAGTGAAATACCCCTGCCTGTTCGCTCAGCCTCGTACTCTCAAGACGAAGTCAAACATTTACGGACCCTAAAAATAAATGTTTTCTGCCGATTGTATAATTACACGGCGCTGGGATGTTAGCGTGTAATGTGATGCCGAGCTGTGTGTGTTTGTGAAGGGAAGGGGTTGCGGAAAGGGGAGGGAGATGGGGCGGGGGAGCTTTGGTACAATATAATTATAATAGGATGGCCTTCGAAGGGCTCCACTTGTTATTGTCTTTTTAACCTCACAAAGACGGCATGTAAAAATAGACTTGTGGCAGAGTTTTTTCTACTTTGTCCTCCATATATTTTAAAAAGATTCTGCGAACAAATTCTGCTTTGAGTCGGTGACTCTGAGCAGCATCTCAATATCTAGAGAAACGACAGCCTCGGTATTCCCACAATCACGTTTTTGTACCTGCACATACCAGTTGCATGTATGTCTGCTATAAACCTGTCAACACAATAAATCCTCTCTCTTTAAATAGTCCTTAAGAACTTCAGGTAAACCTTCATCCGTTGGTGTTCACCCCAGTCAGGCCAGCGTTTGCTTTTCTGACTGATGCAATTCCATCCAAGAGGTATTTTATTGAAGTGGTTGCCTATTTGCCCTCACATTAAACGCCTGAGGAATTCGTCCCCGGGTTTGCTGAGGTTGTTTTGATGTGAATTCAAAAAGCCTGTGTGTGCAGAAGGAGCTCATTCACAGCTCACAGGGACTCAATGGCTTCATTTGTCCTTGAAAGTAAACACTCACAGAGGAGGCCCTCAAATATGGCCTTTTCAAATGCCAAGGCCCCCTCGGCTCTCCATCATATGTGACAATGAACAAATTCCTATTCAAAAGCACTTACTGTGCAATAGCGTAGCATTGTGGGGTCTTCAACACACCTGAGCAAATTAACTACATCTATCCGGGGGACAAAGCGTGTTTAGAGTTTTTTTTAAACTGTAAACGTGACATGCTGTGAGACAAATGCCTTGTTTCATTTTTGTAAAACCTATTTGACACATTGACATCAGGCAAATACAAAATGCTTGACTGGGGATTAAATAAAACAAATATGTCAGGAAGTGTCTGAGATGGTTTTTAGTGTGATGATAAATTCATCAACACTCATCATTCCAGATGTGTAAAGAGATTTTACTGTACTGTAGGTAAATTATATTAGTTGTAAATAAATAAATGCAATTACAAATAACCTTATAATTGTAGAGTTAGAGTAAATTAGAGTAAAAAGGATGTTACAATAAAAAAACATATATTATTGAACTATTGCTTTGTTAAATTTTTCCTTCATCCCTCTAACAGTAACCACTTGGACTGGTGGATAGCTGGAAGTTAACCATTTAGCCACAGACTATAGTTTTAGCTCGCTTTTTCAACAGTTTATCCACAGCCTACTTTTAGCAAACAAGTTCAGCTGTTCATCTGCAATGTAACTATTCAGCTAACAATTTCACCAGTTCTCAACTGCAGAAGTACATCCTGGGTAAGTAAGTTGAGCACCTTCAGTCAGAGTTATTACCTTCGCATTGAAAATGCGGAAGGTAATGTTTTGATTGCCGTTTATTTGTATGCGTGCGTGCGTGCGTGTTATTCGCATAAGTAAAAAAGTATTAAACCGAATCGAATGAAATTTGGTGGGATGATTGATTATTATCCGGGGACCATTTGATTAGATTTTGGGAACGATCAGTTCAAAGGTCAAGGTCAAGGTCATGAAAAGGTCAAAATCTTCTTTTTACCATAGCGGTCAATTTATATCCAATTGCAAATAATGCCAAAATGTTCATAATTCAATGCCCAATCTTGTGATACGCGAAGGTATGCGCTCTACCGAGTGCCCGTTCTAGTTATCTATATCTTTGTCTCCTTAGCGTCAAAAGCAAAAACATTGTGTTCTGTACAGTTCACTAATCTGCTTCAGGAAACACTTGAAAACAAAAAAAATGAAACGCACAGCAGACAAGCTTTCTAAAAATAAAGCCAAAGGCCATTGATCGTGTCTGCTCTGATAAGTCAAAATACCAAGACACCGCAACACATTTCACCCTTCAGGTTCCCAGAATGCAACAATGACTCATCATTGCCACCGTTTATCCCAGGATGCACCACGCCAGGCAGCGGTGTGTGGTTTTTGAGGCATTCCCAGGTGAGGTGTGTGTGTCTGATTGTTTGTTGTGTCTTTCATTGCACCTATTACACAAGACAGCCCTTGTGAGACCCTGATGCTGATCTCTGTCAACGTCCCGAAGAGAGATACACCGATTCACTTCATGTCCAACAACAACAGCGATGATAGTTTGAGACTGCGAAGGAATGAAGATGTTTTTTTTGGAGAGGAGAGCCTCACATTCATGCAACACCTGTACAATTCCACTCCGGATTGTAGTGTTGGTGCAGCCAAGCGACATCCCACGCAAGCCAACAATGCTCATACTTAATATAAAAGAGGTGTAGTCGTGTGTGACCAAAGCCCTCAAGATTTTAACCCTGTTATTGACAGTTTGTTCCACCAGCAGATTTACAGACATGATGCCAGGGTGTGTTGTGTTTTCAATTTACTCACGCTGCAGACGACTACAAGAGTTTCCCCATCGGTTAAACACATTGATTGAGTTTGACAAATATTTGATGCGTGAATAGTCAAAACATAGTTTCAGGAACCCTCAGTCAGTCACAATTGCTTTGAATTTGCAAATGTGGAGATGTGAAGATTGTTTGATTTTATTCAGGTTGACTCGTTTTTTTGCTGTCCACGTTTTTGGAGGCTGTAAAAACGTCTAACCTTGTAAAATGTGTCATACTATCTTTATTATAATGCCATAAGTATTTTATTATATTTCACATCCATCAACTTATATTTTAGCATGAATCTTCTCAGACTGTCCTTGTGAGTTTAAACGGTTCCAAATCTAACATTTTAACTGGCTGAATGATGATAAAAAAAGAGACTTTTGTTGTTATTGCACATCTGGATGGAATACATTTCTGTAATACAAATGGTGAGTTTCTCTCGCTTCCTTTTACTCTTTCATAAAATTGTTTGGCGACCGATCTCATGTGTGACTTTTGCTGTTCAGTGATCCATTTCTTCGCTGCATGAATCAAATGGTTTGTCTTCTGGTTTTCCTGTGAATTCGACAAGCTTGTCTCCGAGCTTTCGGTCTCGCCGCTGACCTGAACAAAACAAAGAAAAAGAAACTTCCTGAGTGTGCACTGCATCAGCATTGTCTAAGCTCACCACATCATGTAAATTGCAGGGAAGGTGGGTATGTATACTGTAATTTCAATGGAATATGTGTGCTTAAATTAGAGCGCGGCGTGGTTAGGGGGCAAATGTAGCGAGGCGCTGGGGCCTCTGGCTGGTGATTGGCTGTGTGTTGTGCTAACAGACAGGGCCTTTCCACTGGTCGTGACGGGCGGTTCTGATGTGGCCGACCATGCGGCTCTGATGACGGGGTAGCATGTGTTCCTTGACCCAGACCATAATGGACAACTTTTACCAGCCGGAAGAAAATTACAGCCCCTCAGGAATGTTGCTGTTATTATTTTTTCCTTCTTTATAGAAGAGGACATTTCAACGTGTAAGCCATTATAAAGCCATTGCAGCTCACCATCCTCAGCGGGAAATTGACTTTCTGGTTGTTGTTGTCCGTGTAGGAGGTTAATAGGAAATTATGAGGCAGTGCAGATAAGTTTATGGGATGTTCTGCTCAATTAAAAAAGGACAATCAACACATTTGACTAATTTCCTCCTCTGTAACCCGCCTTCTTCTCAACTAATTCACTACCATGGCTGAAATGTCAATCAATTTCAATCAGATGCCAAGGGAGTGGATGGTGCACTTGTGTAGTAATTTGGGTCAACGAAGGGCACACACAGTTTTCTTTCTGAGGGAACACATGTTTGAGGACTTTCCCACACAAGCTTCTAACAATATAACTCAAACACTTTAACACATCTCCTGTGGGAGTAGAGCAAGTTAAACTCCTAAATCATCCTCAAAATATATCTCCTGGAGGATTCCTTCAAACCAACCTGTGCACGCTGGTGAAACTAAAAGTAACTCAGTAAAGTCGACTCCATATAAACTGAAATTGCGTTTGGCTCGAGTCATTTGGGTACATTTAATGGGGTCTGTAAGAAGCTAAATAGAATCACCACATGGGTGAACACTAAAAGTGAGGCTGGTTTGGCTACAGCAGGTCCAGCATCTGTTTAAAAGCTATATGAGCTTGACATAAACGGGAACTCTGGCTCACCCTCAGCTTCCTTTGGAGAGTGGAGTCCAACTAGCAAACAAACAGGTGGCAAAGCAGAACTGGTTCATCCCCTGGTAGTGAAACTCCTCATTTGGATTGAGGTCAAGAGATTCTGTTGAACTTTGAGACACAAAACAGTCCTTTTTGGTTCTTTGGTCCTTTTTTTTTTTTTTTAAGTGTGGAGATAAAGATCACTGAGATTAGTGCAGCTTGAATGTAGTGGGTTGACTCGTAAGGTCTTTTGGGGGGCGGGTGGGGGGGGGGGGGGAGTTAGCTTCAATGATCATATCTGCTGTGGAGGATCAAAGACGAGGAGTCTCAGCCCTGAGGGATGCTGATGCCTCTTGTTGCACCTCACCTCGTTTCACCTGTCCTGTCAGGTGTGTATGTGGAGTTATAGGGGAGGAGAGAGAGAGAGAGAGAGAGAGAGAGAGAGAGAGGGAGAGAGAGAGGGAAGTAGGCAAATAATTCCCTTCAATCTTCAAACATTTGACATAGTGTTCAGGTAATGAAAGGCGTCCTGCAGGCAGATTCGGATCCATACCCCAAATGTAGTGGCCTTTGCTCCAACAACTCCATGCTTCTTTAAGGATGCTGCAATATTTAAGGACACTTGACAACCAAATACCAATCCTTTCATTGAAGAAAGGACTAAATCCTCCTATTTTTCAGCACAGATAGATCAACGTGGTGCTCACAGCTGGATTCCCTTTAACATCTCCCTTCTCCCTTATTTGCCGTTGCAGCTTTCATTTGCTACTATAACAAAGGCAAAAGTGACCCCAAATATTAGAAAGAATATATGAATAAAGTTAAACAATCTTTCCATGACACAGGTGTCAGCAAGTTTGTGGACATTTTTGTTGGTGTGTTAAGAAAGCAATATTCAATATTTGTCAAAACATCTTTGACAAAAAAAATTGAACAATGAACTGCTACACACATCTTTAAAGCCAGAGCTCATGTGGACTTATGAAACCTGTGGAGTTGACAGAAGACACCGGCATGCTGTCCTAAGCTGTGACTCAACAATGTGTCCAGTTGGGTATAGCAGCCAGGGGATTTGCATCACTTTTTATATTAATGATTTCCCATCTATATATTTAAGACAACAATATATATATATATATGTCAATGCTAATGCGGTTGAATGATCTCTGGTGTGTTATTATTATAACAAGAAGTTGGGCGTGCAAGGATGCACATTTTATTGTGACAGTGACACATAAAACAGGAATAACTGCAAAAAAATGTACACTGCTGAAATGTTGTCAGGGAAACCATTTAAAAAATATTTCCAGTTCACACACTTAGAACCACATTCTTTTATTCAGTCTTGTAATTTATCCCACGAGTGCCTTCTGATCTCCTGTGGGCATGCAAATAAATTGCTCTGCTGTGTAGATGTTGAGATAGTGATCACAGCACTACAACCTCAGCTTGGGTGCGCTGACAGACGTCAGCTGAAGCTTTTTCAGACACTTGTAAGAACTGAGAGTCGAGAAGTAACTTCACCTGGGGTGAAGAGATCAATTTAAAGGATCTGTTCACTGTCAAGTATTCATGTCTCTTAGATACACGGTATAACCAGTTTCCATTTTTGTAACCACCTTTTTTGAATATTCTTTTGTCAAGTGAAAACCTTGTACTTCCAGTTATTTATTTTTTATAAAATTAAGGATTACAGAAGAAACAAGACCAGCAGCTCTGTGAGGGTGTACTTAATGCCAGCATGCTAGATGTCTTTGTCAGAACTCCGAAGATGAAACCTACGATGTTGTGTAAGAACTTCTCTCCTGGGCACCACGAATGTTTGTGAAACATCTCATGTCAATAGTTGTTGAGATATTTAAGTCTGGATCAAAGTGGTGGACCGGCCAACTGTCTGACTGACATTGCCGACACATTCTTAAAGTAAAAGTGTGGTTACAACTTTACATTGAGATTTATCAATCTCACTAAAAAGCCGGTGTGCCAGTTCAAAAAGAGACTTTTGTTCATGAGAAGATAAGATTTAATCCTGCATAGTTTCCAGATCAAAGTTTAAAGAGCCTAATAACTAAATAAACCGTCTGCCTGTAAACCTCAGGTTGTCTGACTTAAAGCATTTGAGCTGTTAATGAACATATGTTTTGACAGTTATTCCCCATTGTGAAATACTAACTGTTACAATACTAGGCCATAAAATGTCCCAATAATTACAGTAAGAGACAGTAATCTCTGTAATTGCTCAAAGGGGGGCGAAGATCGTGTCTCCATGTCTGCGTGCCTCATACCACATCTACAGGTTAATCAACGTGGGAGGCAGCCACACCTCCTAATATGCAGCAATTACTACATCAGACTGCGGTATGAAGACATGCCGTGTTTGCGGAAAGACTGAGGAAAGAGCATCGGCTAATCTAATTAATTTTATCCAAGATTACAAATAAGTGGCATTCTCAACACGTGGGTTTATTTTGGGAGTGTGTGTAATTTCAAGACGTTTTTTTCCCCATCTAAATGCTTCAGGATGTTTGAATTCTTAAACCGTCTGTGTCTTATGCAGAAGCACACAGTAAGCTAACCATGTGCGCAACCACCCTACCCCTAATCATAAATGAGGGGGAGCTTTTAAAGCTCTCTGGAGAGACCCCATCATTGCACCACTGAAATATATACCCATCAAACAAGCTATTTCTGGTTTCAACTCCTTCATGTGGTTCAATGTCTATTTTTGCCTCACCCTTGAATTTTAACTGAATGATATTGTATACCCTGACCGTACTCCCATTGCAAATTATATGAGGGGAATCATCTGCAGATAGGATGAATCACAGTAGGTTATCGTAACCAGCTCAAAGTCAAGCACAAGTTGCACTGAAGGCATTTTCAAACCCCTGTCCCAGGATGCGTCCCAAAGGTTTATTTTTACTCGGCTTTGAATGGTTATGGCAGCAAACCGCCATATGGCTGTAAGATTGAGTGGTCTTGGTGGAAAATGGGGACGGAAATTATAGAGGCTGAGAGCCGGTGTCACACAGGCCTCTCATTCCTCCTCTTCTCCACGAGCTGATTGGGTAAATACACTCTGTGACTGGGAAACAATTACTGGTTGGGTTCATGAGGATAACTGGTCAAAAGCATCACCTGCCTTTTCAATGGGAGAGTTTTTATTTGAACATTTCATTCAGAAAGTTGCCAGGCGGGCTGCTCTTTTTCCCATGTTTACTCCACATTGACAGTCACCTCAGTTTCACAAAATTCTATGAAATTCCAAAAAGCGGACTTTGTGTTATGGCGGTTCTGCTGCTTTACTGCAAGCGGATCATGTGACAGGCGGCATCGCAAATGTCCATGTGTATGTTATGTGAAAAGGTTTTGTATATTGAAACATATACAGGACTGTCTCAGAAAATTAGAATATTGTGATGAAGTTCTTTATTTTCTGTAATGCATTCTGGATTCATTACAAATCAACTGAAATATTGCAAGCCTTTTATTCTGATTTATTGCTGATTATGGCTTACAGCTTAAGAAAACTCAAATATCCTATCTCTAAATATTAGAATATCATGAAAAAGTATACTAGTAGGGTATTAAACAAATCACTTGAATTGTCTAATTAACTCGAAACACCTGCAAGGGTTTCCTGAGCCTTGACAAACACTCAGCTGTTATAAATCTTTTTTTTAACTTGGTCTGAGGAAATATTAAAATTTTATGAGATAGGATTTTAGAGTTTTCTTAAATAAGCTGTAATCAGCAATATTATAAGAAAAAGGCTTGCAATATTTCAGTTGATTTGTAATGAATCCAGAATATGACATTTTTTGTTTTTTTTTGCATTACAGAAAATAAAGAACTTTTTTATCATATTAATTTCTTTTTCTTCTATGTATTTATATTTATATAGGATATATGTATGATATATATATATATATATATAATATATATATAAGAGCTAACAATGATAATGGGGTTTGGTTCAAATGGATTTTAGGGTTAGACTTACTGAAGAGAAACTGAAAATGAAAACTTCACTTGCAGTAAAAGTACAAATCTGGCAGATTTGAAGGCAAATCCTCC
Source organism: Pseudoliparis swirei (assembly GCF_029220125.1). NCBI lineage: Eukaryota > Metazoa > Chordata > Actinopteri > Perciformes > Liparidae > Pseudoliparis > Pseudoliparis swirei. The sequence continues at coordinate 7,345,945 of NC_079395.1, forward strand.
CGAAGTCCACTGTTTTCTTTATGTCTCCTTTGTGTAATCCTTCTATTTTCTGAAGAATATCTCTCAGACTTTCCCTGCATGGACTGCATTTTAATGTCATTCTCATTTCAAGACATTTCATAAGACTACATTTGGTGTGACCTAATATTATCTATTAGCTGAAACACACATTGTAGCTGTTATATATCCACACCTGGGAGCCACAAAGCATTTTTCTTTTCCACTAAGTCATCAGTAGCACAGCTGGAGCAATGTGCCTGTTCAGTGTCGGAGCTTCTCAACAGTCCAACAGGATGGAGCTGCTCGTTCACCTTCGCCTGTCCGAACTGTCCCTGGGCATCAGGTTTCTGAGTGATTCAGTGATTTAAGGTTGCTTATGACTTTGCTCTTTGATGTTGAGCATGTTGAACATGCCTCGGTAGTGTTGGAGACTTTCTTGTGGCGCGAGACACGCTGTACTTTGTGCGTGTGTTTACTCTGCTGCTATCCAGAGCCCAGTAGCCCAAACAGATTCAATATTGGATTCCAAAACACGTTTAACCTCAGTACGCAGGGCTGTCCTCGAACATGAGCTCATTGATTGGACTGTAATTACTCTTCAACATTGGCTATTGTCACCCGCTCATTCAAGTGGAGTTATAGGGGACAAGGAAGCCCCGCTGCAAAACGTCCATAGCGGGTGACACTGATGTCAAACACATGTTTCCCCCCGCAGCCCAACAGAAATAGACAAGCCTATTTAGAGGGCTGGTTTGCATGCAGGCTCCAAGGACTGATGTTTGCAATCTGGGAGCCACAGCGGGTTTTTACATGATCAGTAATTCAAAAAGTGGTTGGCCAAAGAATTCATGTTGAGCCTCTTTGTTTTGCTGTTGCCATGCACTTGTGCTAAAATATCATTTGGCGCATTACAACAGCAGAAAGTATGTTAGAAGCCGTCCAAGGCCGATCAAATGTCCAGAGGAGCGAGAGACGGGAAAAACACAAATATGTTCAGTGGCAGGGACAAAACCAAAAGGCTGGACAATCAAAGTGAATTAGGAGGTTTCTGACCAGAGGGTCAATGTTTATTACAGCTGTTACTGGTCAGATGTAGATTTGTAGCTGGTCAAAAAAGCAATTTGAAGGACAGGGAGTCGAGGTCTGTCCTCTTCAGTGCTGCTGGAGGTCTGCAATTGTCATTAGCCAGATTGCAAGGTGTCTTTGTGCCTACTGTGCACTTGTCTTTCTTTATTCAAATATAAAAGAAGAACAGAAGGTTACTGAAAGCTCCTACAGGCCTTTGAACTTACATCTAACAGCCAGGTGTCCTGTGCTTTCTCAAATAGGACAGACAAGTATTCCGCCATCTATTGTTTGACAAGAAAGGACATCTCAATCTGCATTGTGCCTAAAGCAACAATCATTTTGAGGGTTTTGTTCAGCGACAGAGAAGATTGAAAGACGTCCTCCTTTGTAATAAAACGTTAATTATGCCCAGTGATATGTGAACACGCTAGGTGCTTCTTCTCTTTTTATGTATTTGATAAAGGAAGACATCTTTTTTTTTTCAACAAGACAACTTCCTTCTCACACAAGCCGGACACGTCTGTATTTGTTTAGTGGGGGGTTGTTCACTCGCCGTTACAGAGAGTTGTCAAAGGAAAGACATGATTCAAACTGGCCTGTAGATTTGGCCTCAGATTGTACAGAACCGTCATTATAGATATGTAATTTTAGCATAATCCTTCAGCAGCGTCGGGCATGTCGTGGCACTGTAGACTGCACAGCACAGAGGAAAGACAAGCATGTAAATATAGAGAGAAAGAACGACCGGCGGCATATTTAGAACGCTTTATTGACATTTAGTGTAAAAGGAGGACACGTTTACTGACTGATAAAACAAACAGCGAGCCTTTTTCGTTTTAGATGCCATGATGGTATCCAGGGTAGTTTTCCTGGACTATGAAAAAAACAAACATTAAAAGTTAGGGCTGAATACAAAATAGCTCCAGCTTTTTAATTGGAAGCATTTTCTGCATTTTTCTGTTTTATGTGACTGTAAAGAAAACTTTTCTGGCAAAAAGCGATCTGAAGACCCTCATATTGGGCTCTGGGATACTTTTATGGACATTTTACTGGTCAAACAATGTATCTAGAAAATAACTGTTCGTTGCAGCCTTGACGTGTCTACTTGTCATCCCTGTGAGATGTTCACATTTATTTTTCACATGTTTGAATTGATATAAGATCTTTAGAGGCTTTTAGAGACGATCAAATTCCTCATTGTCCATTCAGTGGATGTTGTTACCTTTAGACTAGCTGTTTCCCACAGTTTCCAGTCCTTATTGCAACGCTATTCTAAATGGTTTCAAAACCACAAGACATGAGGGTGATCTAGATCTTGTAATCTTAATCTGTAGAAAGCGAATAAAGTCATTTCCAAAAATGTCTAACATTTCTTTTATTCATCTGCTGACCTCTGTGATTCATCTCGGCACCACTTGGGGGGTCCAACCCCCAGTTTGGGCTGCATTGCCCCGGTAGTCCGTAATGATATGGTGTGTGTGTTATGAAAGGAGGTTGATAATAAGGCTGTACGTGCTTTACTGTACTTGCTGATCCTTCAGACTTTGGACCCCACTGCTGATGAGTCAGTTTCCAAGGCAAAGACATAACAAAACACTTGTTATATGAGATATCTTAATGGTAGGTAAATATAACAGTTGCGCCATATGTTTAACCGGATGTGCACTTTGACCATGTGACACTACAAGTAAGTGACCTCAAATGAAGTCTGTGATGAGGCTGCCTGACCTACGGTTACATGCTGCACAGGGCTGTGTCTGTCAGTGTGTGGGCTGGAGGCCCGAGGGTGAACAATAGTGCTTCAAGGCCAGCTATGTTGAACACTCAGCTACATGCTCTTTAGATCAATATTGTTCCACAGTCTACAGGACGATGGAACATTTAGAGGAATACCCTCCTGTAAAGCCAGCACGGACCACACACTGAGCTCCTGGTGTTTTCCAACCAGCGTAACAACCTTTTCAGGTTTCTGTGGGAGGAAGTCCCTCACAGAAAGAAATACCTTTTCTTCAGTGACTGTCTCAGGGTGACTCAACTATTTGTATTTCACAACTGAGGGTGCGAGACTTCACAGCGGTGATTATAGGGTCATCTTGCGTGCCTGAGAGGGGAACGACCTGTTTTGACGTCATGCCGGGATCACAGTCCTGATGCGAGACAAGAGGATTTCCCTCGGTTGCTAGGCGCCGGGGTTCCGTGTGTGGGTAAACACGGGGTTCCTCGTGGCACACCTGTGTTTGAAGTCGACATTGCCACGCTGTCAGACCTCTACCTGTTGCTTCATCACACTGTCTAGTAACCATAGTTATATTCCATTGACAATAACCAAAGTGCAATAAAATCAGTAACAATGGTGTGTTGGCACGACAACCAAATACCTGCACGAGGAGCAGGGTGAAGCTTTTATTTCATTCACCTGTTAGCCTAGTTATGCTGAAGGTGTCACAAGGTGCATTCATGGTGTTCAGTACCATGCAGGTTACAGCCAAATGTAACCTATTTAACCTTAAAGTTGATGCAAAACCACGATATTTCCTAGAAGTTAGTGTGATTATTGTACATGCAATAAGTATAACATTTTCCAAACGATAAATTACACAGCTAATGAAGTTAAGTTAACAACTATGCTGTCATTTTAAATACCGTCAAATGACAAAAGCTTTGACGGACTGTTGTGAATATTTTTTTAAAGAATATCTGTGTACATTTTCAAATGGCATTTTTAAAATCGTAGCACTTTAACTTTCAACAAAACATAAACAAATATGCAGTGGCAGAATCTAATTAGTGTATTTACCTAAATACTGTTCTTCAAAGTAAAAGCTCAACTTAACTTCTGTTTCTGCAAAAGAGAAAGTTTGTTTTGTGGATTACAATTTTTTTAGAGTTGATTAAATGCATCATGTTTATAAAGTAGTTTAAATAATTGTATTTAATCATATTATAATATACAACTGACAGAAGCTATTCTGCTGCATAATGAATCTTTTTACTTTTGATACTTTAAGTAATTTTTTCTGATAAAACTTAAATAGCAGGACTTTAACTTGAAATAGTGAATATTTATACGGTCACATTGCTACTTTTACTGGAGTGGGGAATCTCAATTCTTCTGCTTATGAGTTGTTTTATAATTTAACAACATTTGAACATAAATGAGGAACATAAATGCCTCTGAGAAATATGTTATAAGCCTGCGGTTAATCTTAGATAAGAGAGTATATATGTTTATGTTCAATATTTGTGAACATAAGAAAGATTCTCGTGTTTTGCAAGCAATCTTGCAACATGAGGTGTGTGTCAGATCTCCCCTCTGACTCCCCAGAGGTTGGATTTGCTGCATGAATGCAACGTTCTCATCGTGTGCCAAATACTATATTCACAGTCTCTGCCAAGTATCACAGAGACTTTTCCCCAGCGAGGGAGAGGAGTACGTCTGTTCCACCAACGGCTGTGCTGCGGGGATTTTATGACTTTAAGTTAGAACATCTGAAATGATGATGCAGTTGTTAAAGTGGCCGTGTGAAAAGACAATCCTGTAAAAATGTCTGTACTGTATTTCATTTAGAACCAACGCTTTCCCAACATCAGCCTGTTAACAAGGTTGATGTAGACAGGATAACATTGAATCTGGTCAGAGGAGGTGTTATTGCCAGCCTCACACCTGTCATCACTCTAATACGGGAGCTCGCTCAAGGGATCAGGTCTGCAAGTCTGCAAAAAGCTCAATAAACTCACTTTGCTTTTCTCCAAATTCAACAGATTTACTTGTCTGAAGAACGACAATACTGAACAAGCTTTATGAAATCTTCTATTATTGTAAATATTTGAGATGTTATTTCAGAAAAAAAAAGTTAATGTGCTGCTGGTGGGAAAAAAACAAGATCATCTAAATAGCGGGAGATAACATCACTTTAGCAGCTCGCATGTTGCGGTTACAGGCGGGTTCACACTTGATGACTATCGGGAACATTGACTGCAGCATAACCCCGAGTTATCTCTCTCGCTCTCTTTGAAAAAGTGAGTCATATTTTATTCACGCACGAGGCACACCTGCAACAAAAACAGGTGCTTTTAAGAAGAATTTAAAGAAAGAAAGAAAAAACATCAATGACTGAATCAAGTCCACCATGTGACGAGTTAAAGACGTTAGGTCATGGTGACAGGGCCCTTCAGCTCCCGCTTTGAGTCTATTAAAAGTATCACGGTCCCCTTACTGGACACACTTCAGGAATGACCTCATGCAGGACCACTTCAGTCTGGCTTGGCACGAACAATAGCCGGTCTGTGCGGGTCCATCCTACGTTTCTCTTGAGCAGGTCTGTGAACATTGACCGCAGATTGAGTCACATCCTTTCCTGCTCTCCTGCGTGTTTACGGAGTGCTGGTGCTCAATTACCTATGATATCACGGGCCCTGCGTATTAAGAGTCGCACTGTTTGAAAAGACCTCCAGGACAGGGTGGAAAGAACCAACGACAACCACAAGCCTGATACAGGAAACCCCTCCCCTCCCCCCCTCTTCTGAAGAGTTTTCCCCTCCGTTCAGCAGTCCTCTTTGGTCTGTGGGACAGGTGCCGGCTGATGACACTACGACAGCCCACTGGGCTGACATCACAAACAAAATGACGCAGGGAGGCGGTGGAACGGTTTTCTCTAAATAGACATTTAATGATTTAAAAGGTGTGTGGATACAGACAGGGGAAAGGGAAGCGAGTGTCGGGTTGGAAAAGAGGGATTTTCAACTGGTATTCTTTTTCCCGCGAGACTTAAACTTCATGTTTTCTGCACAAGCCGAATGTCAAACTGATGAAAAGCACAACAGCCATGGAGCCGGGGGGGGGGGGGGGGGGGGGCAGTGCTCTGGCATGTAGCAATGGCATCACAGGTGATAATACTACAAAAAAGAATAAACATACTTTGCTTCGCAATGAGCGAACAAATAACACTGAAGTTCATTAACATGAAACAAATATATACACATAATCAACAAATGGGAATTGTGGCAAAACAAAGTGGCTTTATGTAAAAAAAAATATCCTACTCAGATTGACCCGGAGAGTGTGTTGTTAACCTGCGAGGATGTGATTACAGTAACTTTAAAGAAGAATTGTAACATGCTCTTTTTAACCATTTGACCCATTGTGATAAGATTGTGTACATCTCTGCGCTTTGCGTGTTGGATGTAAACATTACTCCTGCTATTCTTGGCCTCGCTCACATTATAGGAGCCACTTGGTCAAACAAAATCACATTTTATTTGATAACCTTGCCTAACTGAAGATTACAACTAATATTTGCATTGATCAGAAATCAGAATAACTTCAACAGATACAAAAATTAAAGAAAAAGACAGTCCTCTGGTCTCGTGACTGACACCCGCCATTGATAGCACATTAGCAGCTCCACGCCGCCCTCTCTGATTTCCACCTGCTTACTGCCGGCTGAGGCGCCGCCTACTGGGTCCGGAGCTGGTAATCTGAGGAGGAAATGGACAAAACTTAATCAAATGGACAAAAGAAAAGAGAGAATCGGAGAGAAATCAAGTGGAGGCAGCTGATGCTTTCCACCCAGAATGAATGGAATACAAAGGAAATGAGATAAGGATGTTTGGCAATTAGTGGCAACATTAGTGAAAAGACCCAACATGTGCAACGTTCGAACATTTCGGTCAGATATTTCGATCAGGGAAGCTCGACAGGAAAAAGTTAACTTTCTCACATTTCGCAGGACGTTGCCACATTGCCTCATGTTCTACACTGTATCCCCTTTTCATAGAACTGCATCAGTTCACGGCTGGTTCCCACCACATTGCACTGCATTGCCCAACTGTTGCCTAAGATCTGCACATATGGGCACTCGGCACAAGAATTAGCTCAATCATAACCTACCTCCATTTTGGGTGATGTAGCGCACCCACGGCAGGGCCTGATAGCCGCTCTTCTCAATGATCTTCAGGTAACGCACCTGTTGAGGAAAACAAAGATGTATGTACTGGTGTGAAACACAGGAGATTTTTCCAACACTGAATTTTTGGATATGAACAGTTTGGGGGTTTTCACATTATTGCTGGGTCGTCGTGCAACAAGTAACACAAGTTATTTTTCCTAGAAGCTAAAACTACCTATTCCTCAACAGGTTCACAGTCTGAACTTATCCTGTGCAGGGTTTCCCAGGAGGCTGGAGCCCATCCCAGCATGCACTGGAATTGCATTACAGTTTTAGAAGTTTCCTATACATATTTTTTATACAGTATTTTGAGTTTGTTGCGTCTTCATTGTCTGCAAAGGAACACGGCCACACACCTATCAGAGCCTCCTGTCAAACCTACAGAAAGTAGTTCAATACTCAAAGACACATTTTAAGTGGAGTTCTCCTTCAAGCTCGTCGCGAGCTGCAAGTTGTAGTACGAGTAATGTGGATGAGGAAGCAGCCGTACGAGAAGGGAAGCAGATAGAGAACAGCTTTCAAGGGAAACTAAGGTCATTTACATCACTATTTTTTCAGGCCTGGGAGAAAAAAAAACTGCACATCAGCATTATCAAGATACAACTTTCACAAGCCATGAACTGATATTTCACCAGACCGGTGTTACAACAGAGATAATTCTCAGTTACACTCTCTAAAAATACCATGCCATCTTGTCCATCATTGAACTTTGTTTTTCTTCATAAACGAAATATTACTTTACATGTATTATGGATCACAATTCTACCACAATGGCATTGAGAACCTCTCCGTCGTATATAAATTCATCTCGAGGTAGCAATGCGTATCCGTCACAGCTATTGTAGACATTTCTTTCATGCCTCACTGTGCTTCTGCAGGAACACGTTTCACCCTTTCAACCCTTCTGCAAAAAAACCAACAAAAAAACAATGAGTTCCGTCTTTTCACAATTAGCGGGGATGAAAGCGGCCACTTAAAAGGCTGACATGACCCCTCTCTGGGAGACGTTGGCATGCCGTGTCTCCATCATGCCAGTTCCCAGCCAAACGCTGGACAGACAGGGCAGGAATTTGTGGGTTGAGTGGCGGCGGTCCTCTGGTAAGGCCTCGGTAGTGGCCGCCTTGTTATTACCTTCCACTACACAGTGAGGTCAGATCGACTGAGAGCGACAGAGTGCCTCGGTCACCAGACGCATGACGACAAACTCATAGACACGGGATCACCGAGTCTGTCGGCACAGCACTTCTCCCTGAACCCCGGCAGCCAAACACGCCGCCGGTCTGACCGTGGCTACGCAGTCAGCAAAACGGCATCAAAAGACGTCCTCTGCAAAATATCATTATGGCTTGTAAGATGAGAAGGGAAAAGGAGGATGTTTGTTGTGTCTTATTTGGTAAGTACAGACTACATGTGTGGTCTGGATCTATCAGGCTTTTCGGAGACGCTATGGCCCAAAATGCATCTGCCTCCTTGTTTGGGTTGCCTCAGCATCGACCTAAAGACGGGACATTTGGAACTGTAACGACAACTCGGTCAAAGTGTGAGGTTACTCCATTTCTACTCGCATTTATACGTGCAGCTACGTGCATCATACACACTTCACATGTGCTCTCCCCTACACTTAGTGGTAGAGTTAAGAGGAACTTTCTCATGCTTTGATATTTACATGTGTCTAATTAAGCTTTACAGCCTCTTCTCACACGTAGAGTGGTGTTCCTGGCTGCATTAGAGTCTGAGAGCCAGTCTGCCGGTGCCCTGTAATAAGGGACATGTTACTGGCCTGACAAGAGTTCGATGGGAATACGGCTCTTAAATCGGTTCCCTTTGAGATGGCGGGTGCACCACAGTGTTTGCAAACACTCAGCAAGATGGTTTTAGGCTTTTGGTTCAACAGTTTGGGAACTGGTAACGTGCTACAACTAAAGCAACAATACAAATATTCTAGACTGATACACGTAGATCCTGAATTCCAGTGGGAAACCTTATTTCCAATTTCACCCTTATCTTCTGTCACATATCTTCTTTAAAAAATGACCTAAAAAAATGTCCCACGAAAACATCCATCCATTGTCATCCGCTTATTCCACGGCACTAAAACAAAGCTTCCTATTCATCAAGTGTAAATATGCCATATTTACACTTACACAAATATAGAATGGAAGAATATAACATTTACCATATTTAATATGGTAAAAGTTATATTCTTCCATTCTATATTTGTTTAAATGAATATATTAGTGTGATTTTTCATGCATTTTCTTAGACATAGAAGCCATTACAAATATTCTTTGTTGACATTGTGTTTGAATACAAGTCGGTAATGTGTTATAGAAAACCACAAAAAGAGGATCCATCAACCATCTAGTTGCACAAAGATTGCTCTATTTATTTTTTGACTTCTTGTTGTTCTTGTTACCTTTAGTTATTTTTGTTTTTTCTACTTATTCAATGTTTCATGCTTATGTTGTGTGTAACATGTTTTTCATTTTTTTCTGGTTGTGGTCATAAAAGAGTTGGAAAATACCTAAGATAATCATATTCATAAATAACCAAACCAGAGCCATAAGGACCAACGGGCTTATATCTATCCTCGTCTCCATTTCATGGAGCATCTCACCACCTGGCTTTGTCGCTGCACAATGACTTGATCAATGACTTGATGCATTGCTTTTAGTAAGGCGTCTGTTCATTTATGGATTGTCAAAGATGTGAAAGGAAGGCAAGAAGGAAAAAAAATATTCTTTGGCAAGCATTCTTGTGCTGCCAGACCAACCCCAATTAAAAATAGCACATATTTCAATTATCATGGGTTCAAGCTACTTGTTTCCGAGTGGGCTGCATAATGTCCTTATAATTTAATAAGGTTTGATACAAAATGTGGAGAAGCTGGAAAAAATGACCTCTTTGCTCTTTTTATTTGTATCAAACAGAAAGCAGTGTTAAAAGTTAAGAAGTAAATACAAGTGTAAGGAGGAGATGTTCAGGCCCCACATCAGCTGAGAAGAATCAAGTGGATCATACCATATTGCCCCACTAGAGAGCTACGCTCACTAAATGCGGGACTACTTGTAGTTCCTAGAGTCTTAAAAAGTAGAATGGGAGCCAGAGCCTTTAGTTATCAAGCTCCTCTTTTATGGAACCAGCTTCCAATTTCAGTCCGGGAGGCAGACACAGTCACCTCGTTTAAGAGTAGACTTAAGACCTTCCTCTTTGACAGAGCTTATAGTTAGGGCTGAATCAGGTTTGCCCTGGTCCAGCCCTGGATATGCTGCTATAGGCTTATAGCTGCCGGGGACGTTTAGGATGCACTGAGTACCTATCTCCTCTTTTTCTCTCCTTAAGGATGAATTTTCATCTCTCAATCACACGTTACTAACTCTGCTTTCTCCCGGAAGTCCTTTTGACTTTACGTCTCATGGGGTCATCGGACCCTATGAGACGGCATAGATCCTATCTGCCTGATGGATCGTCTGGGTCGTGGAATTCCTGCTCATGACTACGCCACTGTCCTGTTGAGACTCCGCCCTCCTCCTCCCCACCGCCATCTGCCTGATGGATCGTGGAGGTCTCCATCGTGGAATATGCCTACTATGAACTATTCATACACTCTGTCATATTCATTGAATGTATTTTAACTCTAAATCTGTCCTTCTGTACACATTACATCTATTGCATCTGTCCATCCTAGGAGAGGGATCCTCCTCTGTTGCTCTCCTCCAGGTTTCTTCCCTTTTTTTCCCCCTGAAGGGTTATTTGGGAGTTTTTCCTGGTCCGATGTGAGGTTTTGGGGCAGGGATGTCTATGTGTACAGATTGTAAAGCACTCCGAGACAAATTTGTAATTTGTGAAATTGGGCTATACAAATAAACTGAATTGAATTGAATTGAATCAAAAAGCGTCATTTAAAAAAAAAATCGCTATTAAAGTTTATATCAAAGTCTAGATGCTTATATAGTCTGAAGGAAATGTTTTAAGAATTAATTAATGCTCAATAACAAAAGTTACTCTCCAGTTTCCATCACATTAAAGCTTTAAACAACGGTGACATTGATAGCTGGTGTCTTTAGAAAACCAGCATTTACATAAATGCACCGGTATTTTACAACTTCTGGTTCAAACATCAGTTGCGAATATTCAAATTCAAAAGTTATTGATTAAGATGAATAAGCATAACACTGAGATGGAGTAATGTAAATCCTTTGTGAACATTTCCTATTTTCAAACGGAGTTTGTCGAGTTACAATCGTTTCCTCACACCCAGACATGGAGAAACATAGGTTTGTGTTACTGTAATGCTACACACATAATCACAGGACAACTGGGTTTATACATCTGTGGCCACTCAAACATGATTCGGAAAAACATTACCTCTCATTTTCATGGGAATCCCAATAGAATTCAGATTAATCTACTTGCCTGTAGCTAAGAATTACATTTTCTATGGCTGTGATTAACATGAAGGCAGAGGGCTCAGTCCAAGTTGATGAGCACTTGCTTTCTGGTTTGTTCAACGGGAGACATTTTCTCTACCACAAAGAGAGTCTCACAGTCCAACAGTGCTCCCGTACTGCCCCCTCTGGCCAAAAACAGGTCAAATATGAATTGTTTGAATTCCTGCTCTGGAGAGAGACACGCGAGTTCATGTGAGAGACGCTGCTCCGTACCATGAACTCTAAATCCAGAATGACAGGGAAACAACGAGCACCGCAAGCTATGTGGACTATGCATGCATGTACACTGGGAGATAATCAGACAGCAGGTGCAGATAAACTGTGGCATTTGCTTGAACGTCCTCCCAGGCGGTTTAATAAGCAGGAGTCATAAACACAGTTTGAACTGTAAGCAGATTTAGTGCAATTTCCTGTGATAAACACCTTGTTTTTGCGTCGAGGGGAATTGAGGTTCGGCGTATTTGACCTCTACCGTCACCCTACTTCAAGGGGCTTAAACAAATTACTTGTGGAACTATTTTCAAACAACGTTTGACAGAAGTTTGTGTGTGTGCGTGTGTGTGTGTACCTGGATGCCTGAGGTGGTGAAGTATGGGATCTCAAACTTGACACTAATTGGTGGCTTCCCCTCCTTGTCTTCAGCCTCCACACTCGGCAGACCAAAGTGGGCGCGCATCAAATACTCCTTTCCCCCCTGTATGAAGGTCACAACACAGATTTGTGAATACAAAAAACTTGAACTTGACATTCTGCTTAAGATACTTGATATTCTACTGCTAAGTTTTTACCAATGTTATCTATAGCACAAAACTGCCCCCCCCCCCTCCCCCTATTACAAGTCAGGTGAGAAACAAGTAAACTGCAGTGCAAAATCTTGCCGCATTCACTTTGTAACATCTGTATGAGACTCATGATTCATGCTCACGGGGAAGGACTTGATTGCCCAGACGATCTCGCTGTTCTCGGGCACCCACTTCACGCTGCCCACCGTGGTCTTGAATTTGGGTGAGTCAGCATCCGTTGGCACAGGAATGTGGATCTCCACGTTGTTGGCTGTGGAGCGCCTTTTGAACTGGCTCTTCGCCTGAGACGATAAAAAACAAGCAGGTCAAGTTTTAACACGATGTTCCGCCGGCACAGGCCATCAAACCAGGACTGAGGCTTAAAGACAGTATTCAATATGGTCCGTTTGCCTCTAGTGAAAACTAAACGCACAACATAAGGAAACAACTAAGTCGGCCTGAACCGCATTACCCTCTAATCAAATGTTTCTTTCTTACTTTTTATTTTACAAATATGTCATCTCATGTCATCTCTAGCAACGTTCTTGTTGTCGTCACATCTTGGTCCCATAGTTTGAGTGCAAAGGTGACCTACCTTGATCATGTACTCGATCCGACTGTGGGAGTGCTTCTCGATGACAGATTCTATCCAGATCAAAGGCTTCACCTGAGAAATAAAAGAAAAACACGTTTTAAACACTCAAATTCATTCTGTACAGGCTATTTCACACTGAACCTAAGCATCTGTACAAATAACATAGGACACAGGCACCACCTGGTGGATAGCAGATATTACTGCAACAAGAACCAACAATAAAATGTTTAAGAGTAGGACATACTTTTGTAGGCAAAGATATATTTACCACTAACTAAAGGAGACATACACTCAAACTTTGTACTGCAAATCAGTGCTGTGTGCTCTGTGTCGCGGAGGAAATCGAGGGAAAGACACAGATTGGGGGTGAGACCTATTGATTTAATATTTTTTTAGATAAAGAAAATGTAAAGAAATATATCTGCCAATCAGAAGATAATGAGGCACAAAATGTTTAAACATGAAAACAATCTTGATCCCTTAAATGTGTGCCTTTTTTAACTATGTGTGCCCAAGATATACACTGAGCCATACTTTAAATGAAGGGATATGAAACTTTTAACTTGTTGTGTTTATTCTTTTTATTTATTTCTTTACCACAAATCACTCGTAAATTTGGGGTGAATTTGTGGACGGAGGTATGATTGAGTAATATGCAAGTTTGAGCCCGAGTAGCTACAACTAGAGAGAACTCTGCTCCACTGTGCTACTTCCTTTCCCACAAGCTTACTGGCAATTATATTGTGAAACATGTTTTGAGAATTTCAGGTCACATTACTCCCCTGTCCTCCTTCCATATGATTGACCACCGGGTTTTTGGTATTTGAAATGCTCTTGAGCTGGTTGATGATGAAATGAAGCCTCATTTGAGCAAAGGTTGGTTTGGCCAAAGATCCCGTCGCTTTAGTTTCTTCCCCAGGTTAGCAGTTTTGTGCATAAATATTCGATCGCCTACTGTGACTGCAAAAAAAGTAGTTGTAAACACCTTTGCTAAATATAAGCCTTCACAAAGGGCTATCTCTAGGATTCACAGTAATAACCTGCGACTAGCTCTCTGTTCAGAGTACCAGTATGTAATGTGGTGGACTGCTTTATACATTGAACCAGTGAGGAAATGTGCCTTGTCGACCTGATTTCCAGTCCAAATATCTTCCTACAGCTGATTTATTGGTTGATATTTATTGGTGTGGTGGGATTTAGTGCTTGGCAGGCCTTAAATTGATACCCTTCTTCTGGTTAGGGGTCAGTTTATCGGACCGCCAGACCCTGACGGGAGATCTACGGTACTCACGTGGGTGTTGAGACGGTAGGACATGAGCTCAAACTCTCCATCGGGAGGAATGAAGGAGATGGTGCGGTCGTTCTCAAAGCGAGACAGACGGACACACTGGTGAAACTTCACATCTTCCAACTCTACAGATTTACTCTTTCCTCCTCCATGAAAAACAAGAGATAAAATGAAAAGAACAGAGAAAACCACAAACGTACCTACACAGGTAAAATTGCATTTCTAGCTAACTTTTAGGGTTTTCCTGATAAGTATGAGGTGACAGATATGACGCGAGACAATACAGGACTGTCTCAGAAAATTAGAATATTGTGATAAAGTTCTTTATTTTCTGTAATGCAATTAAAAAAACAAAAATGTCATGCATTCTGGATTCATTACAAATCAACTGAAATATTGCAAGCCTTTTATTCTTTTAATATTGCTGATTATGGCTTACAGCTTAAGAAAACTCTAAAATCCTATCTCATAAAATTTGAATATTTCCTCAGACCAAGTAAAAAAAAAGATTTATAACAGCAAAACAAAATCAAACATTTGAAAATGTGTTTCCAGGTGTTTCGAGTTAATTAGACGATTCAAGTGATTTGTTTAATACCCTACTAGTATACTTTTTCATGATATTCTAATATTTAGAAATAGGATATTTGAGTTTTCTTAAGCTGTAAGCCATAATCAGCAATATTAAAAGAATAAAAGGCTTGCAATATTTCAGTTGATTTGTAATGAATCCAGAATGCATGACATTTTTGTTTTTTTAATTGCATTACAGAAAATAAAGAACTTTATCACAATATTCTAATTTTCTGAGACAGTCCTGTATGTGCCAGGAAGAATCGTCTAATTTCCACACTTCTATAGTTTGAAAGATGAAGGTTTGATCATAAAATCGTCTGTCAGGCAGCTCCTCACCCAGCTCAAATTGTGTGTTAACATAAAATAACATATAATAATATAAAATAATATGAGAGATGACTCACTTCCAGTGTTTTCAAACAGGACCTTGTCATTCAGGCCGAGCCGTAACTCGGGCATTCCAGACAGGAAGACACGCATCTTAATGGAGCCAACGATCTCACTACGTAGAACATTACCGTTGGCACTAACCTGAAAAATAGAGATATAAAAGTGTCACAGAGAATGACATCATATGAACCACAGGTCATTTAAAGCGAGCTCTTATAGCGGCCCACAGAAAATATAGAAAGTTTAGATAGCTAATGTGACGCACAGAGAGAGGAAGTTTAGAAGCATTGTGACTGGCATTCCTTAAAGGGTACCTGTTGAGATCGCGAATATGTAGCCAGATCAAAAGATAATGTGTTTCTAAAGGTTATTCATGCACTGACGGTCCAGTATTCAATAACAATACGTAGTTTAGGCTGTTCAAAGTCCCTCAACTCCGACAAGCTTCATTGCACTGGTGCTTGAATATGGCGCCGGTGGTGTGACATCACATCGTTGATAGATCGACAGCCAACCACAGCGGATGTGTTCAGAAACCAATGTAAACAACGTCGAGCGCTCGCAAACAAATGCTGAGAACTTGATAATAATAAAGAAAACGGGCGAAATATGGACGATGAAAGATTGTCAGATTCAGCAACTGGATACTTGTATGAACCATTAAAAGCAGACTATCCCCATTTAGTTAATTGTGACAGCGATAGCGATGATTCTGATGAAGTTGATGCCGGGGTGCTCAATACGCCGATCGATTGTTTCCGCTGCAGAGCTCCGACGCCGGTCTGCGCGCATTGGGATGGAGCAAAAAAATAGTCACTAGCACCACCCCGTCAACAACTCTTTTCGGCTCGATGCCGGCGCACGCAACGGTCAGCTGTATCGGGTGCTGATGGAAATCTCACGCTTGCCTGTCTTCAAAACTTGAGAGCCCTGGAAATGTGTGCAACAAAAAACAGACATAGAGTGCATTTGTTGTAAAGAACACGAACTTATGTCCGATGATATCGTGACATTAGACCTAATCTGCTTTACACAAAAGCGTGAGCTTGATAGCTACATCGCGCATAAGCCAGCGCTGGAGATGTCTTTCATTGATGCAATGTTCGGCCGACATGTTCGGGGGCCTGCACCCGAGGGAGAACTGTCAAATCGGTAAGTTTGAGCAACGCGTGTAGAAGTGGCTCCGGATTGGCTGAATTCCTTTCAACGACTCAACGTCATAGTGACCTTTGACATGAGTAAATAACTAGCAATATGTCTGCGCACTGAAGCGTTCACGGACTCGGAATGTTGACAAAGAAATTTAAAGCCTCGGGCTATGCGTGACTTGTTGACAATAGCGGCGGGGAAAATATGATTTATTTGATGCGCCTAATGGATGTAGCATGTTGTTGTTTTGGGCTACAGGTACCCTTTAAGCAACACAGTGCTTCTTAAACAAAGAGTTCCTACCAGGAGGTTGACTGACTCAATGACGTCCAGGAAGACCTCATTCTTCCTGTACTTGATGCCCTCTGACCTCCAGGAAACAGCATTGGTGACTGTGGCGGGGGGTCGCGGGGTGCCAGTGTCTAGCTTGTGCCCCTCCTGGGTTATATATCTGAGACAAAAAATGTAAACAGAGGCAAAATAGAGGAAAGGGAAACATCAACTGTCTGCGTAGGTGAGTTACAAAAAACCTCAAAGAGGAGCAGAGACTCTTATGGTTACCTAGGGAGGATTGTCTGACTGCGCTTACTCACGACACAAGGGGGAAACCCAGAGTTAGCTTTATGATCAGGACACTAAGCTCATGTTGCCATGTAGATATATATATATATATATATAGAAATCTGTTAAACCTGATTAACACAACAACCAATGTATAATAAACATAACATCAAATAGCTGGTTTAATTCTGTGTGCTAAACTGATTGGTAAAAGCAGGAGGAAATATCATCATGAATATCAGCACTTTAACAACGACAATCTCTTAAAATCACCCAGGTAGAAATACCAAACCTTAAAGCTTCTCAACAGATTATTTTTAGAACCAGAATATTTTTTTCATGAATGGATCAACGATGGCAAAATTCATTTGTTGCATCTTTAAAGAAAGTACATTACGTAATTTGCAGTGAGACTGCGGCGAGGAAGAAACTCACTCCTGCAGAATTTTGCTGTCGGTAGTCTGGGGATAGCCAAAATCCATCAGCTCATCCATCAGCTCGTATATGATCACAAAGTTATCTCTGATGCTTTCTTCCTCCAATTCTTTGAAATACTCTGAAAAAACCTGAAAAACACAAATGATGTTTTTTATTCCTATATGACCATCATTATAAACACCAAGTATATGGCTTTGTTAGTGTTGTTTACTATCTAGTTCTGCTGTAGACACTTAAAAGACTTCAGCCCTACCTGGACAATTTTATACAAGAAGGAGAAGACCAGCGAGACGCTAGCATTTTTCTTGGATGTTGCAACCACTGATGTGATGTAGATTAAGAATATTAGCTACAAGAGTATAGAATACAAGCACCACAGTGGCACAAGAGACATGATACTCAATCTTGACCAGTTGGTTAGGTACAATAACAATCAATGAAGGATACAGTAGAGGTTATTGTGTTTGATCCACATGAAACGAACTCCCCCATGGGCCAGGATAGGAGAGAGGGTCCCCTCCTCCTCTTTGTCCATCAGAAGGGTCATGAAGTGCTCAATCTCTGACATGTCCACATCTCCTCGGTAATTTCGGCACACGAGGACCTGCAAAGAAATAGATAGCATGTAGTAATTGCCGACAGCCTATCAGGGATATATAGCAATACATGAAATAGTTATTGAAATGCTAGTTGCCTGTTAACAATGGGTGAGTTTCAATATAGTCATATGGATGTATATAGTTGTAATAATAATCTATCTCATCTATAATAATATGCTGTATTTTGTGTAAAACTAAAACGATGGAAAAATCTGACAATTTAATATACAGATAAACATCTTTATAATATCTACATTTGACGTACGACTACCTTGCTGCACCTGTTACTTTGACATGTGTTTACTCCCCTGAAACAGAGCTGTGCGCGGCAGCTTTCTACGCCGTATTTACCAGAAGACGCGTAAGGGTGAAACTAGGATGTAAGAACATTATAGAATGAATGTAACGCCGTGCAGCCAAGACAAGAAGCGTTGAACTGTAGCGCCGTGAAGGGAGCTTTGGCCACCGTTGACATTTCCTGATGCTAACAGCTGGTCACCGGTTTGTTATCCTGTCGCTACGTGGCCTAACATTTCTCAGTGAAACCATCACATGCATCTGACCTCCTTGTGCACTTTAATATATTACATTAAAGGCCAAACACTCGACCAGGAATATCAACCTAGGCAGCGGCTACTCTGCTGCGGATTAAGTCACATCAGGATCTGTCAGCGAGGAATGTGTCCGCAGGGCTACGAGCTAGGCTAACGCCAGTTTAGCAATGTAGCAGATTACCCCAATATCTTACCTTTCCTTTTAAATCCAAGACGTACACCGCACTCGCCGACATCTTTAACTAATTTACACGAGCTTAGTTCGGCTCTTTATCAGCGGCTTATTGGTAATGTTTGACAACAACTACTTCGGGGCTAAATTTAAAGAAGAGACTTTCATTCATAATACTGAAAAGAGGAAAGCCACCCTTCCCTGTTTGGGTTGTCGCACCATCCGGGTATCTGACTAGCGCCCCCTGTGGACCCGGAGCGCTCTGCTCCAGAGAGCTCCTTCTTCGTCTTCTTCTTCTTCATCTTCTTCTATGGCGGTTGGCATTCAGTTTATTGTAACTATACCGCTCCCTTCTGCTCCGGAGTGTGAATCAGCCGATAGACTTACGATCTTTCCCCCAAAACAAACACAATAAAACAATAATAATGATATGAACAAAATACATGATATCATTATATTGTATCCTCCATGTGTCACACTGTAGAACTATACGATCCTAGCCTCTGACAAGCACCCTTATACTAGGTCCCTGCATTTCCATCATATCAAAATCCCTGTGTTTTTAAGAAAGCCCTAGTAGGCTCCCCTAACATGTGCCCCCTCACGCATGCTCCGTAATCCCTGATTATTCCTAATCATCTCTATCTCTGCATATCATACTCACTAGAACTCACAACTACTTGCTGAATAAATTCCTCTTCTCCACATCCTTCACACAACCCCGTCTGGTGTTTCCCTCTTTTATTTTTCGCACAATGGTCCAACCACAACCTTGACAACACTGTTTCCTCTCTCCTGTTCCTCCTAGCCTACATGCCTTCCACGGTATAAACCAACAAGATTATTTGATGTTTTTCTGTTGATTGCGATCCCCCCCCCCCCCCCCATATCCTGTCTCTCCTGTTTTAAAATCCTTTAATAGATATATTCATGTGTGAATAGCTGATATTGTTGTGTCCAGGTTTAAACGTAATCCCATTTCTATTGATACGGAATGGACATATTAGGATATAGAAAATTATTAAATTGTCCATATAGCCTACCATCTTTTGAAGTAAAGCGTGTGTATTAAAATATTGTTTGATAACGTGTGGCGAAATGCAATGTCCATGTATTGTGACAGTTTCAGAACAAAATGCATAAATCTGAACTACATTACATTTGACCAAGCGTTGACCAACTGTAAATCCAGAGTTTGCATCGCTTCCATGTAAACATGCTCTTCAATCTTTGAAGCATCTATGGTTTCAGAGTCATGTTACACCGACCAGCTTCTTTCTGTCATCAACCTTGTTTTCATCCTGTAGTTCCCTCTTCTGGATGAATGGTTGATCTGCATTGTAAGATAGTACCATTTTCAAATGTTTGGATAAAACTGCAACGCAAACACTTCCCACAAAGTTGACAGTAAGGACACACCATGTCTGATATTGTTTATGTACATTACCTCTCTTTCTTTGCTCTATTTAGATGATATGAAACTACCAAAATCAGAGGTAAAACTGCTCAGTTTTTGTATATTGGCAAAAGATTGTATAGCTCTAACTAAAACCTGACGCACCAACTAATAATCAATGGCTGACTTTCCATGGAAATACTGACGTATGGCACTGAAGGCCAGAAACTGACATTTAAAAAAACATTTAATGCACTACCTGGAAAACCAGACCCAACGACACTGTATTTTTCTGATGAAGAAATGTAGCTTATGCATGACAGGATAACCATGATCAACATGTTATGTTTCTTCTTTTCTTTCTTTTGTGTGTTTATCTGTTTTGCTTTTTGTGTCCCTTTTGTGAAGAAACAATAAATATATTCTTCAACAACAACAACAACACAAAAGTACATTTACGAGCATGGACACATACCTTTGGTCCCCTAGTATGATTAGTTGGGTGCTCGGATGGTGAATCTTGCATAGCCAGCCACTCATTATGTATTTTCTATTGCAATGGTGCAAATATGTGTCTCACTTCACTAAAACTGAACGTACATTTTGATTCAACTGCTAAGTTTGTGCACGTCTTCACTTGTCACAAGTGCTCATGTGAGCCTGGTCCTTTAAGTTCATACTGAAACTTAACAAACTCGGTCACCTCACAGACTGCAGGTCTTAAATGGCAGCCAAGCAACAAATACTGACATTATCAGAGACACAAGTACAGCGTTTCTGCTTCATACTTCTAAAAATATACCACTTATGGAAATGTAACAGTGTGATAATACACAAAGCTACTGCAGTAATTATGGAGGTAGTACAGGCTTAACATTCAAATAACTTAGGTTTAAAAGCCTACTCAAGTACACAAACCCAAACAGCTCCTACCTTTCACCTCTGAGATAGAGATGTAAAGGGATAGCAGAGATACACATATGATGTGTGAATGCTATGAACAACTGGGTAATTTTTGGAAATGCACAGTATGAAACATTTACATTTTGATCAATTTAAAAATAGAAGCAATTGAAGAGGCACAGTAAGAATGAGCACCATCTGAATTTATCTTCCTCCCATCTCGGCCCGAAAAGCCTGTCAGCGCTGGGCTTGTGTGAGACAACTGTGCCTCGTCAAAGTGACAGATCTCTGCTCCCTTGGCTGGTAAGATGGGGTCTAGACATTATCAGAAGTCATAGATACAACTGGACTGAGTTACAGAGCCAAATATAACAGATTGCCACTTCCCTCAGCTACTTCATACACTATACACCGTGTTTGTGTTTGGAGCTGGAGGTGGGGATCACTTGATGAAAGCTGCGTACAGACATGTTTTTACAGAAGCCGCGGAGCTGACGTGTTTACTATCGGTGCAGAATGGGCTTGTCTCAGTATGAGTCAGTGCATCACACAGGTGTGACATACTTGATAAGTCACATGTGCAGGTGTTGCCACAGACAACTCTAGGAGTAATAGTCCTTCGTTATGGTCGTTTTGGACTGATTACTGTAATACATGTGTTTTCACTATAAATTCAATTGCTTTGTGGCAACATTTAATCCAGAACTGTTGTGTCAGTGTCCACATATCCCATGACATCAAACACGTAAGGCTCTTAAAACTGTACTAGTTTAAATTCTTCATGGCAGCGTTCATATACACTCAAATCTGTTCCACCATTCCCATGGCTTTGTGATTTATACTTAGCAGGACGTTGACTCTATTCCCAAGGCGATCCTGTGGCTTTTGGGGGAGTTTTTACCATACAAGGAGAAGAGGAGTTTAGCTCGGTTTCCTGTGGGAGGGTTCTGATTTCTCTCACTCTGCATCTGA
Organism: Pseudoliparis swirei; assembly: GCF_029220125.1. Lineage (NCBI taxonomy): Eukaryota > Metazoa > Chordata > Actinopteri > Perciformes > Liparidae > Pseudoliparis > Pseudoliparis swirei. The sequence goes on from NC_079395.1 coordinate 7,367,787, forward strand.
TCCACTGCGTCTCTATTTATCTCTCTCCCTTGTACCTCCTCCCTCTGTTCTCCTGGATCGGCTTCAAACATCCTGGTCACTATCAAATCCAAGAATAATCTTATTAAAACGAAAACATCACGAAAACACCTCCAAAATCAATATCTGTCCATCAAATTGTTATAACTGTATCTTAGAAATCTGTTATCATAACATTGTGTGCAGCCAACAACCTGACAGCCCAATCAAGGCAAATAGTCACATTGTCATGATGTTAGCCGCTGTTAAATCCAGGATTAAGTTTTAAAGCTATTAAACTTCAACCCCTTTCATAAACGTATAGAATCCAATTGCAGGAATATTGGTCTCTATCAATGAGACACTATTTGTGGATTAATGTATCCACTGGAGTACAATTTGGCACATTTCAGTGTAACACACAGTTCTTTACATTCCTGTGGATGATATAAGAGGCTGTGACCTCACAACAAATGATCCCATCTAATATGTTATGACTACGCTATGAAAGTCATCACTAATCTCCAAAATGACATAAACTAATTATAACAGCTTTTCAACAAAGCATTTTGGGGCGGCTGTAGCTCAGTGGGGTAAGAGGGTCGTCCTGCAACCCCAAGGTTGTCGGTTCGATCCCCGCTCTCCCCATTAGTTGCAAGTCGAAGTGTCCTTGAGCAAGGCACCGAACCCCCAGTTGCTTCCCGGGCGCATCACTGCAGCCCACTGCTCCTTAATAACTAAGGATGGGTTAAATGCAGAGAACTCATTTCCCCTTGGGGATTAATAAAGTATATATCTTAATCTTAATCTTAATTATATAATTAAGTGTTTTTAAAATGTTTATTTATCTGAAACAAGAAAATTATCTTTTCACACAGATTTCACTGCAGCAACAATATGCTCCAGAAAACACTCATCTATATATGGAAGGACATCCAAGAAGGAGATCCACACCGCAAAAGTGGCATCGCGCATGAAAAACATGAGATGCATGTGTCCAAGTTTATCTTCAGATGTCACTTAAATGGCCGCTCAACACCTCACTGTTCTTTGAGTTTCCTTGCTATCTTTATTTTTAGCCGGGGCAACTGGCACAGAAGAGTTGAAAGCTAGCAGACATGTCCATTAGCGCGCTCTCACAAACACACACAAACACACACACACACACACACACACACCCCACTTACTACAGCAATTATAAATGTACTACTGTATGCACCCAAATGGATTAGAAATTACAAAAATATCAATATCTGTTTTTAATTTTTTTCAAGTTGTGACATTTGTTTCTTGCCATTTTACTAAACCATTTTTAACTCAACTTTAAACTGCAAATAAATGAAGGGATGACCCACTTTCCAAATATCTCATAGGTGAATAAAATGAAATTCCTGGAAACCATCCCAGTAACACAAGTTCTTTCTACCAGCCAACAATGCTTTTTATGTTGTGTGCCTTATAAATAACAGAAGACAGGTCTAAATAAAGGTCCAGCAGACCACTCGTAATTGAAAAGATCTTAATTGCATTAGATGTAAGGTTTATGTGTGTAGCTCCACAGTTATGCTCAGCCGCCAACTGTAGATCACATGCAGACAGCTTTGTGCACATTTTCTTTGGCTGGATCATTTTCCAAAAGGCTTTTTTTTCATGCAGCAGTAGAATGAAAACTATGTACTTTCTAACCAACTCTGGTATTAACATCAATTTGAACATTCCTAAGTAACAGCCCAAGAATATTGATATGCAGCCCAAAGTGGGGAAAAAAACTAAAATTACTAATGTGAACAATGTCCTTTTGATGCTTGAGATGTGGATCATTCTCCTTCTTCTTTCTCTCCTGTCCTGTTCAAAACAAAAGTATCATGATCCAAATAAGGAGATTTACACCATGTTGATCCTCCAAAGAGCCTTCAAGAGGTAAAGTTGATATGAGGGAGGGGGGCACCGTTGTAGAGCAGCCAACGCGGGGAGTGGCGGAAGGGGTAAATAGTGGGAAAGGGCTGTCACTAGAGACTGGGGCTGTCTCCAACCTCCAGTCAAGTTTAAATCACAAAGAGCTCCGCCGACTCTCAGTTTGCATCCTCCTCTCTGCTCTCTAGCTCGGAGCTCCCTCTGCCTCTCTCCTCCTCTCTGCATCTGCTGGTCGCTCTTTCCCATCAACCTTCCCGTGTGGACTCTTGTGAGGCGTCTTCCTCAGAACATCTGCAACAGCTTTTCACCTGAAGCAATACAACCTTCCTTATTGTTCCTCTAAAGCCTGTGACATACTGAGACCTAACTGTCACCATGGAGGCCATCAAGAAGAAGATGCAGATGCTGAAGTTAGACAAGGAGAACGCCATCGACAGGGCAGAACAGGCCGAATCCGACAAGAAGGTGGCGGAGGACAAATGCAAGCAGGTGAGAGAAAACTGATGGACCGATAGAGCAATGTGGGCTCTGGTTTGACACTCAGTAGAAATAGTTGAGCAATAATTATATCATAATATATTGACTTTCGAAGAAATAAATTCAAGAACAGATGCAAAATAGGTTCAATAATATGCTTACAATTGTCCAAAAATCAACATTACAACATTTGTAATTGAAGTTTTTTGTGATAACAATGTAACATCAACTGGATTAATTTAAATGCAATTTTGTGTACATCTCATGTTATATAATATCAAAAAAGTATTGTTACTCTCTTGCTTTTAACTATATTGTTAACTATACAGCTCCATCTAGAGTGGTAAGTATAAATAAACCTTATTGTAACAAAGTTCATAGAGTCATGTGTATTGAAATAAGTTCCTTCGGAAATATTTTAGAGTCTCTTTTATTCAGTATATTGTGAAAACAGCCCAGTGTGATTACTGTTCACATGTAAGATTAACTTGTTTTTGTATGCTCTGGTCTTCAATTTTGTATAAATAAATGCCAAACCATCTATGCAGACTGCAGAGGGGCTCAACATAAAATGTCAAGTATTTCCCAAAGCACCAAATGCTGAATTACAGAGAGCAGCTGATACCGGCCCCTGAGTCTTGTCTTTTGGTGGGCAGAAGAAGGTGGAGGATGTCCACAGGGACGCACAGACCGAATGGCCGAGTGACGACTGCTATCAGTATCCACAGTGAAGCAGAGGGATTACTTTAAGGTGCCAGAAGTGGTGCTGCAAGAGTTTAAACAACCAATCAAAAATAGCAGCTGTTGCTCTGACTCTTAAGAGTACAGCCTTAGCCAGCATTCTTATCTGGATTTAAATCTGCATTTGATCAACAGAAACCTCACTAATTCCTCCACAAATATCTCCACATCCATATTCATCGCTGCAGCGCAAGAACCTAAGACATTTGATATGTGGAGGGCTGACTTAATGATAGTGTGATACAAAAATCTGGAGATGTAATATGCCATTTGAGGCTAGTTAATGGAGGCATTATTTCCCAGTGAGACGTGGTGTTGTCATCATGGCGGTACCAGAGGAATGCTGGGGAGCAGGGAGTTGGATCTACATTCAAGCAAGTGGAAAGATTCTTCTCTCTGGTCTCTGATGGTCTAATCATACCCAAGAACTGACAGTTCTCTACGACGGCACATATGGACCCCCGGCATGTCTTCCACACCAAGGAGCAGTCAGCATGAAATCCTAGAAGACTGTGCACAGTCCTTTAGTTTGTTTGGATGGCGTTGAGTCAAGAAGTGCCAAGAGATGCTTTCTTTCTATTCTTGGCAGGATGGCCAAAAGAAATACTCAATCTTGCTATACACAGCAACATTCAACAGCAGCAATTAAAGGACCGGATCACCGTCATTACAACGGCATTAGAGAAATTTTGCAACAATGTGTCATTTCAGAAGCAATGCAGACTCTTGATAATCCACAGACTTTACCGCAGGGTTTACATTGGAACTACTTTCAACCAAATAATAAGCCCTGGTGAAAACGTTTGACAGCTGGTTCTGTAGATTTTGGATACACTTTGGTTTATTAAGAACTATTGAAACAACTATCAGGATTGATTGCTATTCAATCTTCTTCAGACATTTATGGTTCCCAGAGGATGAATACTGATGACATTGGTGGACCTCTGACTTTTCATCTTGGGCTGTCCGCAGGCCAAAATGTCAATTTTTCATTACTTTGCTTTTTGACCAAATATCTGGATTACTGACATTTGATTTGATTAGATATTCCTTTATTAGTCCCACAGTGGGGAAATTTCAGGATTGCCATCTGCCTCAACAGTATTTGTTGTTGACTGCCAATTAGCAAATGTTAAAATACATTGTACACATTATAACAGCTTAGATATAAACATATTAACATCAGCCATGAATGTTACAATGCTAATATTAGCATTTAGCTCAAAGCATTGGTGTGCCTACGTAGAGCCAACCAGAGCCACTGGCATTGCTTTAGACCTTTAGCCTTGTTTTGAGACATCCCACTTTCTGAGGTTGGATCATGTCCCAACATCCAAATCCTTGTGTGGATTGAAAAGGTCTGTTTAAGTGGTTTTAATCTAAGAACGTAAACAAATGAGCTTTCCCTCCCAGTCAATGTATCAAAGCAATGCTGGATTTGACAAAGCAAGATTGTATTCATGGTTTTGCTCCATCCTTCCTGACTCTCTCCCCGTTTGCCTTCTTTCAGCTGGAGGATGAGCTGCTCGCTCTGCAGAAGAAGCTAAAGGGAACAGAGGATGAGCTTGACAAGTACTCGGAGGCCCTGAAGGACGCTCAGGAGAAACTGGAACTTTCGGAGAAGAAGGCCGCAGATGTGAGTTAACCACAGCGACGCCATCTGAAACACATTATCCACATTGCAGCGGAACGCCACAACTTCTGAGTTTCAGTTTTAAAAGATATTGATTACCACTCTTTCAGACAGGGTAAACTAAACTTCACTCTAGGATTGAAAAAAAGACGCATTCAGAACTTGAAGACATATATTCATTTCTCCGAAATTATTTATTTTTTTAAACATTGAATTAAGTGCAAGTCTGAGGATTGCCTCCAATGCTTACACACCCCAAAAGGCCATGCCTGGGCTTGCCTTAATAGTTTGGTTGTTTCTTGAGTGATGCAACTAACAGCAGAGTGAAGCTTAGAAAAAATAATAATCAAAACCTGCTTTGAAAGTTATTTGTCTATAGTTGTAACAAAGAGCCGTTTTCAGGTCCCTTGGCTTCTATGATTTCCACAAAACTAATGAGGGAAATAGGTCAAGAGGACATTCATAACAAAGGTTTTTTCATGGTACGATACAGTTTGTATGTGGGAAACAATTTACGCAAAACTACTAAGTATCTTCTCCCCCACATAGTGTAGAGGTAGAGAACACTGAGAATCACTGAGTAGTTGGTGTCTTTGTGATGTCGGTAAGAGCCATTTCTATCAAGCACAGACAGAACTTAGCTGCCCTGAAGCCGACCAGGAATCTCAGGAATGCTGGTTAAGCAAACAGAGAACCTCGTACTGCAGTGTCTAATGGAATCAATGCTCTGTCCTTCTTTTGGGGCAGAGATATTACACTCTGCTCTGTGCGGCCCTTACAGTTCATAGCATCTGATTACATTCAATTGATCCCAAAGAAAAGGTTAGGAGGAAAAAAAGACATGGTGACACACAGACTAGTTCGCTTTTTTGGACAATTGTGTTCAATATTATTGATATTACAGCAGAAATACTTTTCTCCGTTGATCGTTCGATCTCTAAAAGGGCGTAACATAATAAAAAAACAATTCTGACAGTTTCTCTCAATCACCATTTATCAAAGCCCCATATGAGGTTGTTTTGTCTAACAACAGCAGTCCTAAAGAACCGAGGGATATTCTGTATTTAAAAAGGTGAAAACTCTGTCGGCAGAGAAATTGGAACCGGTGTTGAAATAGTTGCTAATGAATTTTCGAATCAATTATTTCAGCTGAAAAAATTACACTAAAATGGAATTGAAAACATACCATCAAATGAAAGCAGGCTTCACGAGAATCTAGTCAAAGCTGAAACCCAAAGGTTAAAGGTCAGATTACAAGAATGCACATTATTTCTCTCTCAGATGATCCATCAGATGCCCACAAGTCTGCTTATTGGTTGTCTGCCCACCACTACGTATTCTACTATATTTCAAACGGCTTGTTATGCATATTAAATGTCATACAAGGACAGACAGAGAAGAGACCATAAATAAAGGTGAAAAGTAAGGAGGAAGAGGCGGCGACCGAAGGGGGCGCTGAAGGAACGTGTGGCCCCTCGATGGCCGCGTGTCAAGTCTGCAAACAAATCAATTGACATTCCTGGCTGCTGCAGGTCAACCACCCCCGTTGAGGAGGATTAGAACCGCCGCGCCATTGACCCTTCCTCCCTCCGACAAGTAAATCGTTGGACCTTTGAGTTCTACACCTTACACAACTCCTTCACACACTCGAAAGTGAACTTTTCTTATCTCTCGTCCCTCTTTCTCCATTATATGAATCAGGACACACGATCATATCCAGATACACATGGGATGTGATTCATATAATGTGAATCAGATGAGGCACATCCTGCACTCGTCCTCTCCTGATCTCGGAGTTAGTGCCCTCCTCCTTTCAGCTGGGGCAGAAACACCTTCTATTTGCCATATAAGTCCACAATAAAGACTCGCACACTGACTTTACACACCCTCTTTGGTGGAGAAAAGGAGCAGCGCCTTCCCCTCCCAAATCCCGTGATGTCATCAGAGACAGGCTTCTGCACATGATTGGAGGATCTCGCCATAAATTTCCTGAAAACTCCCAGCCCTTTTTTTTCTTTTTTTCTTTGCTTTTTCTCCCCATCCCAACCCTGACTTCCTGCCCGAGATAAAACAGTTTCCCTTCGGAGCCTCCGACTTTGACGCAAATCAATAACTGTTAAGGACGCAGCACGTCGATCGACACCGCGACTTCACCTGCGCTCCAGCTCGATTGTTTTTTAAACAACTTTTTTGGAGAAAACAAAGTAATCGCTGTTATGGAGGTGGTGAGGAAGAAAATCCGAAGCCTCCAGCTACAAGTGGATGAGGCAGAAGACCGTGCACTGGGAGTACAAAGGGAGTTGGACACTGAACGGGAACTGCGCGAAAAAGTGAGATAATTAATCATTTATCCAACTTGAGTCTCGTGTTTTACTTCTATGTGTCCTCTCGTTTTGCTCTCGAACCAGCTCAACCTGTTTATTGCGCATTGTAAATTATTTACAAGCACACGGCCAGTGTTGCACTGCAGGTATGGCGATCACTAAACTCATAACACTCCTGGAAGAACGTCACACTTTTTCCTATCCCAATAGTGAGTGTTTTGCTTTAGTCTTGTAATGTGTCGACGTGGTAGTTTTCCAGGTTTATGGTAAGTTTCGACATCACGTAGCGACATTCCTCCCCAGACTTTTTGTTCGCCTGCGTTATCTAACTCCAACCCGCCCTAGATCGTCTCAAACAGCCTCAGTAGCCTATGACATCAACCGCCAGCCTGGTTGTATTTATAATAAGGTGTGGCAGTCTTCTAACTTTTTTTTACTTTTTTTTTTTTTAAGCTTCACTTTTTCCCATAAATATATCCGAAACACTTAAATGAATGTGTTCAAACGTTTCCAGGACTCTTTGCTCTGCTCGACCTGTGAATGTTTAGTCTGAAATAGCATTTGAGACATTTTAGAAATAAGGAGCTGCCTATAACCCCCCTCCTCCCCCACCTCCTCGACATCTGCACAGGAAGAAGAGAGCAGAGGTGGCTATCTGTGATATCATTCCCACAGGAAACAGGCCCAGAAGAAGGATCTGTCCCCCCCCCCAATAAATGTGTTAACATTACAAACAGTCGGACCTGCTGTGCCACTTCCGATGTGAACTGGTTCAATCTGCCACTTGTGTTACTCTGCATGAGCAGGTTGATTTACATGGAAGAAATCTGAAGAAAAAAAGAAAAACAGGATTATATGCAAACCCAGAAGTGGTTGCAATCGATTCCAAAGTATAAATACGAATAATTAAATAACTATCAAAATACAGCTCATAATATTGAGACCATTTGACGATAAAAAGAGTGATTACACCTCGCCTTTACTGCAGTAGCCTACTATTGAGACAATCTACTCAAAACCAATATAACCTATTGAGCTAGTTTACAATGTGCAGCTTTGGCCATCCTCTACAGTATCCTTCCTCTTGTGGCAGCAGCTTGTTTCCTGGCTGACCTCTGACCTTTCTTTCTCTATCCCTGTGTGTGTGTGTGTGTGTGTGTTTTGCTGTAGGCGGAAGGCGATGTGGCATCTTTGAACCGCAGGATCCAGCTGGTGGAGGAGGAGTTGGACCGCGCTCAGGAGCGACTGGCCACAGCCCTACAGAAACTGGAGGAGGCTGAGAAGGCTGCAGATGAGAGCGAACGGTGAGAATCAACACAGGTCTCAGTCATGATCTCATAACCACACTCATTGTCGGCACACCGACAGCTGCAATCTTGGAAAATGATCATCTCATGGCTTTCAGGGTCCCAAAAAGTGCCCAAGTTTGTAAGCAGTGAAGTAAAGACTCATTGGATGAGTGGGCAACACATTTTATTTGTGGATGACGTGGGAGAGCTATTCGTTCAGGAGATATGAAATCAAATACAATAAGTTCTCTAGGTGTGTTCTCCAGTTTAGTGGTGGATGCACAATAAACAGACCAGATAAAGATATACAAAAAATATGAAATTAGAGCAAAATATAAGGAAGCTAAACTATTAATCTAAATTAAAGCTAGAGAAATACTAGACAAGAGTTGGTCTGTTTTGTTGTTTTTTATCAGTTTAGTACGTCCAGAGAGCTCATTTGTCGCTTTGTGGGGAGCGTGGCAGAAAAAGGTGCAGAACAGAGTCCAAACATCCAAAAATGGTGGGACTCACAAATGCATAAACGTGTCGTCGGAAGAAGTCAATTTGAGGCGTCTTTGTGGTCGCGTTTCACTAACGGCGGTCTGTCTTTCTGATCTTCAGAGGCATGAAGGTGACTGAGAACAGAGCGATGAAAGACGAGGAGAAGATGGAGATCCAGGAGATGCAACTCAAAGAAGCGAAACACATCGCTGAGGAGGCGGATCGCAAATACGAGGAGGTACGGACACGGGGATCACATTCCCGCTAGCTTTCAGTTTTCAGATTCTGTTTTCACTTAACTGTGATGTAACGTCTTTTTAAAAATGTATTATTGTATCAGGTTGCCCGTAAACTGGTCATCCTCGAGAGTGAGCTGGAGAGAGCGGAGGAGAGGGCAGAAATTGCAGAACTGTAAGCAGAACATTTAAGAAGTTACACGACATCATTCAGTTGTTAACGACGTCAACGTCAGACATATTCAGAAATTAAAAATGTTTTTCCTCTATCCGTACAGCAAGTGTGCCGACCTGGAAGAAGAGCTGAAGAACGTCACCAACAACCTCAAGTCCCTCGAGGCTCAGTCTGATAAGGTGAGTGTTGTTGACCCCTGAGCAGTTTGATGGGTGCATTGTTGTCTCCGTCAGCTGTTTGACCTTTTTGTAAACAACTTTGCACATTCACAATTAACAGAGGGACCCAGTACGACCCCTCCGCTGTTCCCCCCCGGAGAAGCACAGCATCACTATTGTATTATCACATTATGTAAAGCTGAGGAAGTGTAACCTACTCATTCAAAACTCTCATCTGACATTCTGGAAGAAAAAAGAGAGCCAAATGTCATGTAACATGTATATTGATGTTTACAACGTAGATGTTGAGCACAAAGAGGCGGAATGAAGAATTTCCCCGTATGATAATGTTGCTATATTTATTGTTTTGGCGATGAGGAAATGTTTGTCAACTATTATATATCTGTCTCTATAGTACTCTGAGAAAGAAGACAAATATGAGGAGGAGATTAAAGTCCTGAGTGACAGACTTAAGGAGGTAAGTTCATGCCTACTACCTTATATTGTCTGAGGAAAGCGGCGTCGGGATGGTTGACACGTGTGTTGTCTTTTCAAAGGCGGAAACCCGCGCAGAGTTTGCAGAGCGGTCAGTGGCTAAGCTGGAAAAGACCGTAGATGACTTAGAAGGTACACTTCATTATATTCCTTTTTCTTTTCACTCCTTCAGTGATCCACTGTTTCTTTACTTTGCCTTTGTTCTTAATTTTCTTATTCTTAATCTTTTGATCTTCTCTTTTTCCTCCTGACTTCCCATCATGGTCTACACAATTCTGCCTTATCTTCTGCACCTCCTCCACATCCTCTCTCTTCCTTTGGCCTTTGACCTGCAGACGAACTGTACACTCAGAAGCTGAAATTCAAGGGTATCAGCGAGGAGCTGGATCTGGCCCTCAATGATATGAACACCTTGTAAAGCTTGATGTTTCCACTTCCCCTTCGTCTCCCCTTGGAAACACTTTGTCTTTTCTTTTCTCCCCCTTCGCTCTCACTGCCCTTTGCTCCTTTTCCATTAAACTAAAGCTCAATAAAGATATTTATATCTTTTATTCTGCCTTCTGTCATTTGACTTCTGCCTGCTGTCCATCACTTGCAATAGTTTTTTTAAAATATGGTTTGGGCTGATTTAAATATGTCAAACTACAAATTTGACCTTTTCATAACAGCCAGTATTGGCTGTTATGAAAAGGTCAAATTTGTAGTTTGACAAATTCTACACGTGTGTTTCTCTTCGTATTTCTACTCTAATCATATAATAAAAGTTAACGCATTGCACTTTCATGATCAATAAATATTTTCACTGACAGCCATTGCATTTTATATCTGACATTACTTTTTTATTGCAGAGAACCTATCGAAAGAAAAAGAGCAAAACGTAGGAATGCATCGAGTCCTGGACCAAACACTGCAAGAGCTGAATAGCTTGTAAAATGCCAAGAAGAACATCAAACAAATAAAAAAGCAAACATTTGTTTTACAAAAGATCTTTTCTACATGCCATCTATTCTCTGTAATTGTTCACTCTTAATCCTGGATATTAAAACAAATGTTCCCCATTTATATATTTATGTTTCTTTTCCTTTTTTAAAATGGTTTTGGGTCCAATGCTGGAAATTGTGTTGTAGACTGAATTCTGAGCACAAATAAAACTGATGATGATGCAAGTTTTATGTGTTGTGTTTATGTATGCACGGTTTGACATGTGTCTCTAGCAATCAACACGGCGCCATAAACTATTCTCTCTTCAGTTTACATGTGCTAACATGCACAGTTTTCTCTTTGTGCTCTGCTAAGATACCTTAAAAACAGAACTGTAGGTATGGCCTAGCTGCAGGCCCTTGGTCCCACAACAATAATGTCACTGATTCAGACATTAATGTTTCACATAAATGGGTCCACATGAGTAACATGTATGAAACGATAACTAAACTATCTTTATGGCAACTGACCAACTGAAGAAGCTTTCGATGTGATCGAAAGCTCAGAAAACGGCTCATTAAGTGGACCTTGAATTGATTTGTTTTGCCGAAAGGGAACATAACTGCCCGCCACAGTGACTTCTAAAATGCAATACCAGAATGTAATGTAAAGTAGTGCAGTCCCAAGTTTAATTAAAATGTAAAGAAGCATTATCATGAAACACAACATATGTAGTCAACTTGTTGAGTGTATATTATATATTCTATTAATATTGTGTAATCATTACCATTTTAATATTATCTTGTAATGCATCATATTTTAAACATTTTAATTGTGTTTTGCAATTACAATATTAATCTGCATAGTAGATTACTATAGCTGCATAATATGTGTATTGGAGTCAAAAGAAAAAAAACATTCAGGAAGCCACTGATTAGCACAAGTTTGAAGGAACATAAATGAAAATACTCTATAGCTACAGGTACTATAAAGTATACGTAAGTAGACCATCAGACGACCGTTGGTAAAGTGAGGAAACGCCTTCTGGGCCAGTCGGACAGAAACAGTCTGGCAGTTGGCCACCAGGGGGCGAAGTTTCTGCACATTCAGATCGCTCTTCCGCCAGGCGGGATTTCCGCAATAATATCAAGTATGGCGAAGACATACGACTATCTGTTTAAATTACTGTTAATCGGCGACTCTGGTGTCGGGAAGACCTGTGTCCTTTTCCGGTTTTCAGAAGATGCCTTCAACTCAACGTTTATCTCAACGATAGGTGCGGTTTTGGTGACGTAACGTTGAACTGTATTTCTGTGTGTTTCCAACGATGTGTGTCAGTGGCTCCGTCTACGTCCTGGAACGTTGCGTTTAAGGCTGGAAGTAACATTAGTTCCTCTTTCTCATTCACATAGAGCCTGTAATTTAGATGTCTGATAATTAAGACATTAATCCGAGATGATGAGAGGAAAGACTGTTATCCGTGTGTTTAGAAGAAGCGTATGAGTACCAACGTGTGTGGTGTATTATAAATGAATGCCGGCTAAGTGACTGTTAGCTCGAGCGTTAGCCATTCGGTGCCGTCTACATTCTGGTATGAAACCGGAAAACCTGATATGTAACACGCCGTAGCTGGTTAATTTAAACACGATGCCATCGCCGTTGTTCTTAAATGCACAGATTGCTGTCATATGCATTGACGAGAAGGCGAACGGCCGTTTTTCCTCGTCTCTTAAGTGTCATTTTTGTATCACAGCAGTGTCGACTAATGTTTGACAGGTAGCACACGAAGCTAGCAAGTTCACGTTATGATTGACATGCACGATTCCGCTTTATCCCTCCAGGCATTGATTTCAAGATTCGGACAATCGAGCTTGACGGCAAGAAAATAAAGTTGCAGATATGGTAAGTTTATAAACATGTCATTCCTTTAATTCAGTACGCTTGTCGTGTTTTGCCAGTATTGAGCTAATAAAGAAGGGTGACGCACACTTAACATAAGCTAAGTGTCCTTACAGATGTAGAATAAAGTGCTCATTAACACTCTTACAATTATCAGACTGTTCACTTGATTTATAATTGAATGTGAACATTCTTTATGGTAGTTTTAACATTATTTATTTCACCCTTTATTTACAGTTTCTCTCTTTAGTGACCCAATCACAGGTTTTGTAGCCTACAACAATCAATAATCTAATGCCAACCTTTAACTTTTAATACACCAAAGTCTCTTAACTTCCTAGAATACAAGCGTGTTGGAAAAAGTCCATGACAGATAAACCAACCTCCTTAATAGCTGGCATACTTAACTGCAGTAACATTGTTTTGAACTTTTCCCAATTATATATCCAAATATTGGTCTTGAAGGTGTTTCACATTTTTATTCTGAGATATGATAACCTTGATGATGCTTTCAGGGATACGGCCGGTCAGGAGCGCTTCCGAACAATCACAACGGCCTACTACAGAGGAGCAATGGTGAGTGTCTCCAAGTGTCCATATTCACTCTACTCTACTATCAAACCACAGATCTTGAGCTCTATTATTGCCAACACATTTGATTAATTGTTCTTCACAGGGCATAATGCTTGTCTACGACATCACCAACGAGAAGTCTTTTGAAAATATCAAGAATTGGATTAGGAACATCGAGGAGGTATTTAATGGCTCAAAGACCCTTATTTATTTGCTTGATATTGTTTTAAACATCCGAATGGCACAATCCAGAGTTTTGCTTTTGTTAAATGTTTCTTCTCTTGATCCAGCATGCATCATCAGATGTTGAGAAGATGGTCCTTGGCAACAAATGTGACATCGACAAGCGGCAGGTGTCCAAAGACAGGGGAGAGAATGTGAGAAGCTTGGTTTAAGTTAAAATAAGACATCACAGGGTTATATTTGATAATTCATAAATTAATTGCACTATTAGATTAGTATGATATAGTAAAACATGTCAAAAGACTTGGTCAAATCTAAGGCTTTTCTTTCAGCTCGCATTGGAGTACGGAATAAAGTTCATGGAGACCAGTGCAAAGGCCAATATCAACGTGGAGAATGTAAGTAGCCATTCTTCCTTGAGTTATACGATGCTTAAGAAATCACAAGTCATCACTGTGCTCAACATGTGGATTTATTCTGATTTACAGGCATTTTTAACACTCGCCAGAGACATCAAATCAAAAATGGACATCAAATTGGTAAGACCTTTTTGATTATACAACCTAGTTCTTTGCAATGTGAGAAACCTATAAATGTAGTAATTCATTTTCAGCGTCTCCTTTAATATTCTATGATGTAAAACGAAACCTCCTCTTGTGGTTGTAAAGTACGTTCCTGTAGAGGAAGTTGCCTAACCATATGAGAGCAGCTACTGAGCCAGCATTGACCTGTTTATTTGTCATTTTGCAGGAGGGCAACACGGCGCAGGGGGGCAGTCACGGAGTCAAGATCTCCGAGACTCAGAAAAAGACCAGCTTCTTCCGCTGCAGCCTTCTCTGAGGACCGAGGTCTTCGAGACTGGCTGCCAACTGGCTGAACATAAATGGACTGTGCTTGCTCTTAGCACTTCCTTTCCCTTCCTTCTTCCTTCTTTCTTCCCATCCATGGCCTCGCCTCCCAGTCCACACATATATTCCGAGTAAGCAAAGAACTTCCCCTCCCCTCTTCTTAAAGCTTCCAGTGGTGCATCTCTTCCATTTTAAGGAGAAATGTTGTTTTCATGTGTCAAGAGTGCTTCACTGGTAGAGGATTCCACCAGGAGCGTTGTCCAGATGTTCTTCATCACACAAAAGACAGGCTCTTAATTATCATGTTGGTTTCTTTGTTTTACACTCTCGTATTTCACAAAGACGGTAGCACAACCAGGGACGAGAAATTATGAAGCTAATGTCAAGGCTTTGGGATTGCCAATACAAATGTGATATTAATTAATATTATTATTATTATTTTTATTCGTACCCTTTCCATTTTAAAGTGCTAAATGTCAACCAGAGACTGATAGGCTCGAACTCAAGTGAAACAGAGTTGCAAATGCTTTAATTTTAATTTTAGGGATCATATCAGAGAGGAACATAAAGGTTTTCCATTTGAGTTCTGCTCATTAGTTTGCAAATAGTCCTTGACAATCATTCGATGTGACTGAAAATGTTTGACCCTTTCCTGCTTTAGCTTTCAGGTGCAAGAAGGCAGTTTGGCAACAAAAAAAACTAAAAAAATATAATCCAGATTTCTTCATCTAAAGATGCATTTCTGCTGTCAAATTATCAGGAGAACATTGGCGAGGTGACGTACTCCTTAGGCTTTCTCTGGAAAATATTAGGACAATATATATATATATATAATCCTAAATAGTGTAATGAAAAAGGGCAGTTTTGTTGCAGCTCTGTTTCATAGTTAAGCTAAATGATGTCTCTGGTTATTTCATCAGCCGTTAAAGTCACTGTAAGCCCCTCCCCCTGCTACCCACACAGCTCTCCTTGCACTTTACCAGTAACTCGTGTTTCGTATGTAGTCTGTGCCAAGTGATAGTTTTGAAATCCAAGAATACAATTACTTAGTTGAAAAACGTTTTGAGTCTTATATAATGGGCCTAACTCCTCCTTCTTTTTTCTAACACACCTACTTATAAATGACTTGATCTCTTTTGCTATTTCACTAGTGACCCACCGTCCTGGTATTAGTTAACTGCGAAACATTGTACTAATATATATTTATAAAAGAAAAAAATAATTAACACGCCCTTTGTTCCTATGCTACTGCCCTGCGACATTAGAGTTCACACGTGATGTTTTCTTGACTTATTACATGAAAGATGGCCCATTAGTATTATTGTACACTTTCTCGCGTGTCGTTTGATTGTGGCCCTTTAGTTTGACCGCTCGGTGGCAGCAGAGGCGCAATAGGTGGCCGTCTGGATTTGAATCAGTATTTTATTAACGGCGCGAGCGGCGGTGCGATTCCACACACGTTCCCACTATTTAACATCGATGTTAAGTCTCAATCTGTTTCCACATTTATCCTTCCTACATGTGTTACAAGTCTGAAAATCAAACTCCTATATGCACAATATCGAGGGAGGATTTGCTTTTGCTTGCCTGCACTTTCTTTTAAAAGTATCAAATAATTCACGAGTACCATTTGTCTTAACCACCAGTACTCTGTTCTGTCGTAGGTGAGCTGTGCATTGTGACTCTTGGACCTGTGCATCTTTGTGTGATGACATTTGCAGACATACTTGTAGACCTCTGCAGTTGAATGTATGGGCTGTTTGTTTTGTTTGTGTCATTCACTGAGTCACACACAGGACTCTTGATAGAGGATACTACGACAATGCCGGCCGAATTAAGCATGACGGAAGATGAAGTAGGAAGAGTCTGGATGTGGAAATGGTGCTGCTGTCTCAACCGAGCTTTAAGTCGGAAACAAACGGAGAGCAGACCTTTTGTGGGACTCAAACGGCATCGATTTCAGCTGAAATTATACTTTTCTTTTTTTATCATATTCTTTAATAACATACTGTACATCCATGTTTTCATTCCATCGATTGTGAAGTACACGGTGATTAATAAAATACATTTTGAAAAAACAAGAAGTGAAAAAGACTGAATATCACATTGAAAATAAGAAATCAACTTAAAGTGAACTGTACTTTCTAAACCCACATGAAAATGTATCTACAATTTATAGATATGTGTACTTTTGATTTAATAAAATAAGATTATAAAAGTTACTTGACCTTTTATTCACTTGTCTTTATTGGCTGGCTGACCCCCGGCTCCCACAATGGAGCTTGACTGCTTCAATCACAAATGTCTGTCCTGGTATTGGCCCGTATGACCCACTGGAATATTCTGGCATGTGTGTCTTTTATAGTCTCGTGTAACTGAACCCCTTTCGATACAAAACACAAATCTACTGTTGATGGTCATAACTAATGAGCCTTGCCTTGATGGGTTGGTTGCTGCCTCCTCGTGTTGATGGAGACCAGCTGCAGTCACACCATGACCCGTTTCATTTCTGCAGTAATTATTTAAAATCGGTGTGTGTCGAGACAATTCTGAATACTAAATGACAAAGTGGTATTATCTATGAAGATCAAAATGTTTGTTTTTCCATTGAAGGAAAAACAATCTGGACATGGATGAGATGAGATGGTTGATGTCAGGGTGATGTCATGATTTCCTCCACTTTCCAGACATTCTGTGATGTTTTAATTAAGAAATGAACATGCTTCACTTCTTTATATCCTTATGTGGAAGGTGCTGTGAACGGAAATGGGAATAGATTGATTTTCTCATTAGAAGTCGGTGTTTAAAAACGGACGTACATTTCGGCAAAGTAGGTAAATGCACAATCATTGGTAAGCACCCAAATATTAAAAGATGTATTTTTCAGTATTCTTTGCAGGTGTGTTCACCTTTTATTATATCGTATGGTTATTGGTTACCATTGGCCTACCTGAGGAAGTCTGGAGCTCGAACAATCATGTGCTGGAAGTCCTCCAGTGACAGACGTCCATCGTTGTCCAGGTCGGTCTCGTTGATCACCTTCTCACACACCATCCTCACCTCGTCCTCGGTCAGCTCGTTGCGGGTCAGCTTGTTTAGAGTCTTCTCCAGGTCCGCCTTGCAGATAAAGTCGTCATTGTTGAAATCTTTCGGAAAAGGGGAAAGAAGGTGCTATGAAATGTTTTGGTCGCTCATTGGTTAAGCAACCATTATGATATTTTCATTTGTGTTCTATATTATAAAAATAAATATCTTGGTATTTTGGACTCATTTGGTTGGATAAATCAAGCATTTCTGACATTATAGACCAAACAATTTAATCAATAAATTGATTCATAATTAGTGTTACATCTAGATGCAGCTGATATTTTGTGACAATATTCAGGATGTTGAAATTGGACCAAATAAAAAAGCATGAACTCTTTGTTTTACCCATAGTTATAGTCAAACAGTTACATATTCACCCAGCAGTCCGTCAGGGGCAATTTTAGGGTTCTGAGCGAATGTGCATAATCTTTTAGAGTATGTTGACTCTTTTTTTTCTCCCCTCTTTTGGTTTGAATAATGAATGAAACGTTCCCTTGACCCATGACCGTGGAACAATGTGTACGTAACTTCTTTAGCTGTCAGCGTTTGTTAATTAGGGGGGACACTAGTGCTGAGGACAAACTGTCCTTTGATGAGCCCTCTGCCTCTATGACGGGCTGGTTAATCATTTATAACCTTCCATGCACCGTCCATCATGCTTACAGCTCCACAACTTTTCACCATGATCTCTTTCTATATACTTGTACCCGATGACAATTCAAAATATATCCATGTTTTCTCCGCTGTTATCGAACCTGCTTCATAGTTCAAATGTATGCAAGCGATTGAGTGAATTTGTTGCACAAACGTGAAGCCTATTATCAGGGTGATTAATGTTACCCTTTACGGGACCCCAGGCCCTCTTTGACAGCCACAAAAACAAACAAAAAACAACACCACTTGCTTTGGCACCAAGATACAAAGTTACTTTCTTAATTTTATTTAAATTATTTAGAAATATGATTTTGGACTGATTCCATTACATAAAATGATACATTATTTCAGTTATATATATATATAAGTATATAGAATATATATATATATATATATATATATATATATTATTTCTATTTCCAAAAATTTGGTCGCAGAATATTTGCTGAGGGACACCAAATAAATTGGCAGAATGTCTTCCATTTCATTGAGGATGTGGTTGCAGTACACATTTAAACCACATGAGGGAGCCTGAATGTTTGTATTGGTCTGATAATTTTCAGCTAATAATATTAAATATTAGAAGGCTATTGACATTCTGTTTGTTTAACTGGTGAGAGGAAATACAAAAAGATAGCCTGTTAACTCCCCCCGAATGCATTTAGAGAGTATTTTACAAGTGTATATGCTTTCAGTAACATCAGTATAAAAAGAGTTGTAATTTATCAAACATATATCTCTTTGAAATGGCTTGTTTACCTTTTTGAGATAATACAAGGTGGAAATGCCAGTAACAAAGTTTACTCCTCACGGTTTATGGATGAGGAATATTGTGAATTGGGTCTCAATGGTTTGTCATTTTTAACAAAACATAAAACAAGTCCTTATTAGGTGAAGTGTCAATGTTTTATTTATTTATTACAATCATTTATGATATTTTCTGCATTTTTCATTTTTATTCATCAGATTTTTAAGATCAGTTTGTCAGCAGGAAGAGTTTCCACTTCAATAAGTTTCTACATATTGGGTTTGAAATGATCAGAAGAAAAGTGTGGTGGTATAGAAAGGAAAGTATATTGTTACATTTTGTTTATTATAATTATTGTTTTTACATAAGCAGCATTGTGATCTGTGCTACCCCAAAGAACAAGGAAATAAAGCCAATCCCAACCAAAAATGTGAGAACTAAAAGTCCACTTCCTCATATAGTTTACCATAAATTTTGAAAGCGTAGTAGGCCTTGAGGTCGCGCGGCGCCATCTCGCTCAGAACCGAAAACATGTCCAAGAAGTTGTCCAGTGTCATGTTTCCTTCTCCGTCCTCAGAGAAAACCTCAGCGATCCTCTTTTTACAGTATTTTAACTCTTCCCAAAAGTTTTGGTCTTCCCAAAAAAGGGCACAAAATTTTTGAACTCCATAACATGAGCCCCCAAAAAGGGTTAAATAGTTTTTCTGCCAAAAAATTTTTCTGGTTTCAAAACGTTATTGCCGTTAAGGGTTTAAAAATTTTTTAAAATTTATTTCCTTTTGCCTGTTTGCAAATTTTAAAAGGCTAACTCTAATTCCCTAAATTTTTCCCTCTTTTCATCATTTGACGATTACTACATTATATGTCTATGTTCAATTCTCATTGATTTAATTGATACTAAGTTAAAAAGTAATGTCCTTAAATGAAAGTTCCAATCTTGGTTAAAATGTTTGTCCGTACAACCCAATGGGGGTCAAGAACTCTCATCAGTAATTGGGTTATCGATACAGAAAAACTATTTAGCAAATGTTGTAAAATGTTCTAAGAAGTTGCTAAATTAAATGCCCCAAAGTTTATTGACACTTTTTTTATTTTAAAACTAACATACCTATATTAAAGCTTTTTTCAAACATTGTACCATGATTTGGACATGTTACAGAATAAAATTTTGCAAAAAATTTTAACTTGAACTCATTTGCTGTTCTGCTACCTTGAGTTTGGACATGTAAATAACATTAAATTATTGGAATTCCATTGAATAATTTCATTAATACTTATTATGTGCTATGTTAATCTATTTAATTTCTAAAGCTGAACATAAATCTTCTAGTCATTAATTAAATTTACCTATACAATTTTTTTGATCTTAATGTCGACTTTGATTTTAATGAAATGTAATAAATATTCGATTTAAACTCAAATGACCGTATTTACACACATTAATTTTTTCATGACATAATTCTACTTATAATTTTTATCATTAATAATCTTCTAAATCTAACTAACTGACATATACGTTAACTCTTCTTAATCACATTGCAATGTTGTGTAAATTGTTCATGACTTACATTTTGTCTTTTTCGTCTTAAATGTTGAACTTTATTTGACTACTGATTTTGCAAAATATGCTAGATCTTGACATATAACATGTTATTTGACTTTATTATACTAGTTATTGCTTATCTTTAACATCCTAGCTGTTACCTATAATTATCTTTTCCCATACTTTTCCATCACTAAATTCCACATATATCTTATCAATTTTAAATAGTTACAGTTAACGATTTACCTTTTCCTACATAGATTACCATCTTTTACTGTACTATGACTCATTAAGTCATGTCATTTAACTCTATACAATGCATATTACATGCTTTGGATAAGATTATTATTAGATAGTACTTTGCTGAATCTGACTATTTCCTACAAATTATGATTATTACGAGATCTTATCGATCTTGAAATATCTCGATTTCATTTCTAACCAAAAAATTTCAAGCATTCCCACAATTTAACTTCAGTCATACGATACATTATGTGTTTTGCTGTTCCTTATGTTACTTGTTGAATAACCTATTAAACTTTGTCTTATTCAATGTCAATCATCTTTTAATGTATACTTTCAATTACATTCAATCAAGTACAACTTATTGCATTGTTAGTTCACTTTCTAGATTAATTTTCATGACATTAACTACTTTTTAAATTATTTTATCGTTAACCATTACAAATTGAAATCTGTTTCAGTATTGACTTTATTCAATGAAAAATGTACTAATCACCTCTTTAAAGCTTGCTTACTTTTATGCATTATTCTAGCTTGAATACAACTGTTTAATACTATTGATATGCTGGTACATAATGTATATAGTTACAAGTTAATGTTTGCATTTACTTTCATCATTGTATGATTGAAGTGTATTACCTTAAATCACTGATTTCACTAATTGTTCTCGGTTCTTCAGCCTTTCTCTCGTCTTCAAGTAGTTTTAAATCATTTTCATAGCTTATTTCATTAACTACATACATGTCTAAAGATTCTGTCAGCCCATCTGCATGTAGACTTTATCATTATTACTAAATCTCCACAGTAAATACAGTGCAATTCATTTTAATTGTAATTAATTTGCATTAGTTCTCATACGCAATCACTAGATAGAGAATTTCACTGAGTACTGTGTTTGGCCTGTATTTGCTTGATGCGCACTCAGACCTCTTTCATCAGATGTGTCAAGCTGTGACATTTTTTTAACGCTTCAGAAGTTCACTTAACACTTTCCTTACAGGCTTTCAGGACATTTTTGACTGCTCTACTAGTATCAGTGCTGATTCAATTTTCTCATAAGTACTGTTCGCAAACTGAATTCATGCCATGTCATGGCCCTTACACATTGCGATCACTTTCAGTCATCGCGTCTATGTCCAAGTGTCCACATCCAGTTCATGTCTTCGAACCTATAAGGTCGGGCTAGAGTGCAATTTACGTTTTAAGAAGATGTGGTGTAGCGTTCTTCATTGCTTCATGATCAAATTTTGTCTATATCTAATTCCGAACTCTTGCACGGGTAAAGCTGCTATTAAATGTAACGATGATTTTGTCTGCTTCTACACTTCTTTCATGATATGCTCAATGAATCGGTATCTCACAGAATCTATTAGGGTTCATTTAGACATGTGATCATAGATTAGGTTTACAGCAGAGCTGCAATAGAAGATGCCTTGTTCAGCACTTTCAGAGCAGACTGTGACCAATGTTATCCTCGAATTCATGCTGTGATAGAATCTTATAGGCTGTTAATCCATGCTGTTACATGCTGATATTACAATGTGCCTATGATCCTTAATACCGTGTCAACATGATGATATGTACAACTAATGCACCTCTCAAATGATCATCAGTCAGGCTTAAACTTAAACATGCCGTTAATACTAGGGATTTATGAGACCAGCATGCTGTATGGCTTAGTGACTTTAAATTGGATTTATATTATAGCAATGGCTTGTCAATTATGAAATGTTGTGTGATGTATAACAAATGATCGAATTTTGCCTGTTTATACATCGATTAGACAGTTGTAAAGTAAGCTTTCAATTTGATCACTGATGAGATGTCGGAAAACATGAAAACTGACTTTGTATCAAGTCATTAATCTGTCAATTAAATATCTACATGTTTTCATGAAGTATGCTTTAATTAAATGTACATCGTACAATTATTTAACAATGCATCTTATACTGGACAGAATCACAGAAATTTAATTCAAACTATGTATGTAACTTGTAGTACTTTTACAATGTAATTTGATACTACTTTGTATCCAATGTGACATTAAATATCATTATTATATTCCTAGTCATTGTTCAAAGGATTTTCCCATAGCAAGTCCTGGTTATGCAGTGTTCATGTATGCTATAAGGATATTCACTGTTGTACATCTTGTGCAAGATGTCGTGCAAATTTTAATAGTTGGAAATTTCATGACATAGAACTTAAGCTGGACACTTCATTTAAAGGATTTATACAGATACATTAGTTGATCTAAACTGTCCATGTGTTATTACAATAGGCATTCTAATCAGCTCAGATAGTTAAGACTTTTAATAATGTCTTACATAAAAAGTAGCTTTTCTATCCTATCACTTATTTAAGATGCATAGTTATAACTGTAGGATTGTAGAATTAATTAAATGCTAGAATGTTAAGCCGTATGTCAGTCACATTGAAGTACGGTATTGATATCTTTCACTGTACATGTTTGAACTCTTGGTCAATTTAATCGTTGTAACAAACAAAATGCTTAAATCAATTATTAAAGCATCTGTCAACTAGACACATTCTCAATCAGTTCATCTTTGTGCATGCATACATTCAGGTACTGTGACTACATTTCAGTAATCAACGTCATTATACGGGTTTATCTGAAAATTATCGAAGTTGGAATTAGTCTCTGAGATCGCCTTCTATTTTGAAGTTTCCATTTTTATTGAATTGGTTTGCTATTTAGTTCATGTATTTAGCCCAAATATCTAACGTTATATTTACATTTGCTTATTAATTATATGTAGCTACATGTATTACGATGCAAAGACACTACAATTAGTTTCAGAATTAACACAATTTTGTAGATATGTCTGTCTTACATAATTTCTTGCAAGTGTACTTTTTTGCAATAGATTATCTATTTTACATGTCACATGGGTCCTATAGAATGTTATTGAGTTTAAAAGAGTCAAATTGTAATGGATAAGTCATAATATTCTTAATAAGATGGTAAAGCCAGTCTTAAATAGCATGACGTTCACAATTCAATTGGCAAAATGTTACCAAGCATAATTAAGTAGATATCAGAGGGATGTAGATATTTAATCTTAAAGAATGTTATGTGCTATTACTAATTATGGTAGCTATTTGTCATTATAATTAAAATATGACTTTGACTTCCTTAACCATCTATTTGACAATTTTCCCGTGTCTTAAATAGTATATATCAATTGCCGAATTAAAAATCATAAGCTATCATTCTGTAATATGTAGATGTTATTGGTCTCGATTAGTTGATATTGGAAAGTGTTGATGTAAGCACTTACGATTATGTGCCTCATTTAACTCGATTAGCATTGTAATAATTCCAAATAATGTAATCTCAAAAGGTATTAGATCATGAATGCAATGAATTTTAACATTCTAAAACTAGTCAATTATACTTGAATAGAATCACAATCAATATTAGCTTGATAGAAACTGTTTGTCATTCTCTTCGAAATAAAATTGATAATAATCAATTCTGTTACATTGAATTCATGTAACTAATTAATGAAAGATCAGTTGGAGATTCAATGTGAGTTAACTTAACAGATACATTGAAAATTCCATGATTAATTAACTCAAATCATTATTAGAAGAAAATAAAGTATGCAAGTAATTAGAAATTAGTGAATCAATTCAACATTCAATAAATCTTCTTGTCTAACGATTAAAACTGTACTTCACTATTAGTACTCAAATCTGAATCACAGCTGTATCTAATATCTCATTGACACTGAACACAAGAATCTCGCATCGTAACCAATCATTAGTACCATAAGATTCCAAAAATCGACTTCAATACTTCTTCAGATGAATGAAAACAAAGCATCTATCTAAAATGCAAGTATGCAGCATTTATTTTAAAACATCAATTGACACTATCTAACCTAGACAAATGAAATAACAGTACAGAACTCACTAGCTAAACTCGAAAGCAGTGAAGGGTTGACTGAACATGTATACACCAAGTTGACATGCTGAATATGGCAGGACATCATACTATTCCACGGAAAAGTAAGTTGAAAGAGCAATCATAGTCACAGTATATAAGATCAGGATGTAGAAAATGCCTGAGTTGTCAGTGGACCAAAGTTCTCGACGAAAGCATTAAGTAAGTTAAATTGCCATTGAAAGGCGCAGATCTGATTGCATTGTAATCAAATTTATACTGTCATAAATTTCCCAATAGAGTGTCAGTCTCCAGCACCACTTTTCTGAAGCAATCAGCTCAGAGTCTGCACTGCATTCCTTAAGCCAATGTTTCATGTAAATAGCATTACATGAATCAGCGTCTGGAAACACCAAATTGTGACTTGTCCACGTCATACTTCCAGTATCAGTCATATGTTGCTGTGTTTAGGTATGTAGCTGTTATAGTTTAAGTCTGAGAAATAATCTGATGATCTTCATAGCATTGTCTACATTATAAGTCAATGACAAGCTCATTGCTCACAATCAGATATAAACTTGCATATTTGATCAGTCATGACATTTCAAGCAAATGGTCTTTAACTCCTGGATATACCAGGTCAAAGCCAGTGCACTTGCTCTCCAGCGTTATCCTTCACGTCTCATCAGCTGTGCCCCAAGTTCGCTTATCTCAGCTCTTGTTAAGTGATTTGTTCGATCACTAACTTGAGCTTTCCAATGTGAGGTCTTGGATTGATTTTGCCTCAATCTGAGCTTCAGAGTCTCAGTTGCGTTTCAACTAGCACACAGTTTTTACTGCAATACACCTGGCGGTTATTATTACTACCAAGCAATGATGCACAATGTTCGACATGTCGGAAAATGTATCCAGACGTAGTTATGTCTTACCTACGTACCAGTTATGTCCCCCTGAAATGATACTACAAGCTCTGTAATGATCTTCTTTCAGTGAGATTCGAAAAATGCATCTGTCGATTACACTGTGTGAATGTTTTTGGGTGATCCTCTAAATCACACTGTACTAATGACTAGCCATTTGGACTCATAAGCTATGGCCTGGCACGGCAGATTTCGCGTCTAACGAGTGTTGCCGAACGGAGATTCGAGAGAGCCTGGGTTCGTTTCAGCAATTCACGTTGCTCGAGATGCAAGGCTGTTATTGTAAAAAAATAAATAAAGTTAATGTTGCCTCGACACAAGATGATCTCGTAAATGTTGGGGGGAAAGTTTCCGTTTTTATAAATGCTTTCTGCTTTAACAGGATTAGAGCCAAGTCATGTCAAACTAATATAGCCACTGAGAGAGAGAAATAGATCAGAGATCCTAGAGCTCGCCATGTTACTGCACAGGAATTGATTGCAACACAACATTTGTGGTAACGAGCCCAGAGTTTAGAAAGTTGCACAAGCAGAAGCACCATACAGTTAATAAGTTTTATTAGATGTTATTGTAATGTCTTCCTTCTCCTTTGCGCCGTCTCACCAGAGGAGAAGCCTGTGGGATTTCGTTTAAAGCCACCAACTCTCATACATGGACAGGCACCAAGTTCAGGTTGGTGTTTGAGATTTTGAGCATTTATCGTGGAGCATTTCTCACACTGATTTGATGGAAAAAAGACTTGAACGTGAACCCAGACCTGCACCCTTTTTTATGACCCCTCTTAGAAATGGAAATGGTAGATCTAGACTTGAACATGTAGACCCAGAACTTCTTATTGTGTTCAAAAAGTATGAGACAAGTTGGCTCTGTTGCAGGCGTCCCAAGTCAGAAACCCAAGGAGCAGCAACGCAGTGTCCTCCGCCCTGCAGTTCTTCAGGCACCGTCCTCTAACTCACATATAGAGTCCAGTGAGTGCAGCTTGGAGTCACCTGCACTCATTAGTTGATACTTATAAAACATTCTCAAATATCATTAAAATCTTCTTTGTCTGATAATTCATTTAACTTTAAATATTGATAACTTGCATTGTGCAAGTGCATCCTGTGTTTTTGGCATGTGCCTTACGGGCTAGATATCCTTTTGAAAAGTAAAAGAAAGAAGGAGAAAAATAAGTGAATTCTTTTTGTCCTTTCTGTCTGTCCATTTAGATTCCAGTTGTGGAACTAACGGTGTGAAAAAGTCGTCGGATGAAGCAACTTTGCCACCGTCGCTCTTCTTGAACAACACAGAGCACAGGTCACAGGTGAGGAGGGGCTTAAGCTGCCTTTTATAATCAAGCGGTTATTAATAAATAAGCTTTGTTTAAGGCCCTGGAAAGAGGGGCGGAACCAATGCATTGTAGTTTTTTACAGAAGATTTGTGGTTATTTTTATTTTCCTCTTTAATGGGAGTTAATTTAGTCTCGTACTGATAATTATGCAAATAATTAGTATTGTAAGGAAATGTCAGTAAAAGTTGCTCGTTTTGTACTCTGAAAAATGTTGCATTGTTGTAGAACTGGCATTGTATAAATAGAAATACAGACAAATATGAAGTTAACTGGTGTTTTTATTTGTTCCCGTTTAAGAAACATGAAAATGAGGAAGATGGAGCAAGTGGTAAAGACGAAAAGGAGACGGATGTAGCAATATCTTTTGTGTTTGGTCAGAATATCAAAGAGAGAGCAAAGGTGGGTTATTTTCCATTTTTCTCACACCTGTTTCCACAGTAAGCGTGCAAACGGAGGTGTCACTGTGATGAACACAAATATATATATGCACATTTAAATGGAGCAGACAGAGGAAGGTTTCTGCACAGCTGAGTAGATACTCCAAATAATTAGTTGCCTTGTAGTCAACATTTAATGTTTACATTTGTGACTTCTAAAGAAACGGTGTGGCTTTAATTGTATGTTTTTTAATGTACTTGTAAGTCAACAATCCACTTAACTAAAGTTAATTTTGAAACAAGTTGTTGATGTTCGTTATGGCACCTTTTCGATGTTTTATCTGGAACTAGACGTTCCTTTGAAATACTTTGACAAGTAAAAGTCCTGCATTCATGTCCTGTGAGTGCTGTAGCACCATATAACATAAGATAAACTTTAATTATCTCCAGCCTTTTCTCTGATGCACTTCTGTCATTTGAAATCTTGCTAGTACATAGTTTCAGGTGATGATACAGAAATAAATTCACATTTATTATTTTTTCTCTACCTATGAATCTCCCAAAGTCCTTCAGACTGGTCCTTGAAAAGCATTTCTACATCAAGGGTTTCAGTTCCCTAGCTGTGACTTTCTGGAGTGTTTTGTGGTCCTAGTTTAGATAATAGGTGCACTTCCTGTGGTGCTTTGAACAACGTCAGATATCATTTTATAGTCGGCCTGGAACCGGTGGGGCTGGAATATTTCAACAAGATTTTCGAAATAGTAATTTGCTTGCTAGGATGTAATTAGTCAGGAATTTCATTAATGTGGATTTGTGAAAGATTTAGGAATTCTCACAGATTGCGTCATTTCAAGCATAACTCCAAATGTAACAACTTTTTTCCCTCTAGTTGGAAGAGAACAGTAAAGAAGGGAAGTCAAAAGATGGACTGGACTCAGAGGGCACTAATTATTTCTTACAGTACAGCGCTACCCCAAGGTAATGAAAACGTGTGCTCCTGTGAGTATGTTTGGCAATTCCTCGTCATCTATTAAACTTCCATCAACTCACTTTTTCTTTTCAGTTCAAACAATGCCACAAACAGTACAGACACTGGGGAAAAATTTGTTTTTGGGCAGAACATGTCTGAACGAGTTCTGGTGAGTTTGTCCAACCTGTTGTCGATATTGAAAACCTGTGGTGATCGAGTTATGAACAAATTCAAATGATCAGCTTCGTTGTGCTTTCAGAGTCGCCCAACGGGCGAGTCCTCAAATGAGGAAACTAAAGAAGTTTCAGCGCCTCCTGTTTCAGAGCCCTCATCACAGGAAGCCACCCCAGAGAAGGGTAACGCACAAACTGTACTCATTATCAGAATTTTGTTTGTTTGACTTGTCTAATAGATTTGGCTGCACTTGAGCGATAACTACAAAATTAAGACCTGAGGCCATCAAGTATGCAGTTCAACAGAAATGTGAAATTACAATTATAATCTTAGATATCTTTATAGAAATATGTCCGTCTATTTCACATGTTATTTAAAGTCGATTTTTTTACCGCTATAAAATATGATCCGCTTGTTTTCGGGAAAATACTACATTACTAATGCGAGATTGAAAATTGCATAACCTGGTTCGATGGTAATGGAGGCTAATACACTGATTATTTACTTTCCAGAGTGGCAGTTTTGTTATTTGGTTTCAATCGTGAACTCGTACTTTACAACCGAGGTCAATGCAGATACACAGTCAGTTATCACCTAGTGACATAATATTTGATATACATTTTTGTGGTTTGAGTGTATGTTGCAGTGACTATTATTTGGTTCAATGACAATGGGAAGACATTCTTCATATTCTAGCATATCTTTAATATGATCTGAGAGCTGTACTTACTCTTTGCATATGGTCTGAAGTGAGCTGTACAGCTCCAGTGCCAGGCATCCTTTCATTATCACCTGTCAGCACTTTATGGTCCAAAACTTTGAGAGGAGACTCTCAAACTGACGCATCAGTTTTTGATCAAATATCTCCGAAACTAAACGTTGGCTCCAACAGATTTCTCACCACTGTATCTCTTTTATCTCACCAGTGAATAGTGTGTCGGGGTCTTTGGAGGAGTCTGCAGCAGCTTACACCAAAGCCACAGCCAAGAAGTGCGTCTTAGAGAAAGTCGATGTCAGAACTGGAGAAGAATCAGAAAGCAATGTTTTACAGGTAGAAGATTCGATTCAACACATGCAGGGAATACATGTAGCCGAAAGCAATGCAACTCTGTTTTTTTAAAACTTTTACTCCAGACGCAGTGCAAGTTATATGTTTTTGAGAAAGCTGCCCAGTCGTGGATAGAGAGAGGACGAGGTTTGCTGAGGCTCAACGACATGGCATCAACAGAGGACGGCACGCTACAGTCTCGTCTAGGTAAACACACCGTCGCCAACTTCTTTGGGGCTAAAACAATATATAAACATCTGATTCTTAAGAATGTGCACGGCACCAGTTGTTGTTTCTGGTTCAATGATTAGGGGATGGTTTAATTTCAATATTGAATGCTGATGTTTCTTATGCGAGTTGATTATTCGTGCCAGATACATCTGGTATTACTTGGACATAACACACTATTAAAATACAAATAATTCTCAGCGGTGGTTTTTAGCTCGATGAATATTACAGTACCTCACATTGAACACTAGGGGGCGCCCATTCCTGTGATACACACTTGTATAGATGAGGCAACACATGCTGCACTCCATGTGTGATGGTGGAATAGAGTACGATGTGGTTTGTCATCAAAGGAATCTATAATGGAAGATAACATTTCATGCCTCAACGCCTGGAGCATTTAAAAAATATATAATTTCAGAATTTTGAAACCGCTAAAATAGAAAAAAAATAAGAATTTAAAATAGATAAAAACAACACTATCAGATCATAGGTTCAACATTACTGAATTTAATAAAGTATTGGCAAAACTCCTCACGGTACTTTAGAAAGGACACTTTTCTCTTTCATAACAAGAACCCTCAGCACTACATCGTCAGGTGGAATAGCAAAAATGAAAACGTACTTAAATCTGTTTGGGTTTCTTCCAGTGATGAGGACCCAGGGCAGCCTCCGGTTGATCCTCAACACTAAACTTTGGGCCAAGATGCAGGTGGACAAAGCTAGCGAGAAGAGTGTACGAATCACTGCCATGGACACAGAGGACCAGGGGGTCAAGGTCTTCCTAATATCGGTATGTACACTAGTTGTGCGATATTCTTCTTTTATTGCTACCCAAATGCAAAAAGACTAACTCATGTGTTTAGGTTGTAATAGCTTGATTTAATGACAGGCCCACGTATACATATTTCCCTTTCCCACGGTTCAGTTATTGTCATTCTGCAACACAGGGTAGCACAAGAACATGCAGTTGTAGCCTCGTTCATTTATGCTACACAAGGAAATGCCTAACGAGACAAAATGGCATTTCTTAAATGCTTTTATTTATTTTTTCATATGGGGGAATTGAAAGTGCGGCAATAAAAAACAATTGCATGGGCTGATAGTGACTGAAATCTTAACATTACAAATTTGACATAATTGATGTAAACAGAGTGACACCTCCTGTAGCCTGAACTCTTATTTTTCGGACATTAGCCAGGAGTAGGCTTGGTAGTAAACAGCCGAGGGTCCTAGTTGTAGTATAACAGGCTTGTTTTAAATCCGCTGCGCCTCGTCATGAAAGTAAATTAAACCTTCATTACGCGACACAAGACTAATAGCCAACCGTCTAGTGTTAAAGAATATAATTACGCAGACAAGTTGGACACAAATCTAACCGCCATGCATTGTGTGGCATTTGCCAGTCAGTGGCGAATGTCGTTGTTCGTCTTTTCAGTTGTGCTAAGTAGTCTCTCCCTGTGTGTCTCTCCTCTTTAGGGTAGCTCTAAGGACGTAGGTCAGCTGGCTGCAGCGTTGCATCAACCCGACATCTTAAGGCCTGAAGAGCAGGGGCGGACCGGGAATGGACACCCCAACGACAAGCTACATCCTCGATGCCGAAATTACCACTGTCCAACGAAGATGACAGCGACGAGGAAGACAATGCCTCTGCCTCAGCTTCAGCCTCCACTCCTGCGACGAGTCAGTGATATTTATTGTTAGTGTGCATGTTTTGACACTACTTTTAAACCAATCGAATGTCATGATTTTGAGTGTTTGTGGGTTTGATTGCAGCCTTTTGCTCGTTGGTACCGTAGAGGCAGTTTATTTGGTGATGTTGATATTTAGACGACTCGCGTACAAAGCCCTTGTCAACCAGCTCTCTTTCTTTTCTGCAGGTAATTCAGAGGGGGGAGAGAGCCAGGCGGCAGGAAGCACATAGCGTCACACTTGGACAGCCTGCTAACATGCTGCCGTTGAGGCATTTTGCTGTAGGCATCTCCATGGACACCCCTTGACCAACATGGGTCCTCCAGACCAGTACTTTTGGATATTAGAAGTCTAGCTCCAGGAAATAACCCCTTGTGCCGGAGTGTCTCACCCAACTCGTGCAGTTCATCTTCTCTGCATTCAGCGTAATATCTGGAGTCGTTTCTTCCCTCCCTCTCCTGTTTTGTGTTTTATTTTTGTTTTCGAGTATTTTTTTTCTTTCT
Source organism: Pseudoliparis swirei (assembly GCF_029220125.1). Taxonomy (NCBI): domain Eukaryota; kingdom Metazoa; phylum Chordata; class Actinopteri; order Perciformes; family Liparidae; genus Pseudoliparis; species Pseudoliparis swirei. Next base: position 7,399,560 of record NC_079395.1, read on the forward strand.
CCCCGATAGCAAAAATAAAGACTTCAAAGCTTTGGTTTGGGACTTTTCTGCTCATCCTTGATGAGTGTAAGGTATTTACTTTCCTCTACATTTTAGGTGGCACATGTTAAGACTGCAGTTCTACTTTGGGACCTTTTCTCCTCTACAGCATTACGTCTGCGGCACACATCAGAAGACTTCATTCGGTGTGTTTGACCTAGTCAGTTGTTCCGACATCGAGTCCAGCCATCCTCGTTTCCCATCCATCCAGTCTGTGCGTTAGGTTTTATGGAAATGTAATTTATTTTGGTTCGTCATTTTCATCAGGCATCTCAACATGTGCTGTTGTAATGGCTAGCTAGACCCTCAAGTTGTCGTGTAGCATTTTCTTATATTTCTATTGACCTATATTATACAAAATAAAGACTGAAACAGTGCAGTTTCTGATAATATGAGTTAATGATGTCACGGATCGGCTGAAGGTTCACCTCAATCTCTAAATTTAATGTGAGGCATTCATCTTGTGTATTTTTTTATATTTAATCTTTTTTATTTTAAGAAAATTTGGCATCACATTCTGCATGTAACTATTTATTTCTTTTTCAGCATCCCAAAGGGTTTCTGTATTATTTTTATTTGAAGATATACAAACTTTGTATCCACTGTCAGTTGAATGAAGACTTAAATTCATGTATTTGAAAATCTGAGTTATAACTCTAATACCCCTTTGATGTATGTACATTAATATATCATTTTAGTAGCGCACCATGTTTTCTCATCTCCAACTACCCCTTTACAAAATAAACCATTTTGGACTGACATTTGTTTTTTTGGGTCCACATCTCAGAGCACATCAGAAAGAATGTTGTATTCATCAAAACATCTAAGAAGGCGGCGTGGTTCATCTGTTCTATATTTGTTTGCTGTTGGTCGTCTCGAACCAGCAGCATGTTTCTGTCTCTACGTGTCACGTTAACGAGTCTCGCCAGATGCCGGCGTGTGCGCTCATCCACTTGCACCAATGTTTTAATGCAGGGGTGCTCAATATGTCGATCGCGGTTGCCGCAGAGTTCAGATGCCGAGCAAATCACCGTGAAGACAGCGCGGTCACCTGGCTTCAACACGTTACTCTCAGTAGCTCTTTGCTAACAACCTCCGACATCTATTTAGAAAGTGTATTCTGTACGTTTTCTGAAATGTTGCAAGCCGACTTGCTGCATTGATACTTTAGACATGTGTGTTAGGGCTCCTCTTGTGAAAAATTATTACGAAATAAAAGAAAATGTATATGTTATTTGATGAGGATATGTTGAATGCTGGGATACCAAACATGCCCATGTTGATTGTGGTCTGCGTGAGCAGGTTTAAGGGTCTTAAGGACGCCAGCGTCCACACTTGGAAGAGCTCCTTTACATTTACTAACATATTTTACCCTCGAGGGTCAATTTGTAAAACCTTTAAGGTGAGGTACTTTATGTTTGACTACCTAAATAGCCCTTTGATATTTCTTATAAGTTTGACACAGTGAAAACAGCCTGGGGAGTATAATATCTGGAGTCGTTTCTTCCCTCCCTCTCCTGTTTTGTGTTTTATTTTTGTTTTCGAGTATTTTTTTTCTTTCTCCCCGATAGCAAAAATAAAGACTTCAAAGCTTTGGTTTGGGACTTTTCTGCTCATCATATTGATGAGTGTAAGGGTGTTTTCCTCTACATTTTAAGGTATGGCACATGTTAAGACTGCAGTTTCTACTTTGGGACCTTTTTACTCACTCTACAGCCGTACATCTGGGCGGCACACATCCAGAGGAGCTTAATTCAGTGTGTTTGACTAGTCAGTTGTTCCGACATCGAGTCCAGCCATCCTCCCGTTTCCCCATCCCATCCAGTCTGTGCGTTAGGTTTTGGCAAATGTAATTTATTTTGGATCGTCATTTTCATCAGGCATCTCAACACATGTGCTGTTTGTAATGGCTAGCTAAGACCACTCAAGTTGTCATTAATAGCATTTTCTTATATTTCCTATTGACCTATATTATACAAAATAAAAGACTGAAACAGTGCAGTTTCTGATAATGTGAGTTAATGATGTACGGATAAAACGGCTGAAGGATTCACCTCAATCTCTAAATTTAATGTTAGGCATTCACCTTGTGTGTTTTTTTTTATGTTAATCTTTTTATTTTTAAGAAAATTTGCTTGTCTACATTCTGCATGTAACTGTTATTTCTTTCTTTTTTCAGCATCCCAAAGGGTTTTCTGTGTTATTTTTTTATTTTGAAGATATACAAACTTTGTATCCACTGTCAGTTGGAATGAAGACTTAAATTCATGTGTTGAAAATCTGAGTTATAACTCTAATACCCTTTGAATGTCATGTACATTTAATATATCATTTAGTAGCGCACCATGTTTTCTCATCTCCAACTACCCCTTTACAAAATAAACCATTTTGGACTGACATTTTGTTTTTTTTCGGTCCACATCTCAGAGCACATCAGAAGAATGTTGTGTATTTCATCAAAACATCTAAGAAAGGCAGCGTGGTTCATCTGTTCTATATTTATTTGTTTGAACTATGGGGCAGGAATAACATCACAACTTTAAAAAGAAAGTCACTCAAATACATTTCGGACCTTAAATGTTGACCGTATAAAACATATCTGTCCTCAATCCTAATCACAATTTTTTTTCACCACTGGTTTCACAAATTTACAGAAACTTCTATATTTGCATTCTTGTCATTTTAATGTTTTTAAATATTGTAACTTAATGAACATTTATCTTATCTCATTCACAACGTTTTTATTGTCTACTTTGACTTTTTATGACAATAATTTATATAAATATATATTTTTACATATCTTTAAACTTCTTTTACTTTTTCATCACATACGATACCATGTTTTTCAGGACATTCTATTCTAAAACTTTTTTATATACACTTTTTTTGTAATCCTAACGTATTTTTAACATTATACATGCTTTACTATGACTTGTGTCTTAATCTTTTCATGACATTTGATATACATTGACATTTTATTAGTGCTGTGAAAAATAACGCGTTAACTCAGTTAATTAAATTACAGGTTTAACTTCGTTTTTTTTTTTAACGCATGCGCAGAATGAGCTTCCAATCCGTCTGTTGGTCGTCTCGAACCAGCAGCATGTCATTCTGTCTCTACGTGTCACGTTAACACGACTCCGATCCCCGTCTCGCCGGATGCCGGCGTGTGTGCGCACATCGGGACGAAAAAAAGTCACTTGCACCAATGTTTTAATTAATGGGGTGCCCAATATGTCGATCGCGGTCGCCGCAGAGTTCAGATGCCGGTCTTCGCGCATGAAAAGTCACTAGCACCCCCCTAACTGTTACTCATAAATGTAGTCAAACAAAAACGGAGCAAATCACCGTGTTCATGACCGGGCAAAGACAGCGCGGTCTCCTGGCTTCAACACGTTACTCTCAGGAAGACACAGCGCACCAAAAAAAGTGTTTTGTAAAGCTTTTACCTTTTCTGATTCCGCTAGCTCTTTGCTAACTTCCGCTAGTACTTCCGCTAATACCTCCGCTAATACATCTACTTAGAAAGTGTATTCTGTACGTTTTCTCCGTCGAAATGTTGCAAGACCCGACTTGCTGCATTGATCGCGACTTTAGACATTGTGTGTTAGGGCCTTCCTTAGAAAAATTATTACGAAATAAAAGAAAATGTATATGTTCTTTGCAAAGATGAGGATATGTTGAATGCTGGGATACCAAACATGCCCATGTTTATTGACGTGGTCTGCGTGAGCAAGCCGTTTAAAGGGAAGGGGAGGGTCTTAAGGACGCCGGCGTCCTCAGTGGAGTGGAAGAGGTTAACCCTCCTTTACATTTACTAACATATTTTACCCTCGGGGTCAATTTGACCCCAGCAATTAAAACCTACAGAAAATTATTAGAATTAATATTGCTTCCCAAGTTTAAGTGTGAGGTACTTTATGTTTGTTTGTTGACTACCTAAATAGCCCTTTAAATATATAAAAAAGTTGATATTTCTTATAAGTTTGACACAGTGAAAAACAGCCTGGGGTCAAATTGACCCCAAAGAACACCGACATTAAACATTGAATGGGGTCAAATTGACCCGAAGGTAACAGGAGGGTTAAACATTCTGTTTAGGATGAAGATGTATTAATGTTCCATATGGAAGAAAACTGCTAAATAACTGCTGAGTTGCAGCACCATTGTATAGAAGAATGTATAAATGTATATATCCGTCTTTTGTCATAAATCTCTATGTTCTCACAAAATATACCGAGAATATCGGTAATATGTGATTAATCATGATTAATCCACAGAAACCTGTGATTAACCCGATTAAAAATGTTAATCGTTTCACAGCCCTACATTTTATATATATTTTTCATGACATACCACAGAATAACTTTTTGTATGACATGTTATAATAACTACAATAATAGGTACGACAGACCATACTATGACCTTATTTCTATGACATACTACACTGGCATTTTGTGAAATGTTATCTATGAATCTTTACATTTTAATCTTGTTTTCTATTACATTCTATACTTGCTTTTAATTATAATTGCTTGACCTACGACATGATGTTTATGTTATGGAAACCAGGATGACCTGCACTTTCTTGATCATAAATGTAACTAAAGTTATTTTTCTTGGCCCCAACCACCTCCAAAAAAATGGAGTGATATTATTCCTCTCGTGGCGATGCGCTGGCCTCCAGCTCCGACTTATAGATTCAAGTTTATCTTTATCAGATCTTTCCTTAAACCATAAGACTGCGTAACATTTCAAACATCAGGCACATCTTACATTAAAACACTGCAGAAAAATGTGTCCATTTGTTTCCTCTAGACTAGATTATTCCATTTATTACTCTGACTCTTTTTACAACGTTTTAAGACACTTGTGACTTTTGTAAACGTACTATACAATGTATATAATTTATTTCAACATAATATGCTCTGACTTTTCAACATACTATACTGTGAATATTTGATGACTTTTTTTTTAATATACTATGACTCTTAGATATACTGCTTTTTAAAATAACTTTCTTAGACATATTATACTCAGACTTTTTTTCCACACAATAGACTCTTTTAGAAATACTATGATTTCTTCATTACTCTTTTCCCCACATACTATTTGATAACTTTTTTTACAAGATATACATTGACGTTTTTCTGATTATATCTTTTCTACATCATATTGAAAGACTTTTTTTTTAAACATAAAGTACAATTACTTTTTTAAGACTTGTTTAATAATTACTATACTTTTGACTTCATCACATCACGGATCAGCTGAAGAAAGACGTCCCCAAAGCGTGACGCTTCACTTTGGGGATGGAGTTGTTTCCTCAGACTATACCACATTCTCCTACATGTTTTTAATAAATTTAGCCAGGCTTGGATGTTTTTTTTCGTAACCCATAACCCAAACATGCAGAGTACAGTATGGGATGGAGATGGTTGTCATGTCACGTTACACAGCCAGTGCAGCTGCTCCTTTGATGTGTCTGTCGGCCTCTTGGAAGCCTCCCCACCAGATTTCTTCTCGTCTTTTCATCCATTTTGGAGAGACGTCCAGTTCTTGGTAATGTTACTGTTCACCATGTTCCATTATATATACATACAGTGCATCCGGAAAGTATTCACAGCGCTTCACTTTTTCCACATTTTGTTATGTTACAGCCTTATTCCAAAATGGATTAAATTCATTATTTTCCTCAACATTCTAGACACAACCCATAATGACAAAGTGAAAACTGTTTTTTGCAAATTTTTGCACATTTATTAAAAATAAAGAACGAAAACATAACATGTACATAAGTATTCACAGCCGTTGCTCAATACTTTGTTGAAGCACCTTTGGCAGCAATTACAGCCTCAAGTCTTCTTGGGTATGATTCCTGGCGTGGCACACCTATTTCTGGGCAGTTTCTCCCATTCTTCTTTGCAGAACCTCTCAAGTTCCATCAGGTTGGATGGGGAGCGTCGGTGCACAGCCATTTTCAGATCTCTCCAGAGATGTTCAATCGGGTTCAAGTCAGGGCTCTGGCTGGGCCACTCAAGGACATTCACAGAGTTGTCCCGAAGCCACTCCTTTGTTATCTTGGCTGTGTGCTTCGTTGTCCTGTTGGAAGATGAACCGTCGCCCCAGTCTGAGGTCCAGAGCGCTTTGGAGCATGTTTTCATCGAGGATGTCTCTGTACATTGCTGCATTCATCTTTCCCTCAATCCTGACTGGTCTCCCAGTTCCTCCGCTGAAAACATCCCACAGCATGATGCTGCCACCACCATGCTTCACTGTAGGGATGGTGTTGGCCAGGTGATGAGCAGTGCCTGGTTTTTCCAGACATGACGCTGGCATTCAGGCCAAAGAGTTCAATCTTTGTTTCATCAGACCAGAGAATTTTGTTTCTCATGGTCTGAGAGTCCTTCAGGTGCTTTTTGCAAACTCTAGGCAGGCTGTCATGTGCTTTTTACTGAGGAGGCTTCCGTCTGGCCACTCGACCAAACAGGCCTGATTTGTGGAGTGCTGCAGAGATGGTTGTCCTTCTGGGAGGTTATTCTCTTCATAGAACAACGCTGGAGCTCTGTCAGAGTGACCATCGGGCCCTGGTCACCTCCTGACTAAGGCCCTTCTCCCCGATCGCTCAGTCTGGCTGGGCGACTCTAGGAAGAGTCCTGGTGGTTCCAAACTTCTTCCATTTCCGGATGATGGAGGCCACTGTGCTCATTGGGACTTTCAATGCTGCAGAAATCTTTCTGTACCCTTCGCCAGATCTGTGCCTCGATACAATTCTGTCTCGGAGGTCTATAGATAATTCCTTGAACTTCATGGCTTGGTTTATGCTCTGATATGCACTGTCAACTGTGATACCTTATAGAGACAGGTGTGTGTGCCTTTCTCAATCATGTCCAATCAACTGAATTTAGCATAGGTGGACTCCAATCAAACATCTCAAGGATGATCAGTGGAAACAGGATGCACCTGAGCTAAATTTTGAGTGTCATGGCAAAGGCTGTGAATACTTATGTACATGTTATGTTTTTGTTCTTTATTTTTAACAGATTTGCAAAAATTTGCAAAAAACAGTTTTCACTTTGTCATTATGGGTTGTTGTGTGTAGAATGTTGAGGAAAAATAATGAATTTAATCCATTTTGGAATAAGGCTGTAACATAACAAAATGTGGAAAAAGTGAAGCGCTGTGAATACTTTCCGGATGCATTGTATGTAATTATCTTGTACCCTTCTCCTGACTTTCAACAATGAGATCCCTCTTGGAAGCTCTCTGTGGACCACATGGCCTTTGTTGTAAAATACAACGGAGAACATGTCAGGAAAATCCCACCACAACAGCTGAGCTTTATTTGGGATTATTCAGAGTCTCTTTAAATAGTGGGAGGTCTGTACTGACGACTATTTAACATGTGTTTGAATGTCATCGCTTAATTCTGAAAACAGCCACATCCCCAGTTATTTATTTTCCCCCCTAAAACTTTCAGTTTGTTTTTCAATTGAATTGTTCACGTTAGAGGTCACATGAAACGTTCTCATCACAAAAACCTGGCATGTTAACAGGGGGGTGTAGTATATTCACTGTATATATACATATTTGTGACATAAGTATACATACTCTGATATTTTTAAAATACTTTACATTTCATTTTGGTGACGCTTTTGTCCAAAGTGACTTACATTCATACACAGCAGTCACAGCTACAGGGAACAATTCAGGGTCTTGCTCAAGGACACATCGACTACCCAAATAATTGTTAGGTTTTTTAAATACATTTTCTTGGCATAGTACTTAGTATGACTTTTTAACAACATAAAATGTCATAATTGCAATTTAACACAGCCGCGCTTTTGCTTGGTCCACAGGCCTCACTTTTAGAAACCATGATCTGAAGATATTACAAGTTTAGTTAACACCACAATGTGTTTCATGCATTTCCTTCCACATTTAGCTAATATTGCTTTCTAGCCCCGCTCGTGGTCAAAAGCTCCACAGCGTATATCTTTATTGTTAATAAGGGAACGCTCACATTGTTCTTTCCTTGTAACCCAAATGAATTCCACTGTAACTGCACAGAATTAATTTGCATGGGTTGTGTATTCAACGAACTTGAACTTCGGACCAGGTGGAAGCTGTTGTAAAGCGATATGCTTCAGTTACAGCAGCTCCTGAGTTTCAGTAGACTTGGACAACTGTCAAGCCGATACATGTCATGATGTCAGAATAAGAAGCACCTAATGTGCATTGGTAAAAATGGAATTAACATCTTGTCTTTACCCAAACAGCTCCTTTTAATAATTGCTTATGAAGAACAAATAACACCTGTTAACAGAAGCCACCCTCCTCTTCTTCACACAGTCACCGGTGGTGTTAACTTTGAGGATTAAATTGTCGCCTGAGATGTTACAGAACTGTTCTCACCAGTGAGCTGAAGCAGGCGTATAAAAAGCAGATCTGTAAATGAGTCATGCGGTTCTGTCAAGTTGAGAAGTTTTGGCAACATTTTAAGGCCAATCATGTTTTAGTGGATTAAGTTCAGAAGAGGAAGTTGATAAGAGCTCAATTTGTAGAACTCTCTGGTGGAAAAGATGGAGGAATGTTATAATATTAGCGCAAAGAGGTAAATAGCCATATTCTATTCTTCACTCTGATTGGCTTAGATAAAAAGGTGTCATGTGGAGGTCTGGATCATGGTCCATGCCTCCTACCAACTATTCATAAATTCTGTCATTTTCATTGAATGTGTAGTAACTCTGTAATGCTTCCTTCTGTACACATGGCATCTATTGCTTCAGTCCATACTGGAGAGGGATCCTCCTCTGTTGCTCTCCTGAAGGTTTCTCCTCTTTTTTCACTGTGAAAGGGTTTTTTCTATTTTTTGGGAGTTTTTCCTGATCCGATGTGAGGTCCTGGGACAGGGATGTTGTATGTGTACAGATTGTAAAGCCCTCTGATGCAAATTTGTAATTTATGATATTGGGCTATACAAAATAAACTGAATTGAATTGAATAAAGAAAATCATCAAAACCAGAATTAAACATCGAGATGATCTCCCATGAATAGGATTCTTCATTTGTGCGATTCATTTCCTTACAAGGCATCAAGATATTTATTAGAGAGCTGGGTAAATAAGAATCACCATTTACAATAAGCATCCATAAGCAAGGGAATGTTGTATAAATGAAGATTACTGACAGGAATGGGTTAGCATGGTGTGGAATGTAAAGCCTCATCTTATAAATAAATGACTCAACAACCAGATATGGTACCACACCGTCACCGGAGTCTTGAAACGCTGAACAGAAGCACACAAAATGTTTTTATCCACACTTTTGGCCTAAAACATTTTGACTGATGACCAAGAAACAAAGTAAAATGCACAGAAAGACAAAAATGAGATGTCATGTATATTAAAGAATTATGTAATTGTGTACCTGCTGCATTATAACTGCTTTCAGTGTTGTAGAAAGCTTTATGTACATTTTGAAATACGACTTCTCAACTTTCCTTTCCAATTTATATTGATTTCAGATTGTACTATAACTCCAGTGCTATTGATTGTATTATTCTCTAACTATTATTTGTTATTTTATTTGTGTACTTTTTCAATCAACATTCATTTTAAATGGACAGTTTTTAAAAAGCTCACAATATTCATCAGTCACATTTGAATATGGCCTACAGAAACCCAAATGAAGTTGATATGTTTATTTTGTCCTTCTGCTGTTCCTCCACAAGGGGGAGCTGTCATGTGAAAATAATCTTTAAATACTTAACAAATATGCCCTCATACTGCAAGATGAATTCATGAATTTCACATTACTTAAAGGTATGCATCACGGCTCAACAGAGGTGTTACTGCTTCGTGTGCTTTGAACATGTTGAGCAGGAATGTGGAACCATAAAGAAGGCAGTTAGGGAACTCCTGTTTTGCGGGTTCATGTTGATTTTCATTATGGAAGTATAGAACTGCAGCTGATGTCATTTTTGCCGTACATTTTTTATTGAATGTGGACAGTTGAATCAAAATTCCAGCTAACAGGGCTTCAGCCACAACCTTCCGTGTCCTAACAATACAAACCTCTACTGTCGACCATCAGACGGGACAAATAAGTCATCAGTCAGGAATATGGGGCAGAAGTGTCAGTGAATCTATCTGCATCATTGCTTCCTTTGGCCTTCCAGCTCTACACCTTTCCCCCCTTCTCCCTCCCTCCCCACCCTTTAATCCCTCCATTCTATCAAACCCTGCCACTCCCAATCATTACCCCACCCCAAAACCCCTGTAAAACACTCATGGAGACGACAAAACACTCACACACCCACCAGCACGGAAAAATAAACACGCTGACGTGCACAGACATTTTGTACATCTGACTCAAATCAAAAGCATTTGACTTAAAATCGCACCCTTCTGCTTGCACAGTGTTTGAACTGTGGAGCCCTAATATAAAGAACGGCTCCGAGAAGTTTCAAGGTGTGGAGCATAACATTATTCACATGGGAGCCGATGACATCATCGAAAAACACATTTAACAACATCAAAACAATCAGTGTCACACGGAAAGAAAAGTTTTTGCTGAGGCCGAGATGAATGTGTCATCAGGCCTGACACATCTCTGCGTAGCATCAATAACATTGTTGTTGTTTGTTAAACTGTGTATCCATGTGCGAAAGGCCCAAGCAGCTCTCCACAGTGGGAGCTGACCGCAGCATCTCTACATATGTAAGAACCAGGACGTCAGGGCATCGAACACACGAGTCTCTGTTTAGCCAAACGCACGCCATCTTGCTCACAGAATGGCCGTCATTCTTTTCATCTGCAGAGATGCTGCCACTCAAGATTTATTTGAAGACAACAACGCCGAAGTGAGCAGCCTCCTCCAGCACCACCCCCTCAAACTCAAACCAGCCAATCACAAAGCTCCAGCAGCAGCAGCCCCCCCTGGACCACCAGACTATGTTTTAACACTGTTTACAAGTCAACAGCCATTTATCATTTGGCAAATATGGCCATTGAATAGTTACTTTCTGGAAAACACAAACTGTTTGCATGCACTGTCATCTTTGTTAATTCAGCAGTTATAGATTATCAGTGCATTATTAATGCTTGTTTAGGTTTAAAGGCTTTAAATATTCATGAATGCGAAATGCACATAAATTATGAATGAATACGAGGAGTCAATAATCCAGCTCTATTATAAAATAATGCATCCATGACTTCACATTTTGTAACTCAAAGCAATCTTGTATACATCTTGAAATGCAATTAAAAACCTAATGCCAAAATGTCTTAACGTAATCGTTTCATTGTTTTAAAAAAACCAGGCAGAACGCAGCGTGTTAATGACTCTTTAGAGAGTTGGGAGTTGCTCCGCAAGAGGAGAAACACCTGCTCGCTGCCGTCGCTCAGGCCGCTGGGTCCTCCAGAGTCTCCGCTGCATCCTCCGGCCTGCTGTCTTCCTCTAAAGATGGCTGAAGCCACCAACAGGCTGCAGCTGCACATGGGAGGAGGTTGCAATACTTTGGCATGTTTATTGTAGATCATTTCAGTGCTGGTATCAATAACAGATGGCTTGTATACACCAACACTATGACCCTCCAAGACGTTACACTTTGAGGGGTTTCCTTTAAATCTGCCAGCACATGTAATTGTTATTTGGAGCAGATAGAATAGGGAGGGGATAATAATAATAGGTGAAGCGAGTTATTTTATTCTTACTCAACAGCTCCTCTGTTCAGTTGTAGTCCCGAGCTGGCAGAGATTCATAACTCCTGCTGGCTAAAGCCTAACCTGTCATTATTGCCCAATGAAATGATGTCAGGAAAAAACAAATAGCTGTAATGGTTTCTTCTTTGAAAATGTGAAACCGCAGTCCATGCGTGATACACATTCCTGTAGATGAATCACATTTTGTGATCAAAATGGATGCCATGTGTGATTATGCTGTTTTATTCTCACTAGTGTTGCTTTCATTAACTGTTTATCCTTCCCTTAGGTCCCGCAGTTCTTTGCTGTGGGTGTGTAGACGTTTTGGTTGAAGGCCATTAACTGCAGTGGCAAGTAGCGGAAATATCTGTTTATATCCGATGTGAAGTGGTTGCACTTTTATTGCTGTTGTAAACATTTTAAGCATATCTTATGTGCTCCGAGTATAACATAGATACCAAGAAATGATGATATAAATACAATGTGTTTGGAAATGCTCTCCAAATTGTTCTGTTTGCTCTTGTAATTGTCACTATTGATGACATGTTTGCGTGTATTGCATTGCATTGCATCCAAAACGTTTGAGGGCCTAAAACTCTTTGATGTGATGGTCTTTGCTCTTCTGTTATTCCTGTGGTTGTCTTTAAATTAGGAATTGCTCAAAACACAAAGTGTTGAAGTCATTTCTATCCCCAGCTGTAGTAAATACAGTAAGTCACAGTCAAACTAAAACATGTGCTCCACTTGGCAATTTAAAACCCAAAAGGGAAAAAGATTATTTTTTCACTCACAAAAAAATACAACTGTCCCCCAAGACAATCCATCAGCCACGTAATTCTACGTGTTCTGCTTCCGATCGACTCCGAACCGGCATAACTCAAGCTGACTCCTGTGTTGCCTCCACACGCCCGCAGCCATAGTATAAACTCCAAGAGGTGGTGTTGCCTCATTGGAACTGTGGAGGAAGTTGCGTAAGTTTGGTTGTCTGGCCTTTTATAGGATTGTTGTGAACAAGCACTTAGTCTTCATGCAAACATAACCCAGGAAGAGCATTACTTCTCCCGTCTAATATAACTGCTAAGCGGGAGAAAATATGATAATAACACATTCAACTTAACTTCAATCTAAAGTTGAATTCAGTGTCTGGACTTTCATCATGGGTGGGCCAGAGCGCGAACCCCCCACCAGACATACTGTAAGACATATATCATACAGCATATACCTCAAACAATTATTGTTCTTGAATTACCTCCACATGAAAAGCTTTTTTTCTTCCAAATACAATACTGTATGTATATATATATATATATATATATATATATATATATATACACTACCGTTCAAAAGTTTGGGGTCACCCAGACAATTTCGTGTCTTCCATGAAAACTTTTCATTTTATATATCAAATGAATTGAACATTTCATAGAACATATAGTCAAGACATTGACAAGGTTAGAAATAATGATTAATATTTGAAGTATTAATTTTGTTCTACAAACTTCAAGCTCAAAGGAAGGCCAGTTGTATAGCTTATAGCACCAGCATAACTGTTTTCAGCTGTGCTAGCATAATTGCACGGGTTTTCTAATCAGACATTAGTCTTCTAAGGCGATTAGCAAACACAATGTACCATTAGAACACTGGAGTGATAGTTGATGGAAATGGGCCTCTATACACCTATGGAGATATTTCATTAGAAACCAGACACTTCCACCTTGAATATTAATTTACCACATTAACAATGTAGAGAGTGTATTTTTGATTAATTTAATGTTATCTTTATTGAAAAAACAGTGCTTTTCTTTGAAAAATAAAGACATTTCTAAGTGACCCCAAACTTTTGAACGGTAGTGTATATATATATATGTATTGCTGCTTTCACTTGAGAACCCTCTGACTCCACTTTTGGTGTGTTTAATGTTGTGACTCAGATACTCAAACAAGTATTATTAAAAATGATTTTCAGTACATCGAAGGAGTTGTCATTAATTGCTGTTGTTAGCATTTCTGAATTAACCACATGCCCTAAACCCGCCTTCTCTCAGTTAGTGATACCCAGCAGTGTATTTCAACAGGAACAGCAACAGCAGGATCTTTTTCACAGCAGACATGTTGACCTTTGAGAGGAAAATCACAGGCTTCACTTATATAATAATTAGATACATTTTGCCTTTGTTCCTTTTATGTATCAAAGAAAGCCGTGTCACTGAGACAGTCTGAATGGGCCCTGGATCATATACGAGATGAGGAATGCACCTGCAATTAATGATATTAACGTCACGAGTGCTTTACATGCTATGGCATGCCAAACGAGTTCATTCTTGGAATCAAATCAAAAAGTTATTCCCTTTTGTTAAATGCAAGATTTATTATGACTGTGTTAGCTCCTGCTCGACTAATATGTCCGTTAGTGGAGTACAATTCATCGGTATTCAGTCTGCATGTTAATACGAAACTACTTTTTTAGTCTTGATTCATAATAATAATATCTAATCCAAGTGTTCCCACACCTCTAAAATTCTGCCCGTTGATTTGATTCTTTCAGAGACTCAATTTCCTTTGTTGTTGTGTTCAAAGACAACTCTGAAAGAAGTTTCCCCGGTAGGAATACCTGCCAAGTCACTCACAATTCACACCTCATCCTGTGCCACATATTACGATCATATTGAACATAACATTATTTAAAACTGTCACCATAACTAATGACTCGAGTGAATATTACATAGGCAGGAAGAAAGGAAAAGTGATGAGCTAACAACAGACTATATCTGAATAACAGTGAAAGTGACAAAGCAACTCAGTTTGGTTCTCAGGTAGCGATAACTCTGAGGTTCTAATAAGGAGATTGTTGCTATGATGACACTTCACAACATGTCTTGGGGCATTGTTCCTGAAAAGACAACTTCCTGGTGATTTATTTCAGTGTAACTTCCGATGCTAGCAGCGACAAATAAAATCAAAATAATAAAGGAGGCAGAAATCCAAGTGGCAGATATCTGAAAATCAGACACATCTAAACCCAAACTCTCTGCATGGCTACAGGGCAAGGTGAGAACATGGTATATATTTAGATGGAACTACCAGATACAAATATAAAGTAGCTGCATATTAACACACATTTGAGACGTGTTAGCGTACGTCAGCACACGGGCTGCAGCGCCGCTTTAGAACAGAGGATTTCAGAACCTCACTTAGGGAACCAGCGTTACCGAGGAAGTTTGAGATATTAGCCTAAAGGTGTTGTTCTGCCACATGGTTTATTTGTAATTTGATCGGTAACTTTCCTCACAGGAATCCTTTTATGAAAGTACTTTATTTCATTATTAACGCCATCTCGCATATGAAGAGTTTTATAGTTGTATTTAAGTATGAATGTATTTTAAATACAATCCGAAGTACAGAATATTTGACACCCAAAGATTGAAAGTTTAGGAGAAATGATGAACATCCAAACCTCTGAAATTATGTTTATTCAGCAGTCAATATAGAATGTTAGATAAAACATTTTTTGGCACAGTTGCTTAATGATAATAAGCTGTCCCGTTTCTGTGTGGTAATCTAAATAAATATGCAAGACCATAATTTACTTCCCAAATAAATACAATATAAACTACAATAAAGATGCACCGCATCCACGCCCCAACACTGCACATCCTCAGGAGAAACAAAACAAAAACATACTTTATTGTACTTCAGGCAAACAGTTTCCATGGGTTCGACCACATAAAGATGGTCAAAGGTGAAAAAGATGCTTCATAATTCACTCAAACAGCTTATTTTCCCCTAAAATTCGAGCAGGCAAAACAACGAGGAGGCATTCTTCGGGCCAGTAGAAGGCTGTGCTGTGGGCTTCTGATTGCAGGTTTCATGGATGGGTGCAAACACATTTCCAGATCTAGACTCTACGTCATAGTTTTCTGTCGGCGAGAAAAAAACATGCCACTACACATCACTAAAACCATTTTTCTCTTTCACACTTGAGCCTCAGATTAGCTAAAAGTGTAAACGTTCATAAATTACACCCAGAGACAGCGTTAAAGAGGTTATATCGCCTGCAACTTGAGACAGTAGATGTATATGTTTGAGATGTCGTCATGCGTGTTGAATTGACTGTGTGTTTTGGCATATCTTTAAGGAACATAATTCCAGAGGATTATGGGTAATTACAATAATGGGTTATTTGGGGAAAGTATAAAAAGACTCAAAATGACAATTTCTTTGCGTGTGATAAGTTATTCTTTGCAGAGCAGATGCGATCCATTTTCATGTTCTATGACCCAAGTGACAAAGTATGTTTTGAAACATCATTAATCAACACAACATTGATATACACAATCATTAAAATTGGGTGTCAAACCTGGAGCTTTTGAAAAGGATTTTCTTTTCTTGTCAAATTCTTATCAATGACAGTTACTCTTTTACCTGTGTAATAACACTGCAAGCAGTAACAGCAATACGAGCACGGAGACAGGTCACAGGTCATGACCCCTGATAACAGCCACTTAAAACACCTTTAAGTCCACATACCTTCTGCTGGTCACTAGACATCGCTTTAGGGTCAACGGGCCAATAGTCTGTCAGATCCTAAAGTAAACATAGATTAATTAAAGGTATTTAGTTTTATTTATGGCTTTGAAATGTATGTTTTTTTTGCCTGGAAGGTGATATACTGTCACCATACTTATCATGTGAACGACAAGAATTGGACTTCCTGAAGTGAAATCTCATGGATACAAAGTGTAGTAACAGCAACAGTCCCTCATGGCTCATCTATCCCATGTAGCATACTTCCACTCAAATGTAACATCACGAACATAACGTTGCTTCATTGTTGTTGCACCACAGTTTACAGTGTTACTAGACAGATAGAAAAGATAACAAAATCATTTTGGGATAGGAACAGTCATTGTCTGTCTCTCTGCGTGGCACCTGCATACACACGGCGCTTCCATTGGGACTCGGCTCCGATTTGCATCGACAGACGGCTAAAATGAGTCACGTCTGCCTTTCTCAAGTTTATATTCCACGGTTTGTCTTTCAACGGCATTCATGTTCAACTCTTCCGACAGAGGCCGGGAGCAGCACGAACGAGTCCGTTCCTCTGGGTCACGCACACCCGCAGTTCTTCGCCGAGACGTTCTGTATCGTGTGATAGCGGCTCTTGTTGTCCAGGAAGGAGAAGTCCTTTTCGAAAGCGGTGGGTCGGCAGCAGGGTTTGATGCTCACCTTGTCCTTGCGACCCTTCTTCCTGAAGCCGATCCGCATCATGTGCTCCATGGTGATGTCGTAGTTGTGCCGGTGGGCCGCGCATTTGCCGCTGCAGTAGCGCAGCATCACTGTCTCGTCGCTCTCGTAGCCCAGACCCAGTTCGCTCACGGTCAGCTCCAGCTCCCTCAGAGAGCAGGGCTTCGGCCTCCGGGCTCTCTTAGTCCTTCGGGCCTGGTTCTCCCCCAGTCGCTTCCTTCTCTTCCTGTCGAGCAAGGTTTCCACCACGTGCTGAAGCTCGCCCTCGGTGAAGCTCTGGAACATCATGGAAACTGGAGGAAAATAGAGCGGTGAGACAGGGACGATCGGACTCTGTGACAATAATCAGTCGCGCCTACTGCAGTTCTCAGGATAAAAAAACAGCCGTCACAAACTAGTCTGATCACTCAATGAGGCGGTGTGAAGCCAAAGGGAACCAGCAGGTCCACCATCCTCTCTCCAGGAGGTCAGGATGGTTCAGGGTCAGTAAACTATGAGGTGCTGATTGACTGACGGTCATTGTGAGACATTACAACCCGCTCTGTAAACAACAAAGTCAGGTACTAAGTGTCCTGTCTTAACCCCAGACGCCCTTTCACACGACACCTTATCTCAGACCATACAAGGAAGGAAGACAATAACAGTTTATCTTACACTCTGAGAGGAGAGAGTTCATCTCGTCCGCTGAGCGAATTCTCCGATGAGGACCAGCCGATTGCCGGGACAACCCTGTCAATTCGGCTGAGGATGAGGTCTTGGATGACGATCGCGAGGTCGGTCTCGTCGAGGATGAAGACGTGTACGGGTATTTCGTCTTCGGTTTGAACCGTCCGATCGTGGCCGTGTTTCTAACGAGGAGGATGGACAGGGCGGCGCCGCAGAGCATGAAGGCAAAAGTAGCACCTTTCCATAACTTCATCTTAGAACGTGGAGGAGCATTGAAACTCTGTTGGCGGAGGTTAAACAGACAAACGTCAGACATGTTCAAACAGTCACACCGTCAATCATGTAAACAATATTCTTAACTTGTCACATTCGAGCACAGAGAACGAAGAGAAAACGTGTTGTCGTCTGTGCCATCGCCTTTCTCTGACCTGCCCGTGGATCCACTTCTCTCACCGCGGCTTCTATTTTACCACAAGTTTACTTTTTCTGATTCCGCTGTCAGCTCATTTTCACTCTAAGTGGGTTCATGATCCGCAGGCTCGACATCCCTTGCTGACATATGAGAATGCAGTGTGTGTTTAATCAGGGCAGCTTGAAAAGGGAAACACACAAATGCAATTTCTTATTTGCACTGAAGGCAGGCTGGATTAGTTTTGCAACTCCTCGCCCCTTGGAACTTTTTAAAGGTTGGAGTATCATTTAAAAAATACCTAATGTGAATATAAGCTTCTTCGCAACGTTTCTGAAGGAAAAAAAAGACATTTTCTTTACCGAGGTAAATGTTTCTGAACCATGCTCGTAGAGAAGGGAAATCCATTCCTTCCTTGATAGGAACCACACCTATTTACAATGCTATGTATGATGAGACCTGAGTGAACATGTGCTTGTACATCCCTTTGTCCTATACCGCCCCTCCCTTTCAGGAGCCACTGCACCACAGCGGCCACACAAACCCAATCGGCAGGAGTTATATCTTTTGTTTTTTCTCTTTCAGGTTTTTGAGAAGCTTTACAACCTCATTTCTTTGTATTTTTCATTTCATGTCACCGGTAAGCAAAACATTCCCCCAGATCCGGAAACGGTATACTGGCAGTGACTAACAGCAAATCCAGACCAGCCTCGCAAAGTGTTCTGCCAGACTGGATTCTTTAGTGTACATATGCAGTCTGTGTTTACAATGGGACAGAATGTCACATATCTTGGTGGAGTTTAGAAAAGAAACAAACGCTAATGAAAATGTGGTTTTCTTGCTTGAACTGAAGCTTTTCGCAGTGAAGTAAGTAAATCAAAAACGAAGACTATATGCAAAGTGAGAGTGTCTGGCTGTTCTGGATTCCGCAGAGGGGAAAATTCAAAGACGTTCTACGCATGAGTTGCTGTGGTATAAACAGGTACAACCAGTCCTATCAGTCAGCTTGACTCATCACTCATAATTCCATATGGGTTTGACAGAGTAAGCTGCCGCCGCACAATGAAGGGGTAGAATGTTATTCATTTGAAAGTCAAACATTTCAACTCACAACCTCATTTCACACAGTCAGCGTGGAGCCGCGGCGGTTGCAGAATGTCACTCGCTGCACGGCTATACAGTACGTTTGATGTTTCCTTCTCACTGTTGTATTTAATCAGCCGACATAATAGATAGAAGCCGCGATGGAAAGTCTCATTTTGTTGGTTCAACACCAACTCCTAATACCACAAAACCTGCTTCTCTCTTTCTTTGATAACGTTTCAATTCAAAATGAGCCAGTTTGTCGAGAAAGAGATAATTGTTTTCTCATGTTACTAAGAGGTCATTTTTAGACAATTACTCATCCGTGGAGGTAATACTTTCACACAGGCGTGATACATCAATGTCCGGGGCCTGTTAGCTATGTTGCTCATCTTAAAAGAACAATTAGCTCGTAAGGAACAGATAAGTCCTCCGATGTGTCAGTCCCTCAAACACTGGACAAAGTCATCAAACACCAATCTCATGTCCTGAAGACTCTTTGATTGTCATAATTACTCCACTCAGAAACACATTAGTCCCATCTGCAGTCGATTGAAAGTGACAAGGAGCATTGTGTAGCTTGTGCAGATGGCCGTGGATGATTAATCAGTAGAGACATTTAATATCTACCACTGACCCCCCCCCCCCTCCCACTGTCATGGACATAAATATACGGATATTGCTGGGGGGTAGGGGCAGCAGTGTTTTCTTTGGACATGAATGAGCAGTCCACTTCCTGAAAGGACAAATGCTGCTGTTTTCCAGCAAACAGAGCAACAACGCGGAGGATATAACGGACCCCCAGAGGACTCCCCAGCAGAAGGAAAAGCCATCCTCAAACTGAGACATAAAAGTGCAGATGAGTCGCAAGGACAGCTAAAACAGCTCCTACAAAGGAGAAGCATGTCTGGCCTTCACAAAGCATCAGCGTTGATGTGCCCATGCTGACCGCTGTGCGTGGAGATCGGGCCGCTCCAACGTGTGAGGCCCCACACAAGTGGAAGAGAAAAACATTTTATTCACAAAGTGAAAAGACCAACAACGCTTGAAGGCATGGACGTCTCCGTTAGGATGGAATGTGAGGTATTTAAGAACTAGTCGGCCTCCACCTGATGTTTACTGCCGGCCTTATGTCACCCGAGGAGCTACCAGCAGAGTGAAAAGAGTCCCAGAGGATCATTAAGATGTTTGAGGCAAATCATAAAAGTGAATGTCTTGGCCAAGGATCCCTCAGTCTGCTAAAGCTATCCCTGAAACATGACGTCTTCTCCATCGCATGCATCGGACGGTTGAAGCCACGATCCTCAAAGCAAGCTCCTGTCGTGACTCAAAGATCGCGTTATTTCAAACGACACAATAGATTTGATGTTCTTCGAGGAACAATTGGCTCAGTGGCGATGGCATTGCTAAGCTGGCGGTAATGTAATTACAGCAGCGTGGCACTTGTGTCCTCCCATCTCTCCCAGGCCAGAAGGAGACACCCAACAGAATGCCAAAGCATGAGAAAGATGAACTACAGATCTGTGATAATGGGGAAGTCTGCGGTTAGCACTTTTGAATGAAGTCGGGCGACATGGTGGGGGGGGGGGGGGGCCTTCTTGTCAGCTTGCTTGGATCTTGAGCAGCGTGACATGATTTCAGCGAGAGGCGATCACAGAAAAGGAATGAATGAATGAAGAGCGTCTTTGTGCGGGAAAAAAAGCAGATACCAACTTTTATGTCTCCCCGCTCTGTAGAATGTGTCCCTATATATCCTAAATACAGCCTGTTCTGTCACTCGCCCTCTCCCTCTCCCTCGCTGTGACTCACACACAACAGAAACACACACCAGCAGCGTGGTTTCTCTTTTCCCAAATCACATGGCACGGGCCTGTGAAGAAATCGATACAAAGTCTAACCTCCCATTGTCGTCCAGACACACACTCCCAACAGCACCATCACAGAACACTAGATACTCCAGTTCACATACTACCACTGCTCCGCTGACATGTAGAAATGTCCACACGTCTAACCGTGGTGTATTTACCTCTGCACGACCCGAGGCCTCTAGCTACAGAACAATATTACCACGCTGCGTTTTAGCTCAGCTCCACCCATGTGACCGGCTGTCTCTGAGCTACTGTGAACACACCCCATAAATACCTGCCGCGAAAAGATAACAGAGGAGCATGACAAACAGCGGGAAAGGCACCTACTGTGTTATTCCAAGAAAACAATGTGCATTAAGGAGTCCTAGAGAGGCCTCGTCTCGTCTTTTCCCTCTTAAGTGAGCATCAGGAGGCATGGGGACAGCTAGAGAGTGCTTGGGGAGGTAAGAGGGACATATTCCAAAGATCAGGGCGGGATTAGCACTAATGCCTGCCGGCTTTATCTGCAGTCACGTGGGTTAACACCTGGCTGCATTGCTGGTGGCGGAGCACGGGCCTTGCTATATGTGTATGTGCATCCGTGTTAATCCATCAGACACCTCTAACTCAGGGATTAGGACAGCATGCAGGGCCCAGCACCAGCAGGCGCTTCTTCTTCTTCTTCTTCTTCTTTTTCTTAGACGTTGAAAATCCACCTTGGAAATCTGTCCTGCTTTCAATCAGAATGATGAGGTGGAAGAGTGACGAGTTTGGGTTAGTCAGAACCGTTGTGTTGGCACCAGGGAGGGCCAACCAGGCTGTAAAGTGGATGTTCTGGGTCAGGATTGGCTGCTCTAAATCCAGCCTTGGTTCTAATGCAACTGAGAAAGGCTGGGCTCTGTCACTCAGTAACTAAAAGATAATTTAAAAAAGCCGGTTGCTTGTTAGTGAGAAAGCTGCTGATCATTATTGAGAAGAAAAAAAGAGGAAAATCGGTGTGTCATGCCAGGAACCTGCGATAACTTTGACACACCATCTATAAATTCTCAACAAGATGCCTGCATCCTTTTTCATCTACCAGATGAGTTGGAACAAGATTCAATTACTACTATCACATTCCACAGATTCATACGGATTAATCCGGTGACCCACCAACTCAAGCCTGTTGCTTCTGGCGTGGCGTTAACGAGGTGTGAGGGCGAGATACACTCACAGATGCACACGGACGCCAGTCACAAATTGTCTGCCCTTTGCTCAAGAGTTGAGTCCAGGTGTAGTTCTGACACTCATTGGAATCGCCTTTTCTAACAGACAAAGCGGTTACACAAGGCTTGGCAGGAAAACGTCAACTTGCCTCATCATTTTTGTGTGACCCGTTAGATTGATGATGTTGTCTTGCCTACTTTCTAAAGAAGAGTCCATAAACTGCTATGCTGGCTGCTAATCTGTCCATGCCAGAGCTCCTATGAACACAAGAGCATCGCCTCTAAACCCATGTTAAACACGTCGATGTTACTGTAACAAAAGGTCCACTGCCAACTGGCAAATGTTGAATACCACTTCGAAATAGGACCCACGCGAACAAGCACAAGCAAGTACAAACATCTGAAATAGGATGACGTTTTACGTGTTTATAAGCCGATGACTCTCCTCAAACCACGAGCGTACTAATTATTTGCATGCACGATGCATAATTTGGCAAAGATCTGACCAATAAATGCTGATGAGACTCCGAGGAGTTCAGCTTCCCTTTCAGTTTCCTCGAGTTATGATCACCTGGCAGGTTATGACAGTTGAACGGCTCAATTGACTTCAGGATTAACCCTCACCGGCCTCTTGGGGCTCCGCTGGATCCAGTATAATCTCTAAGTATGATATGAGTTTAGTGAGAAGGGGATCATCACTCCAGTGAAATAACCATCGTGAGTATCATCAAGTCTGCTTCTCTCAGAGTACCGTCATTATATTTCCAGCAATTTGCCACGGCTCCTCTTAATTATTTAAACTATTCGAGGCGCAGCTGATCTCTAAAATTGACGAACGCAGAGAATAATGATTATTTGAAATCACTGTTTCCTAAAGTAGTGCTCCAACTTCTGCCAGAGCGTATTAGAGGAGCAATAACGCATGGTAATGGGGTAAACCACCATGTTGGATAAGTGACAGGAAAAGAAAATATCCCTCCCAGACAAAAGTAATTTGTCTGCGGTGAGAGCTTTTTAAAAATGCATGACAAATTATAACAATAATTTCTTCTCATGCTTTTCCAAAATAGTGGCTTGACCGTGCAAATCCACGGTAGCTGCTCTGCAAACATTTGGTGACAGGCAGCTCTGCACTATTGACATGTGGCTGCAGCGAGGGCCGCTTGTTGACACAGATTACCCAACGTGTGTTTTCTGCCACTCAAGCACTCGGTGAGGCATCCCTGTCGCCTTCCCCTTAAACTGCGGGATTAAACCAACACAAAGAGATGTGGTGTCCTTACCGTTCGGCTGGCTAATCTAGATTTAGCTGCGTGGAGTCGTCTTCAGCTGACCTCCACAGGCAAGTGCTAGCTGGGTAAGTCCATCATCATCATCACAGGCAAGAAGTGAGGGCAGGACTGCGGCTTGTTCCCCAGAAAATCATCACAACTCCCTGTGCCCGCAAGTAGGGGAGGCGCCCTGGCTCGAATGAGGTCCAGACTGTATTATTCTTTTATCATCTTTGCGTTTCCATAGAACACTTTCCGGTTGCAAAGATCAATATCGACATTCCTCTGGATGTCAGCACGAGCTTCGTGGCACTCAGGTTGATCCATTCAAAAAGAGGAGAGTTGAGTGTTCACTTCAGAAAAAAAAACTCCTGTCATCATTCTTCTCCATACAGAACTTCTTGTGCCCCTTTTTGCACAACGCTGAACCTGAAACAGATCACAGAGCAGCGTGATGAGCAGATCTCACTGCAGCCGTGACTCTGAATCCATCTGTTGTGAAACTCCTTCCACTTCAGATCAATTTGTCTCCACACACAGTGCTGTCGGAAAGATAATGCACATCCCCTTACCCCGTTTCCAGCGGCAGGTCTTCTCTTGAGCTCGAGGGAGGGGAACTCTGTGGGTGGAGAAGATGGCTTATGGTGCGGAGGGAGAGCGTGGTTATGGTAAGTGGAGCAGAGAGCTTCTCTGATGCCTCTGCCTCCTGCCTCCCCTCAACTGTTGCTCCTCCTCCTCCATAGTTGTGCTTGTGGGCCGAGTCGGATTACTCCTGACATGATAATCTCCCTGGCTCTAGTTCCACGAGCACCAAAGGATGCTTTGGCCTGAGCAATGGCTTACGTTTACCTTCTGCCGCAAGAGAGTCTGCCATCTTAAGCGGCCGAGTGGTAACTCAACTGGGAAGATCAGAAGGGTCTGCTGAAGCAAGTGTTTTACAATCTTTAAGCAGGAATTAAGAAAGTCCACAATTGGTTTAAATAGTACTAAGACAACACTAAATCCAGTTCAATGGAGTTATCACAGCAGAGTTGTGTAGTCGTACAGCCGGCTTGAGATAAAAACCAGGGGTGTTGTTGTTGAGAATCTCACGTTCACGTCTCCTCCAATACAAACCAGTATTTTAGCCCTTGATGAGCCTTGAGCGGTAAACGAGGAGCAGATGGCCGTACTTCTGGAAGGTATCAGGCACTTCAGACTGCAATCTAAATAAATACCCCATCTATGGGGGAAATGCGTCAGGTGTGTGGGGTCAGTCGTATATAAACAAAGGCCAACCAGTGCGGAGAAAAGTGAAGCAATGTCTGAGGGAGAGAGAAACGAGGGGGATACATGCGTTCAGCAGGCCAATAAATCCACAGGTACAATGTTGACTTAGATAGAATTTGATGGTTTCACAATTATGTCCACAGTCAAAGATGTTGAAATAAAGCAGGAAGTCAGCATCCCAACAGGAAGCAAATAATGTTCTCACAAACATCCCATTCTAATGCCATGAGTCATTCTTATTTCCTCGAGCCAAATTATACACAAACGCTTTGCAAAGTTCCACCAGCGAGGCGGAGATGTGGCCAAGCACGAACTTTCTCGGACTTAAATCTGCTTCATTGTTGACTGAGAGAAAAAGGGGAAAGTCCAAAAGGAAACTTTACCCAGGCTTTGTCTCAGAGCACAAAAAAATGTGTACAGATGGATATTCTACTATCTTAGTGGTAGATTTAGTGTAAAGTTGGAAGGGAAGCCAACACGACCTCTCCTCTTCACGTAAAAGCCTTCATCGCTGACATGAAGCTGTGACACTGCGGCACACCTCACAAGAACATTTGTTTTCTTCTTCACTTTGAGACTATTTTGGTCGGCAGGTGCAAATTCATCCAGACCGCCTCCCCAAAAAATCTAAGAAAACATGAGAATTATTTCAATCAACTTGTTTGACATTTGCCTCAATTACTGCCGACTGTGTAAATGCATAATGACTTCCAGTTCGCAGCGTGATATCCTGCTTTTGTAGCCTTGAAAAGAAACTACCAGCACAGAAACATTTCCTGACATGGGGCAGCAACATTTCCACTCCATCTATATTGTTCACAGATGTGTTAAGTGTTCATAGACCAGCCTCCACTGTCATAAAAGTCCAACAGCTGTTAATTGCTAAACCAAGTCAGAGACAATAAGTGTGAACACTTCATCCCATCCGTAGACAATGCGAAGTCTACATTAGCGAAGATTACATTAGTCACGAAGACCGTCTGACATGTAGAATATACAAGAGAAAAGAAAACAGCTGAGTATGTGTCCAATTTCAATATGATAGAATCCTTTATACATCAGATTGAATCTTTTCCACTGGGTGTGGCTGACTGAAGAAACACATTTTGTTTAGGTTTGGGCAAGATTTTAAGGAAGCCCTCAATCAGTTACACTATATACACACCATTCCAGTCGAGGTGTCATTAGAAAGGCTGGAAATAAGGCTCAAATGTTGCTACGACGCTAGTCTTGCACAAGATGTGGTTTGATGATTGGACAAGTAGCCTTCAGCCAAATGTCATCTCAGAGAGTGGGAAACTACTTTTTAGAGAACCAAAATCTAAACAGCTCATTTGTGAAAAAGATGCAGTGGGACAATGAGGGTTTTTCTCCGAACGTTTCATGTTGAAAGAAAACGCCTCTTTTCTTGGAGAGAGTGGTCACAAGGTAAATCCATCCTGGCCCCGAGAACAAATATACATCGCAATTTGCAGTTGTGACCAGAAGAGCTGAGCCCGGAGTGCGGAGGCCACTCGTGTTTCATAAAAAAAAGGGTCTGTGTGGATCCCGAGACACTTTTACTTCTGCACATAAACGCCTCGGTGTGTGTAACAATTTGTACCTCTGGTTAATATGTGTTGTACTCTATTTACATGCATTGCCGTGTATTTACCTCCGACACAACTACAGCTTGACAAGGACAGAGTGAGTGTTTAAAATAACACAGCTGTGCACGCAGCTAAATGCTGCCCCCATCTGCCGGTTGTTTACAACTACATGGAACCCAGCGTAAACAATCGAACACCAACAGACACACCAACAACTTAATACATTTTGTTTTTGTTTTAATGCAATACATATTTAATTTCCTTCTTAATCTTATAAGATCATTTAGCATGCTCCATAAATCCGCCTCTGTTATCCAGCAGTTATACAGGTGGTGTTACTACTTCCAGGACAGCGTTGGAGTCTTCATGGTGCAACGCCTTCCCTCTGCTGCGAAAGCCCTTGGTGCCGTCTGGGCCGTAGGGCTGACGCAGCACTTTTTGCATTAAGTAAGGCGCATTCCTGTGCCGAGCCACCTTGGGATTTAATGCACAGGCTGCAGATTTGCGACTCAGCACCCAGGGGCTCTGAGAATCACAATCTCCAGAGAAAAACCTTCTCGCTCTGTACTTCTGATTCAAACCAGAGCAGCTATTAAAGCTGGCGGAGACTTGCTCCAAGGGGCGATGCCTGGAATTATCCAAGGACCTCTGAGGCTGACATGTATCAGAAACTTTAACTGGTGCAAAGGGTTCCTCCTCTGAGGTTTCAAGTGGATTTTTCTGAGAAGGTGCGTCCTCAGCTCGGTCCTCGTTGTTGTTGTCCTCTGATGCTCGGTCCTCGTTGTTGTCCTCTGACGCTCGGTCCTCGTTGTTGTCCTCTGATGCTCGGTCCTCGTTGTTGTCCTCTGATGCTCGGTCCTCGGTGGTGTGGCCCTTTGACAGGAACCCCAGAGGTACAACGCGCATGGCCTCCCCGCTAGACGCCGTCTCCTCTGCCTTCAGCCCGTTGTAGGCCTTACGGACTTCAGACAAATAGTCAAACTTCACGACTGCACACACTTGTCGGCTGAGCTCTTTGTGGTGCTTGGCGTAGCACTGCAGTTCATTGGGGATCTTCTCACCAGGATACAGGATACAGAGGGAAGTGACACTGCCATAAGGGCTGAACCTCTGGAGGATGGTCCCCGGGAGGGAGGCTGCCTCCAGGCCTCGAGGCGCTGCGTCTTCTTCACTTGTTTTCTTCACAGCGATGTTCCAGGCGAGGAGCAGCTTGCTGGTGGGGGAACACAGCAGCCATTGGGGAAGCGGCTCTCTCCGCCTCACTTTGGTGGATTCATCGTTCACCTGCAGAAGTCCCGAGGACGCTGCTGCTGCGAGCGTCACGGACCAGTCTGTGGTCAGGATCTTTATCTGTGACAAACAGCAGCAAGCTCAGCTTTGTTTGCATTTTACTGGGTTCTTTTTTGACTCAAACTGGTGGAATGTAAACACCACCAGTAAGCACACAACATCTTGCTATGCATGTGATTTAAATGTGGTTGTTTACCTTCTTCAGACAAGTGAGGAGCTTGAGACTGACGTAGCCCTGCTTGTTCTTCTGCACGTGCTTCAGCAGGAAGCCGTCCTCGGCCAGCTGGCCGTCGGACAGCATGTCCTCCAACTGGGCTTTAACCGTCAAGCACAGCAACGCTCCGTCACGGGCTTCTTCATCTCGGGCACATCGTGCACCATCTCTACAAGACAACACGCACCTCAGCATCATGATGTACTAAACTGTAGATTAGCAAACCATATGTTTTCTAATGTCCTTACCCAGTGGCATCAGGCATGGTGTCTCCAAAGGATGGTGATAACAGGTCACTGAGCTGTGCTGTTCTTAGTCAAGTAAAGACGGGTTTGAAGGAGACTTGATACACTTAAAACGAGCAAATGTGGAAACATTGCACCTGACAGAGTTCATATGAACACAATAATGTCAGTTGGTTCCGTTTGATCCAAAACATCATTTTTTAAAAGGCTACAGCAAAATTCCACGTTCAGAATACCACTGCTCATTAATAACTCAAAACGAAGTGTAACACATTTAAAACTAGAACGGGCACTCGGTAGAGCGCATACCTTTGCATATCACAAGATTGGGCATTGAATTATGAACATGTTGGCTTTAGTTGCATGCCAATTGGATACAAATTGACCGCACTATGGTAAAAAGAAGAGGTTGACCTTTTCATGACCTTGACCTTTGACCCGATCGATCCCAATATCTAATCAAATGGTCCCTGGATAATAACCAATCATCCCACCAAATTTCATGCGATTCGGTTTAATACTTTTTTAGTTATGCGAGGAACACGCATATAAATAAATAAATATATACACGGCGATCAAAACATAACCTTCTGCATTTTCAATGCGAAGGTAAAAAGGAAACACTGTGTCAAACTATGAACTATCTTAAATATATGAATAGTGTCACTGCCCAAATAAAGGCCCACCCAGAACAACAGAAAGGACAGCAATGTATCATTTACAAGTAATCATCTTCACTTGTGATCCCTGAATGCAGCTTTACATTCTGTCTGTGTGCGTTTGTCATCCTCTGCTGCATGTTACTGTAACAGCAACTCCATCTGTTACCCTTCTGTCTCCATGATGTAAATAACATCTTTTGCATATGTTACAATCATTACACAACTATACAAACCCAAACCGTTGCAGGCTTTTCCACGGAATGAGTCATTCCAAATTTTCTTTCCCGTTATTGTTATGCGACTTCGACGGGCAGTGATTGAAGAGGCTGGGAGTGAGAAGCAGACTGAGCATGTCTCAGTTGCTTTGAGAATACACACCTGCATGATGTATAGCGACATCATGTTGAGATAGTGTAGTCAGAGCTTCAGGATCAAAAACACAACAAATCTGCTCCATCAGGCTGTGGGGGTGGTTTGATCTCATTAGATAAACACACTAAACACTACTTAAACAATACATAACCCTCAAAAATGACCATGCCACTCACTCAGTGTTACCTGGAATTCTAGACGAAAACTTTTCGCTTGATTCTCGAATTGAAGAAATGGAGGCTGTGTGAAACAACTGCAAAACTTTTTTCTCAAACTCTCAAACAAATCCAGAGCAATGAAGTCCCATTTTATGCTCATTACTTCCAAAACATGCATCTTCGCTTCAATCGTACAATTTAAAACACATCTGCGTGTGCAAGTGTGTGACTAGTGTGAGAATCCAAGGTAACATGAGTGAGTAACTAAAATACAAATGATCATTTTGGGGGTAAAGTATAAACTTTGGGAATGAACCGGGTTGAGTGGCTCCGCTAACCAGTCAAGTTACAGTTCACATCTAGATCTGTCCCAAATATCACTTCATTATTTCTATCCTATTAGACATGTTTGTGAAATTGCCATAATTAGCATATGCATTATTATAGACTTACGGCCATAAATGTGTTTTGAGAGGTCGCGGTGATCTTTGACCTTCATCCTTGAGCACAAGTGGATGTTTGGGCCACATGTATTAACCAATAACATCTGCTCAAGGTGTTCATGGGATGTTGCATTCACGAGAATGGGACGTCCAGAAGGTCACATCAGAGGACACAGAGGTCATACGTCAGGACAACTTGGCACAATGAAGGTCAACATTCCTGGAAACAAAGGCAAAGCAGGGCCGAGGGCAAAGGGGTTAAACCTATGAAGGCTTTATGGTTAAGAATCAACAGGGTCAACAAATGCGTCACAAACCAAGATTTGTACAAAAACCCAATTATTTAACTTTATTAACATCAATGTTTTTTCATTTTCATCAACAGTTTCTTTTTAAATTCCAGTTCTTTGTCAACAAATAGAAAACAGACTGTGTGTACAACAGATCGAACCCCTACAGCACTAAGCATTCACAAGGTAAAAATGAACATTTGAGTTTTTATCGGCAGCAGTTTCAAGTCCCCCTCCCACCGCCGCCGCCTCCACCACCACCACCTCCACCACCACCACCTCCACCACCTCCAGGCCTCTCGCGATCAGACGCTCCCTCGTGTGGGAGAAGATGTGTGCTTGAGCGGTGCGATTGGGTGAAGAGGAGGAGTCCATTGTAATGGGTGGAGGGGGGGGTGGGGCTGTTTCTCCTCACTCAGACACCCAGCTGTCGAAGATGACGATGGTAGTACAGTAGATACAACGGTGTTTCCTTTAATACACACTCGAGGACAGCAGCGCTCTGCCGTGTCTCCAGGGTCGGTAGATCAGCGGAACAATATACCTTTGAAAATGTGTATATATCTATGTGTAATTGAACATATATATATATATAATCAATCATTATTATATATATATATTTATATTTATAGTTCTATTTCTGTATAAAATAATATCAGGCTTCAGTCCAAAGGGCCGAGTGTCTCTCCCTCTGGTAGGAATGGTTGATTCTGTACAGGTGCCGGCGTGGTCGGCTCCACTCCCACGTGAACCACTTCCACTGCTTTCGCTCTGTGTGGCTCAGCTCCAACTGACCGGACTAACGGGCAGCGAGGAGATGGGAGGGACTTGAAGAGCGAATCGGGGAGGTGGTTTTCTGTCAGTTACCCGTCGGGTACAACAGTTTGTTTTCCTCCGGTCAGTTCTCTCCGCTGTGGAGTGTGAAGGCCTCGATGCCGCCGGCTTCTGATGGAAAACTAAACAACACGTAGAAACCATGTGCTTCTCATTTCTGTACACCTCTTCAGTCTCTTGTTGGCTCATCCACGTCTTGTTTTATAAGTAGCTACCACGTTTACAGGCCAAACTTTAACAAGTGTTTGCTCTGAAATCCATTTTCTCAAAGTTGATTTTTTTATTTATTTATCCAAAACGGCAAGTGAAAAGGCAATTGTTTGAGTTATTGAACTGAGTAAGACCAAACACAATATTCATGACGCATACAATGAAGAAAACAATAATGTCAGGTGACAAAAGAAATCTGACAGCAGCTCAGAGAACAGTGGTCCTCCGGTATTAGTATCTAGGAACGTGTTAAAAATACATGTCCCTTGTGCTAAAGTACCCTAAAATAAGAAACGAAAGAAAAAAGTACCGACTATGAAAATAATGCGCGCCAGAGGCAGTTTAAGACAGAAGAAATGTCTGATGTTAAAATGATTATTAAAACAACAAATATACTAAACGATAACTTTTGATAAAAATGAATCATAATATTGACAATAAATTTAACATAAAAACAGAGAGGAGAGCTCTCTTAGTGCTACCAGTAGCCTTTGACAATCAGGGAGGTTTGGCTTCGGCAGAGCAGAGCGGCCCGTCTGCGCTGTCGCGTCTGTACAAGAGTTGTCATGTTTGCCATTGTCATTGTAATGTTTCCGTTATTATTTTTTGAAAGCAAAATCTCATGTGGTTGGTTAAGTCGGCGTGGATCTCTGTGATTGGTTGAACCCCGTCGCCGGGTCCGCGAGCGCGTGCGTCCCTTTCTCCTCCCCTCCGGTAACGGTGAGAGGGGGGGGGGGGGTTCAAGTGAGTGGATGGTGGCTGAGATGGGTCACTTGGCACACTCCTGAGAGGTCTGACCAGGGAGGCTGCTCGATGGGAGTGGTTATGTTGCATAGTGGTCAAAGCTCCCCAGGTACTCCAACGCTGCCCTGTAGCACAACTGGTACTGGTCCTGCAGAGGAGAGGAGAGGAGGGAGAGGAGGATGAGGGGGATGAGGGGGATGAGGGGGATGAGGGGGAGGAGGACTCCATAAAAAAGTCTCTAATGTCTGTAATATCGCCTGTAATTTGACTATTCTGTCTGCTCTGGACATCTAGTGCACGTGTGATGGTGCAGCTTGTAAAGCCCCTTGAGGCACATGGGTCACTTTAGCTATTGAGCTTTATAAATACAATTAACCAGATTTTACTTTATTATAGCTACATTTGGGCTCGCTTACCAATATACTGTGCACATTTCCATATTGAGCGTAAACGTTTGTTATGTAACAGCGACGCACAACACACAGCTGGTCACGTTCTTAAATGCTGGATTTTGCATGTCAAATGAATAATGTTAGACGTGTGCTGAGCTTTACCAAAAATATTATATTCAATTAAATTAAATTAATTTTGTATAGCCCAACATCATAAGGTGGAGCTTTACAATCTGTACACATATGACATTCTCTGTCCCGGGACCTCACATCAGGTCAGGACCCTCCCCCAAAAAACAGAAGTAATAAAACGACTCTTCTCTTTTCCGTAGAGCGAAAGTAAAACCTCATCTCATGACGGTCCTCTTTTAATTTGCTAATTTCACGTATTTATCAAATTGTAATTGGCACATTTTCTCACGACTTTGCTCCAGGATTTCTGAAACGCCTCTAAAACTTCGATTGAAGATCAAATGATGAGTAAGTGGAGAAAGCCGTCTGACTGGATAACATCACGTCGACAGGGTCCACATGTTCAAAGGCCACTCTGGACTTCCTTCCTGTCGCCGAGAGACGCCGAGTGACCGGTCGGTCTCGTACCTCGGTCTGCACCATGGCGGGCCGCTGGGTGCGAAGCGTCTTCACCGTCTGGAAGAGGTCGACCACGCCTTCGTACCGCATCCTCTCCAGCACGATGCTGAGGGTGATGAAGACTCCGGTCCTGCCAACCCCGGCACTGAAGGGCACACAGGAGGTTTTATACATTGGTTGCCGGAGGCTCCTCAACTCTTTATGACTTTTACATGTTCAAGATGGGAACTCATTTGAAGCTTTTCTGAATCATAAAGCCACATTGGAAGGTGGTTTTATCATGAACATATATATATACTGAACTGTAAGCATGTGAACTATAATGCACTTTATGTATGCGGTACAACTTATTTCAGAGCATGTACGGCTCAAACAGCATTTGGATATGAATATTAGTATTGTGTCAATAACAATTGAATCCTAAACACCTCTCAGTATTACATCATACAGTTCAACAGCCTCCTTATTTACTGCAAAACTCAAACATTCAAATGCATTACTTCTAGCCGAATATACCTAATTAACTCTAAACTGAAGCAAATGATATGAAATGTTCGAAAAATGTGAAACACAATTTAATGTGATGAATGTAAACAGGATGATGTTTCAAGTTTTCAAGGATTAAAGTTCAGACAATCACCGGAGATCTGACATTGTCAAAACTCTTCTGTCAATCTTGCAGGAGCAGCCGCACGATGTGTCAACAGGTTTCTCTAAACTTTGTGATTCTAACGTTCTGAAATGAATGAATGGTCTTCCTCACCTGCAGTGGACAGTGATTGGTCCGTCCTGTCCAAACTGTTCCTTGGTTTTGTGAACCTGTCCAATGAAATCAATGAAGCCTTCTCCAGTTTTTGGAACTCCTTGCTCAGGCCAGTCAGTGAACTGGAATTGGCGGATTGTTCTGGACTGGCCGTCCTGAGGGGCAGCGAATAAGAACATTTAGGAGACGTACAGAAATGTAGGTGAAGTTTATTGTGTGTAAAATTCAGCTGAGCTTTCGTCAATGCTTTTATTCTGTACTTTGCGCTTCACACATCTCTCTCTGCAGCCTTTGCTCTGATAAGCACAAACCACCACCAACAACCACCAACCACCACACACAACCCACAGCAGCTTCTCAGTTGATGTCGTTGACGACCGTAACCATGAGAGTTTTAACTGCTGTCATAAATTCATCACATTTTCCCTGCGATGCAATATGAATAAAGCTGACGACCTGGCAGGAGAGGAGACCAGCAGGACTTCGGTCCTCCAGGACCAGGACCGACTGACACTGAGTGCGAGCTGGAGTCCTCCGTTTGCCGGCACTTTGATGTCAGCGTGTGTAAATTAAATGTTTTGCGTGCATATAAGCAACATATTTATGAATCTCTCTGCCTTTCTATGAGGGATGCACCGATCTGATCGGCGCCGATCCATATCGGCCGATATTCCCATTATCGGTTTTGATCGGCGTTCTCAAAACGGCCGATCAAAACTTGGCCGATCAGATGACGTAACATCTGAGAGAACTATCAGAGACGTTTTAATCGCAGCGCACCGCAACGGAGACGATGGTGTATTTCTGATTGATTTAATGTTATCTTCATTGAAAAAAACAATGCTTTTCTTTGAAAAATAAGGACATTTCTAAGTGATCCCAAACTTTTGAATGGTAGTGTACAAGTAAACAATTCACTGATTTTGTATCTTTATAGATCTTTTCTGAGATTTAGCTTAAATTATGCTAACATTAAAACATTTTTACTGTACCAAGGAAGAGTTTATAAAAATAAGTCAGACTTTTGTATGTTAAAAAAAGTCCTGTATATAGATTTCCACAAGAGTTCCAGGAAATGAATGATGCAGATGTGTTCCATACATATCTGAAATCCCCTACAATAGCAATCAAACAATTCTAATGTATCAATTTGGACATTTTTCAAAGTAAAAGTCCTAAATGTTTAAAGAAATCTGTAATTTCTTTAATGTTTGAGGTGCTTTATATATGTATTTCCTCATAGTCCTCGGCAATAATGCTACACAATAAATAGAATGCTTCAATCGACACCGTGATCGGTATTATCGGATCGGCAGATACTGATTTCAGTGATCGGCACCAAAAAACCTGATCGGTGCATCTCTACTTTCTCTGCACATACTGTCTATAGAGAGGTAAATGTGGAAGAAGGAGTGGGTGTGCAGTGCTGGGGGCCTTCTCACGACAGCAACGTTTATTTATAGCCGATTGAAAATACTGCATCACAGGGAGCTGCAGCACTGGCCCTTGGGGATTGAAGGCGATGCTTTTCATGTATTTTCACAGTGATCTTGGAACACACACACGCACACAGGCACACACGCACACGCACACATGCACCAATCTGGGTAAACATGTTTGATGGTGCATTCACTTGATGTCAGCCCGTCAGGAGAAATAACACGGGATGCGTTCTGATCATCTCTACCTTGAAATCACAGCCAGGGTAATTCTCAACACGAAGCAAGACTGTCAGCATTTGTAAGAAAACCTCAAATTAAGAGCTATTTCAGTCGGATGGTTGTACTTGTAGAACATTCCAATCAGTCCTCACACACACACACACACATGGACACACACACACACACACACAGTGAAACCAACATACCCTGGCATCTGTGACTTTGAACTCTCTGAGGATGTACTGGGGCATGTTGTACTCGGCCATTGGATCCACCACAAAGTACTGGTACCTGGCTGAGCGCTCCGCTGGCCAGTACTGATGGCACTTCTCCTACACAAGAAGGGGGAGGAACAATGTGAAGTTCTTGTATTCGAGGAATCTTTGTCCAAAATATAGACTCCAACATAACGACTTCCTGGTGTACGAGTGCAGGATATTATGCGTATATTATTATTATGCTTGTTTTCTCTTTCTGTCAGTTATTAGTTGTTTTAAGTGACGAAAAGGTCTCCGCTCACAAAAGGAGAGATTAATCTGTGGTTTTGAAATCTTGCCTGATTCATTAACGGTGGCGAGATATTGACATAATTTGTTTGTGTTCCTAACTACAGCGATGATGTGCATGAGGGCTTCTGTTCATAAACTGTGATTATGGACGAGAGGGTGATGAACGCGATGAAATACAGTCAAGTGCTGTCGGAATCACAGGCATGATCACAAAATACAGCTCAGTCAAAGATATTATGTATTTAATCAAACTGATATCAAGATGTATTTTATTAGATTAGATTTTAGATTATACTTTATTCATCCCCAGAGGGAAATTACATGAAGCAGCAGCAAACATTTTTACAAATATACATTACAATAAAATAAAATAGCAGTAACCTTAAATATGTACTTATACTGGTGATGTGCGAATGTGTTATGTGCTGTGGTATTTCTAATTATTTTGTATCCATTATCTATTTATTTTTCTGTCTGTTTTTTGTTGTTCTTTACCCTTTTATTTCTCTTTTCACTTTGTATTGTATCCTTAATGTCCTGTCTTGCTAATTTGTAAAATCAAAATAAATATATATTTTTAAAAATTAAAAAAATAGCAGGGCATATTACATTTACGAATTTAAATATGAATAATAACCTAATTATACCTTTACGGATTTAAGTTTTTTTTGCAGAAAATTAGGTGAGATGATACCACTCTCTCATCTGCTCTTTAAACATGAAGCATGTGCCAGCAGCTGATTGTCTTAGCAATAAAGACTGGAAACCACAGCCTGTTCACAGGAAGTGGACGTAGTCTCAGTGACGTCGCTCAGTGGTTTGAAGGCTCAAGTTCGCCCGTCTTGATTTTTAGGCCTGAGTCATCTTCAACCAGAGAGAATCTAAGACGTTCGTTCTGTCAGGTGACTGATTTCTCATAGAATTATGAGCAACTAGAACGGGCACTCGGTAGAGCGCATACCTTTGCATATCACAAGATCGGGCATTGAATTATGAACATTTTGGCATTAGTTGCATGCCAATTGGATAGAAATTGACCGTGTTATGGTAAAAATAAGATTTTGACCTATCCACGACCTTGACCTTTGACCCGATTGATCCCAAAATCTAATCAAATGGTCCCCGGATAATACCAAATCATCCCACCAAATTTCATGCGATTCAAGAGGATGTTGACCTTTTCATGACCTTGACCTTTGACCCGATCGATCCCAAAATCGAATCAAATAAATGCTCCTCGGATAATAAACAATCATCCCACCAAATTTCATGCGGTTCGGTTTAAAACTTTTTTTGTTATGCGAATAACACGCATACAAATAAATAAATAAATGCCGATCAAAACATAACCTTCCGCATTTTCAATGCGAAGGTAATAAAACAAAAACATACCTTTCCTAAAATGTCGATATTTAAGATTAACTCCTTGATTTTGTTGTGGTGCCTTATGACCCCTCCCCACAAACCCCACATCTTCTTTAAGGTCACTTTTTTGAAACTCAACTCTAAACTTTGAGTTCCTTTTCTACCCCGACATGTTATGTGGTCGTGGTGTTTTCACAAGTGTAGAAATGTGAAGCAGTCAAGCGGGAGGTAAAGTATCATTATGCCTGGAATGCATCCAATTATTGACAAATCTGACCCAGTAGCAGAAGAGTTTGGAACCAGATGTACTTCAGTCATGGTGATAAGAAAGTTAAACTTTAAACCAAAGTTATTGCCCAGAATTCATTAATATTTAAGCAGTGTAACACAATAGTTTAGCTGAACCGAATAACCTCAAAAACATTATACGCATTCCCTCAAAAGTGCTGCACACATTCATATCCAGTTGGTGTTTGTGTATTACCCGTCCCATCTCTCGTAGCTTGGTGAGCATGACGATGATGGTGGAGTTGTGCTCCCACAGCATCCTCCAGAAGTCCTCGGTGGTCTCCGCCAGGGGGCCCTGTGTTGCCAGGTAGGCCTTCTGCTGCCTGAGGACACAACACCACCCAGGGAAGGCAACATTAAAATCAACACAATCTCATGGTGCTGGTATTATACAGCACATCAAAAAGCAATAACCAGAAATGGATTTAGTGATAAAGTGTGCTGTTGTTGTAGAGACGGTTAAACCAACCCACACATGTAATAATAGATACAACTAAAGACATGCGGCAACACTGCTCAAATAGGGAATGAAAAGGGAATGAAAACCCACAAAGGCCTTGAAAGCATTTAGCTTCAAATGCAATGTACTGTTGTCCGTGCACTGCTTGTTCAAATGTCCTCGACCCGAATGACAACAAGAAAAAATCCTACACATGTAATGAACATGGCAAATAAACCCTGCCAACGATTACCATCATTGAGCTGTTTAACCCTCCTGTTACCTTTCGGATCAATTTGACCCCATTCAATGTTTAATGTCGGTGTTCTTTGGGGTCAATTTGACCCCAGGCTGTTTTTCACTGTGTCAAACATATAAGAAATATCAAATTTTTTATATATTTAAAGGGCTATTTAGGTAGTCAACAAACAAACATAAAGTACCTCACACTTAAACTAGGGAAACAATATTAATTCTAATAATTTTCTGGAGGTTTTAATAGCTGGGGTCAAATTGACCCCAATGGTAAAATATGTTAGTAAATGTAAAGGTAACAGGAGGGTTAATATGTATAGATCCTCCTCTTTCCCCTCAGCACCACAGAATAAGAGAGAGATAGAGAGAGAGATAGAGAGAGAGAGCGAGAGCGAGAGCGAGAGAGAGAGAGAGAGAGAGAGAGAGATGCTCACACAACTAGAGATGAGCTCATCCACTGAGCCAAAGCATTGCTGGTGTCCTACGTGACTGGTTCAGTTGAGCAGTTTCTCTGTCAAACAGCAGGTGGCAGCAGCGCACCAATCACAAAAAGAGCTCAACACAAAACACACACATGATCTTACACACACACACACACACACGCGTTTGCTGCACATGTGAGTTTGCATTGAGGTGTGCGTTTAGACCTTGCAGTGTATTCCGACACGCTACCACACACACTGAGCCACGGCTGAACGGCTAATGAAGGGGCTGCAGGGGAGGCACTAATGTGGAACCGGGAGATTAGAATATGCTAAGGGACTCGCCCGCACATATAAAGAAACAACAGATTGGTCGAGAGGAGAGGAGATGGCACACAAGGAGGGGAAGGCAACAGAGTGAGGAATCCAATTATAAAGATGAAAACGGGGGAAAGAGGAATGCTAAATAAAGAGAGGAGGTGAACAAAGTAGAGGGAGAGGATGTGGAGAGGAGATGAAATGAGTGAGCACCGCTCTCTCCAGCTGGTCATCGGAGTGCAAAGTGAGACTAACTTCTGAGGAGGAGAGGAGAGAGGAGAGGAGATTAGAATGTGGGAAAGGGGACTGAGCAGAGGCGGAGGAAAAGGAAGGGCAGAGAAGGAAAGCAAAGCGAAGCAGGGGATGAATGCTACATTTCAAATTGATAGGGTGGCCCTCTAACCTCCCCATAACACAGCCCCTAGACAAACAAAAACTATTCTGACCGCAACACGCAAACGTGACTTCTCTGCACAGAGTGTCCTGACGAGCGTGCTGCCGACCAGCACAAAGCACTCTCTGCATCATCCCACATGACTGCAGCGCTCGAGGACATGGCGTTTCATTTCAACCTCATTACAATGCTCAAACTCCAGCCCGCATCGGAGCACATCCAGGGCTCATCGCTGGAATCAATGGTGCGCCTCTCATTAGCGTAGCATATTATTGGCTTTTCTTGGAGACGCTGGGGTGAAGGGCACTGGAGGCCCCTGTTTAGTTTGTATTTATGGCCAGGTTTTAAAAGTGGCTTAATCACACAGGGCCGCCGGTGCACACAACAGGTCCCCACCCGGATATGTCTGTGTCTGCCATGATGTCGGGATTGAAAATTAAGATGGCGAGAGAGAGAGAGAGAGAGAGAGAGAGAGAGAGAAGAAGGCGGGAGGAGACAGAGTGCGAAAAAGAGGTGCAAAGGATGTTAAGGCGGAGTATAGTGAAAGATGGAAAGGCGTAAAAAAAAAAGGGGGGGGGGGAAGGAACGGAAAAAGAGAGAAAAGCCGAGGACATGGATGAGAAATAAGAAAGGGGAGGGAGGGATGGGGAAACACACTTCATTACACGACTCTCCTGCTGCAATTATGCTATTTACACAGCAACAATAGAGGGTCGGCCTCTGCGGAGCGCCGTCTCATTAACAACAGCACTGGAAAAAGAGGAGGGGGTTGGGGGGGGGGGGTGGTGTCGTCTCCTTCATGGCCCGGTACAAAGCACAACCCCGTATTGACTTAATGGCATTTCAGGCTCTCTAAATCCATCCCCTCGCTGTCCACTTGAACGACAGAAGAGTCGGTTCTGTGTCTCTTCGGTGGCACTTATATAGATATAAAACACAGAGCTGCCTTTTCATCTTCCTCCCTCTAGGAAGCAATTTGGAGTCGGAGCAGACAAGATCATGCAGTAGCTCCAGTATGAAAGTAGGAGTGGCCCAGCAGACGAGAGCCACAGTGACAGAGCCGCGAGTAATTCTCGCAGCTGGATCCTGCCCACTGCGGACTCGTCTTCAGTCCCCTCCCACGCATGCTCATCTAGTCCTGTGGATACGTGCCGAGTTCTAGGACAGTGATGCAAGTTTTGTTGTGCTGGCTGTGTACTCCGGTACATGTAATGACACTATAACTGTTATAGTATAGTCATGTTTTATAGTTATAGTGTTATAGTCTAATTGTGTTTTAGTAATAACAAGGTTATAGCGTTGACTCTCAGATTAAATATAAGGGATTACAGCCCTATCCTAGCAGAAAGTTATTGTAAAATGAACATATTCCGTAATAATTGCTTGCAAGTCCTGCTTACATAATGTCTGCCTTGAAGTTTATGACTCATTACATCAGCAGACAATTGATTTTGCTGATCAATTGATATTTGTGAAACGTGTTTTGAGAGAGGGAGAGAGAGAGAGAGAGAGAAAGAAAGAGTGTTGGAGGACTAATGCATTGCTGGCTTTGATCGTTTCATGGCGTTAGTTAGATAAATATAGATCAATGCAGCCTTGTCCTTTAAAGGTCAAAGCCAGCACTTTAAGCCGACTCGTTGTCATTATATTCAGTTAAAATGTGGCGAGTGAAGTCCTTTGCTGACCTGTAGCCGTCGATGCAGCTGGCGTTGATGTAGTCGGAGCCCTCGACCCCACGGATGGGCTGCAGGCAGACGCGGGTGGACTCAAAAGGCATGATGTTGACCAGGCGGTTCTTGAACTTGTTGCACGGTAAATTGGCGCTGATGAAGCGTGACGTGTGCGCTTTGGAGTTGGCCAGTCTCTGTTTGATAGAAGGTTGGAAGATATCAGACAGGGAGAGAGATGGAGGGAAATCATTCGAGACCTGTGACCTGCAGTAAACAAACAAGGAAGTCTAAAACGCTTCCCTGTCAAGTCTCTATTGAGACTTAGACTTCAAGTTTCCTGTCAAGATAAAAAATAAACGCTGCTTGTAGGTATAACTAAGTGCAGTGGACTTGTCTCGCATCGAGTCCGAGAGCTTGGAGGACTGTGGGCATGGCCGGCTCAGTGCTGGCAATAGACAGAGCACAGATGGACAGCACAGGGGTGTGTATGGACAGTCATGGTACTCTAGGAGAAAGTGTGTGTGTACGTTGTGGCCAGACTGCGCGGGCATGGAGGCTGTGGCCCCCACATACGCCACAATCATTATCTCACTCTTTCATTTTCCGTCGTTGGCAGCAGTGTAGATGCTATTATCGCTTCAAACAGAATGGATCATGGGCATAAGAGGGCTAATGGCTGGGAGGAAAGTGCGTAATAACATCACAGTCGATGGCTATTGACAGAAGGTGTGCGTGTGCGTGTGACTGCGGGTCACCTTGAACGCCAGCTGTGCGTGTTTGGGTGAGGGTCAGTCCGTTTTGTAGTTCTCCGTGTGTGGGTGACTGGTTGTGTTTGTTAGTTAATGTCTGTTGGTTCTGCTCCGCAACATGTTTGTATGTCCTGACGCTACTGTAGCCGAGATGTCGCGGCATGTCAGAGAGAAATTCCTCGGCTTATTTGGCGAATTAATGAATTCAAACCTCTCTGTGATCGCGGCGGTGCAACAGCGACACCTTGAACGGAAGGTCAGAACTCACAACTGCAGCATGAAGCCCCTTTTTCTGTCATTATACAATAGAAGTGCGAGAGCCGTCTGGTGCTTCCAGATGAGGGTGGATTGAAAATGTCTCTAATTTCTGATAATAATGAACAAAAACTCTCTTCCTTTACAGTGTTACAATGTCACCCCTGCCAACTATCCAGTGCCCTATAAATCTGTAAAAGCTGTTTTGAAATGCCTCTTCTTAAGTTAAATGCTTCATTACATTCTGCAGGACTAGATTTGCGCACAGTAAAAAAAACAATCAAATAGTAATAGTGCCTTAAGTAATACTCGTCTGAGGGGTGTGCTTATCAATCACCTTGAACTCCAACTCCATGGCAGTCACCGTCTCGCCGGGCGGGGGCTGGGTGAGCTTCTGGATGTGGGCGTACAGGTTGCGTGCCGGAACCTCGGTGTTGCCGCAGGTGGCGGCCTCCAGCAGCGCTTCGTGGATAAAGATGTACTGGTCCTCGGTCTGGAC
Source organism: Pseudoliparis swirei (assembly GCF_029220125.1). Lineage (NCBI taxonomy): Eukaryota > Metazoa > Chordata > Actinopteri > Perciformes > Liparidae > Pseudoliparis > Pseudoliparis swirei. Next base: position 7,441,919 of record NC_079395.1, read on the forward strand.
CATGTAGTTCCTCTGGGCACGCATGCACGTCACGTGGCCGTAGATGTCCACGGACTTCTCGTGCTTCATGCGCTCCAGCATGGCATCGATCACGATGAAGCAGCCGGTCCTGCCCACGCCCGCACTGACGGAGGGAGGACGGATGGAGAACTTTATTTCACAGCTAATTGTCGGTTCACACTGTATAACAAGATACACTGGCAGTACAAACACACGGGTAAACATCTGCAGAGACAACACGAGCACTACGGTTTAGTCCAAAGCACAACAATACTGAGTTGATACATCGCCCCAGAGTTTTTATCGTACGAGATACAAAGGAGCTCTTTATGGCTGGTAATGTTCATGAATGTTCACGTCAATGTGGTTAAAAAAGGTATGGAGATATAAATGCATTGAGAAGGTGTAATGTATGTTCTCTCTAGACAATTTGATCTCCAGATTAGTTTGATGTATACCATTTAGCACAATAATGACAATGTTGCTGCAATTTGTGCACATTTATGATTGTCGATGCATCCTGAGACTTTTCGGCTGCATGCGACATGCAACACAGAATTCCAGGGGAAGGTGATTTCAACATCTCTGTTACATGCTGTGTCCTTGGTGGCGTATTGACACTAATCTTTGATAAGAGAACACAACTGTCTGAGACAATCCTTTTCATCTGTAAGGAACACAAGCCATGCTCAATAAACCAATGTGATGGTGACAATTAGCAGGTCATTTAGTGGAGGCACACGTGCACCGCGGTTGTTTTCCGGTCTCCACCCACCTGCAGTGGACCACCATGGGCCCTGCATCTGACGGATTGCAGGCTTTTACCCTCCGAAGGAAGGCCAGAATGGGGGTGGGGTACTCTGGCACCCCGTGGTCTGGCCACGCCATGAACTGGAACTGTCTCACCTCCCTCTTCTCACTGGAGCCGTTCTGTGGGAGAGTCGGAGGAGTCAGCAACAGCGGAAGGTGGACGTTTGCAAGGACATCCTGACTTATGTGTTGGTGGCTGCTTTTTAAAAGATAAACTCGTCATGCCTGGTTCACACTGTTTTGATGAAAGGGAGCGGAAATTATACAGTTGAAAATTGAAAGCAGAAGTGATTCAAGCAGAAATGGAGCAATGGAGCACATTTTAGGCAAAGGTCTTGAGATAAGAACTTTGGGAACAGCAGGAGGTAAAGTGTATAATTTACATCCATTCAATGGTTTCTCAGAAAAGGTTTCTTTGAATTGTCACAATTACTGATAGAAACCTCACGGGTTGGGGGCTTGCATTAAATTAGGAATAATAATAACGTTAGACATTATAAGAAAGGAATGGAAAAGAACGGGAAGAGGACACATCAGTCACATCATCATAGCACTGATGTATATGAATCAAATGATAAAAACCTTTTAGAGAACAAGATACCACATTTTGGATGTTAAAAAGCAATTAGAGCAGTGCAAGTTTTAATAGCATTAATCTGTCTTCAGAAAAATAAGAAAAAATATATATATTAAAATGTGACCCCAGTAATATAAAAACCAAAACTACTCATAGTTTACATGACGCACCATGAATAACATTTTGTACTTCATTGTACACATTCTAACAGGATGAACTTGCATGTATATCATATATATATATATGATATACATGCAATGAACAACAGCATTTGCTTCTATAATAGAACCGTAACTTCAGAGTGTCTCGCTATGATGAAGACAGTTTGTCTTCTTGGAAAACATATCAAGATATTCATAAACTGAGATTTGTTCAACCACCTTATATTTTAAAGTAATCTGATAGATGCCACCAGCTGTCTTTTTGTATGGTATATGGCTGAGTGCTAACGACAAGGCGGTACTGTACCTTGTAGAGGGCGAAAGTCCGGACGCTGTAAGTGGCCAACTCCACCGTGTCCAGCATGGTGACCTGGATCATTCCATAGGTCTCTGTGCCTCGCGACGGCCAGTACTGGTCACACTTCACCTGGCAGAGCAAGAGAGAGGGCGCACTGTCAGGACGGGACTGCTGCTAACATCCTCCACGAGGCTCGTGAGAGGCTTGTAGGATCACACTGATTAACTCGGAGGGAGCATTAGAGAGGTCAGATCAAAGGCTTCTTCTAGCGTCTAATTAAAAACCCGAATACTCAGAGTCAGCTCCTGTATCTGCTCAAAAGTCCAGTGAAAATTGAGCGCGTTCTTGTGCATCCGTGTGTGTCAGCATTTGAAGTGGGCTTCAAAAGACAATTAAAAAGCCCACTTTGTCTTTTACCGCCCTGTGATCATCTTCAATTGGCTAATTGTCGGGTGGTTTGCGATCCGTTTCATGCTTTTGCCGCTTTTGTGGTGATTGGTCACTGCATTGTGGAGGGACGCAAGGTCCGCCCGACTGGATATGATGCACATGTGCACAGAACTAACTTCACTGTGAATGAGGCTGGAGATCCTTTAAACACTAAGTGGCTTTGCTTCAGTGTGTGTATCTATGAAAAGGACAGTTTGAACTTTACTCCCTCTCTTCGGCCATGATCAATTGGGTTTAGACTGGAAGAAAAAAGGACTCGTTGACCTCTTCTTCATTCAACTTTTACATGAACTCTTCCTTGTGAGATTGCTAACGACTACTGGCTGTCACCAGAATTTAGCTCTGGTTTTTTAAAACAACAATAATAGGGCGTCTATTTTGTGAAAATATGTCCTTAACTACTTCTGAATGGTTGCAATGCATCTGGAGGCGATGAGTCACATCATTATCAAAATACTCTGGTCTTGAGCTTCTGGGCTCAGTTGGTTCTCTGAGTAAATTTTCAATACAAAAATCTTGTTTGGAAAAAAACCTTCATCACAATGTGCTCCACCTAGAATGATAAACTGAAGGCATTTTTTAATCCGTCAGGCGTTCTGCACAATAGCATGAACTAAAAAACTCAAAATTGTACAAGTGTGTGTGTGTGAAGTTTGTCATTTCACAGAATCACAAAACCCCTTTTTACATACAGAAACTGAGCGAACTGTCAGAATTGCAGGGCCAGCGACGTGCTGCTCTTGATTTGGAGAACATTAGAGGAAGAGATTTGGTGCCGCTAAGCTAATCATATTGATACCACAGGACTGAGCTGACATTTGGAAGCACCTTGGCTGTCTCAGCGAGCTGGTACAAATCGACAAACAAAATGCGTTCAAATGCACCCCCCCCCTCACATTTCACCTCCCCTGGTGACATCTCCCATTCAGAGGCAGTGGTCGCCCTCGCAGGAGAAACTCAATTGAGTGATGGGGAACCGCTCGCAGGACAAACATATGGATTAGCAGTCACCGCCGTAATGAATATCTCTGTGCTGTTCGAGGTTGGGTGGCAAATTTTCCCTCACACTCACACACACTCACACAAACACGTCTGCTTTGAACCTCGCTTCTCATATGTTGTCGACTGGCCTTTCGCAGAGGGTACAGACCTCTTATCTCGACACACACACACACACACACACACACACACACACACACACACACACACACACACACACACACACACACACACACACACACACACACACACACACACACACACACACACACACACACACACACACACACACACACAGAGAGAGTAATACCTCTGGTCTCACTTCAGATCCTGACATTTTGGGCTTGTATTAACTGGTAATGATGGTGCTAAAGGAAGCCGAACTGTTCCTGCTGCCGTATCATATGTCAAGCTCCAGCTCTGGTTGGCGTAGACGTCAGTCTGTCTCCGTGGTGGATGTTACTCACTCATCATGTCCAATGACGTGTGTGAGGGAGAATTGGACAAATATAGGATGTGTGTTTATGGAAAAGATATAACAGACGTCCTCAGACGTTCAGTTTTATCTTATTAAATTTATAATTTAATATCAAACCTGCTACAGTTTGTCTGACGCACTCGGCAGTCTCATTTCATTTTTCAGGACGGATTCACATATATATAATTTTCAGCACTGATGCAGAAGAATTTAATCAATTAAATTCACAGTTAGACGTCTCATATTGTATTGTTAAACAGTTATATTTAAATTGTGACAGAGATTAGTGTCACAGACATGCTGCTAATTATAATTAAACTTAAAATGGCACGAACAAAAAGGTTGTAATTGTGATTAATATTCACCATTGTTCAAAGAGTAATTCAACAAAAGCATGGTTTTTGCACCGTTAACACATTCATATATACTGTATATAGAAATAGTAGAAATGTCAGCAATGCAGATGACACCTCTACATGCTCTTTGCAGCGGGTAAGAGTGCAATTAAACACCCTCTTCTGGTTTGTGGATTTGAACTCCGAACCGTTTGATGTTGTTATTCTGAAGGTTTAAAGGCATCCTGACTCAACAATCCACCCATATTGAGGAAAGGCAGGTTTGATTCTCTACGTTTCTTCTCTCTCAGTTCCGTTTGTTTTGGTGTGATGATTTTTTCATCTTGCATGTGCGGCGGTGAGCTTACGATCGAAGCAGGATGAGCATGTTCGTCCATTAGAGAGCTTGGAAAGTGGCGCTCAGATGCACTAAACATATGGAAAGTCATTTGTGAGGATGTGTGTATCCTCTGTTATCTCTCTTATCAAGCATATCACCGTATCAGCAGTGATTCTCCAAGGAACAACTAAATGAGCTCTGCTTCAAAAAGACAGTCACCCCACTATTTGCCTAAATGATTGATTGCATCGATGTGATAAAACCGATGATGGCACGTTTTGAAGGATGGTAAGTAATTTAAGTCTCTACTTGACAAAACGCGAGACTCACTATAGATACAGAGCAATGAACAGAATTACGGTAATGATTTTCAAGCCACCCCTCTAAAGAAATCAATGTCTCAGATTTAGGAAATTAACTTGAATTTACAATCCCTATTACTTCCAGTTCTTAGTCTGGGGACTCTCTTTCATGAGGGCACTGAGTGCCCTCACCAATAAAGGAACCACAGACTGGCAGGGCTCCACATGGATTTAACTCCTCCACGGAATTCATGAGCATGATTTTGTGACGGTAATTAAATAAACCTATCCCAATTTTGAATCTCAAGTTTCCCATGGACATCTTCTTTTTGCTTTTATTAGCTTGAATATTTATAGGAATACACCGGTGTTGTTGGGTGACAATCCTCTTAACTCCAACTTCAGAGTTTTCATTACAGTGGCGAGGCTTTTAAGAGCCACATTCAGAAAGCGCAAACACAAATGAGGCACTCGATGTCTATGAAACCGTGGCATGGTGGTGCAAAAATAAATCTGGAGCAATCACGTATTGAACTCTCTGAGTGGTTTCAAAATAACAAATGAATAAAGTATTTGCATGATTATAAAAACGACACATACATGTTCATATTTTATTTGTATGCACATTGTATGCAAGGTAGCCATGGCAATGCCATCATAAGGGGCAAACAATGTGCAATTTGAATTCACAAACAGATCTAGAAGGACTTGATGGAGAAGTGTTTGGAGATTACTGAAGAGACACAACACGAAGAGATTCAGTCCAACGACAACCAAGAGATCCTTTGAAGTGCTTGTGACTTTGATCAGGCTGACAAATCCTGCTTAAAAGTAAGACCGGGTGTCTATATGCCTTCAGGCTGTGTTGGGTGTAACGTTACGCCCCCAGAGCTACATAAATATGTGCATATGTGTCAGGAAACTCCATTTCTGGCCACAGTTAAAGTTTCAAACCCCGACTGTGTACGTCTGATAGGGTTGACTGTGATGGCCTTAGTCAAGTGTAACGACCCGCTTCATAGAGGCCACCTGTTGGTAGACTTGTTAACTAAGTAGTCGTACAGGCTGGAGTAGCACACAAGTGATTCATAATCTCTGCAAAAAAAAAATGATACTCTGGCTTCTTTATTTACTGGTTTATTGCTCATATTTGTGTGAGGTAGTCATTATTTATGACTTATTATTCATATTTAAATAATTTAAAGCGATTGTGACCATACGTTGTTCATTATAAAACATTATATAATGAATGCGATTAAATCTTTAAGTATGCATGTCAATAAAAAAAAAAATTTCAGAATGAATCATCAGCGATTGTCAGCGTTATATAGTAAATGACATCGTCTCTCCTTACCCGTGACTTTTCCTCCAGTCTGGTCATCATGACGATGGTGTTGGATCTTTGCTCCCACACCATCCTCCAGAAGTCGCTCAGAGTCTCCGGCAGTGGCCCCTGTGTGGCAATGTAGGCATTCTGCTTCCTGTAGCCGTCGATGTAGTTGGAATTGATGTAGTCACTGCCTGGAACGGCTTTAAGAACGACAAGAAGTCAGGATGTAACGGACACATTACACACTGTGGTTTATGTTGTATCTAATAAGCTTGCTCGGAAACAGAGATCAGATTAACAATGGACTCCTTTTCATTAAAACACATGATGAATCACTTGGTATTTTCCAATCTGTACATTATGACCGGGTAAATGTGTTTTGTGGTTAACCAGGTTTCTAAAGCAGCAGCTGCCGGCATACAAAACATCCTTTGTGCTTGTGAAGGAGTTCTCGATCGATGGCGGCCTCTGTCAATGGCTGTCTGAGAGGTCGAGTGGAAACATGAGCCCTTACCGTCAACAGAGGTGAGCACCACTCTGGAGTGGTCATAGGCAATGACGTTTGCATAGCGATTCTTTGGCTTGTTGACCTCCATGTTGGAGTTCTCCCAGGTAAACTGCTGGCCTGGATCAATGGACTGTGAATGAGGGCAGGAAAGAAAAGAAACAGAAGACAGAGAGACGGAGGGAGAGAGATAGAGAGAGGGGACAGAGATACACAAGGAGAAGGAAAGGAAAGGAAATAGAAGCACAAAATTAGGCTCTTCAGTGTTAAATGGATAAAATGGAGCAAGACAGGAGGGTACGGGAAAGGGCTGAATTACCCCACTGTCACCAAACCATTGACAACAAAGCATTTAAATGGAACATAAACCAACATCCATCGTGGAGCGCTACAGGCGAGTGATTTCATACCGTGGAGGAGATTGTGCATATTCAAGCTATCGGTTGACAAAGCGCCATGTGGCTGGCTCCACTGCATCTGCTGATGCTGCATTAATATGACAATTTGGATGACATGTGATGCCTTACATGCTAATGAAGCAGACATATACAGGCAACCGTTTTGGCGATTTATATTTACAACCGCAACAACAACAAACCCATCGTCCATGGATTGAGCCAACAGAGCAAACACATTCCTCCTGCTTCTGAACCCGACACGATGACCGTGGTAATGTTTAGCTGGACTCAGTAAAAGTTATGCTGAAGCTTGCTGGCAACCACAACCACTCATCCTCTCCCTTTAGGACGGTCCTATTGAATTACCTCATTCTGAGAAGTCACATGCATGACTTGTTACGGGAACCATGATTCTTCCCATCCTCCCTCTTTCTGTCTTTGCTCATCTTCTGTTTCTGTTGCTCTTTCCTATCTTGTATTTGTGTTTCACCCTCGCCCTTTTATCCTCTCCATTTCTAACCCTTCCCTGCTCACGTCATTTGCCTCTTGGGCTAAGACGACAACAGACTGCATACATATTGATCTGGGGAGATATGTGACGACCTTCCATCCCATAGCTCATCACAGAGTGTCTTGTTTTGCCGAATCGATCCGCTGAAACCATGTCCAGACCTTTCGCCTCGCAAATCCAGGAGGAGTCGACACCTTTGAAATTCCTGGACTTACTTAACATGGCTGTCGCGCTAATTTAAGTAATAGGGGTTATGTGGTGTCAAAACATGACATCTTGAACCTAATAATTACTAATATTGGATAATGGATCAAATAAAGGGCACAAGGTGAGACCTGGTGAGTGTGGAGATGAGGATCCAGGGCCACAAAGTGATGTCCTGCTGTATAGCCTCATAAGCTACACAGGAGGCAGGTGTGGCTGGACTTACTATAACAATAAAAATACATGGAATTTAATTTGTAAATTGTACACATTTCTCTACTATGGCAACAGTAAGGTTCTAGCTCTCCCATTGTTTTCCTATGGAGTAAAGTGGCACCTATATCGGTTAAAATATATTAAAGTTATATACAACCTATTTTAAATTCAATGTTTCTTTCCAGAGATAGCTGTGTATGTGTTATTTGCTTCTGTAAAAAATGTGGAGCGCTCATATGCAACAACGTTACCACTATAGCTCCAAATTGCTCAGTAGAGTCATGTGGGTCGAGGCCTATTGCTGCTGATGATCTCAGCATTGCCAATTTCTCTGTTCATGCCCACCATTACGAAAAGAAAGATTTAATTGGCAGTCAAAACACGTCATATCCATTTGAGAGCTCAGTGAACACAGCAGGCACACAAGATTGATGACAACCAGCAAACAAGTTCGGTAGAGATGGTAGACAGAGGTGAGACGCAAACGCCGGAGGTATTCTCGCTGACACACAGGAAATGCTTTCAGATAAACAGAATGATGACATGATGGCAGCAGCGTAATAATGCTTCCTGGGATGAGAAAGGACTGTCAGGGGGAGCTGCAGCATGCCTGATTGTCAAATTCTGCTCATTACCCAGTGTGCTCATTGCTCAGTGAGATGTGGACTGGCGTTGGTGGAAAAGTGTCAGGCTGCCTCAAACATCCGGGAAAGAGAGCGGTGAAGCTTCGACATATTCTGAGCCTTGGGGTGAGGAGCAACGGGAACAGTTGGCGAACGCGACTGTGACAAAGCGCCGTGAGCTCCGCCACAGCTTCTCTGCTGGCACAGAGATCGTCGGCCATCTGCCGGGCCATGGAGGGGGTCTTCCCTGGCTTGGGATGACTGGTGCTGAGAGGAATTGGGGCCGGGCTGGTTGCCTGCAGTCATACAAGCCACTTCCCTGGCTTCCTTTACACTAACTCAACAGGCCGGGAGGGTGATGTGCTGGAGAGGCACTGAGCAACATAGGAAAGATTTTTTACCAATGCCTAATTATCTCCCCAGTTAGCTGTTAATTTCATGGTGAATAATATATATATTTATATATAAATATATATATATATATTTTAAATACATGTATACCATATTATGTATGTATTTTGTCAAGCAGTGCAATGGCTCCTGCTTACAGATTTCATTTCAAACACCTGGCACTACAGCACTTGTAAAGGGTAGGATTGTTGACATGCTATTGTATTAGAATGCATTCATCTCAGTAGAGAGTGCTCAAATTAAGAACATGGTGTGTTAATGTAAGCATCATATGGTTGTAATTGTTTTTGTTTGCCACTGGGTAGATTATAGAGGACATGGACCCACACAACTGCCCCTCTTAGGCACACACACACACACACACACACACACACACACACACACTTACTGTAAATATTGTGTTGTTTGTTTTGTTTTGTAGTGTGTGTGTTTGTTGCCTTGTCACATGCCTTTCATTGCCTTTCATTTCACTGCACACCCTGTGTGTGTATGTGACAAATAAAACATCTTGAATCTTGAATCTTGAATGTAGGTGTATCTCAGGGTATTTCTCAGTAAACATTGTCCTGGGCAGATAACAGGACAGTTAAACAAGTGTGGGCTTGTGGTGATGAGGGGATCACATAACGTTTTAGGTGAAAAAAAGAGAAGCCAAATGGATCCTTTGTTGTGGGGAATTGAGCTGAATTGAGGACAATCAGGACAAATAGATAAAAGAAATTTCTTGTGTTTCTGTATTCAAGGAAGCTTTCTCTATTCATCTGGCCTTGCTTCATCCCCAAACCAACTATGTGCCACTTTAAATGCAAATTCACTCCCTTTTTTTTTATGGAAGAACACTGACAAGAGATTATCTCCTCACCAAGTTGCATTGGGGAGACCAGACCGCCTGCAAAATAACATTCTTCGGGGAAAACCTCAAGATGCACACAGATTGCTGAAGCAACTCGCCACCTGCTAGTTTTGTGAAAAAGCATCTTGCGGCGTTCAACGTAAGTGTTGGTTTCCTGGTGGGATTGGTAATAGAGTTGTAAAAATGACTGAAGAATCTGTGTGAAATAAGTCGTCCATAATCCTTTTAGAATACATGCGTACGGTATCAAAGAGAAACTTCCTCTCAGACACGACATGTACAAGCTTGAGAGAGGGACACACTGATAGGTGCATGGCTCTAACCTCGTACTCCTGGGAGAAGCGGAGGCCGTCGTTGGCCTTCAGTCGCTCCATGTGGTCAGCCATTTCCGTGACTGGAATGGGCGGGTGCTCCTTCATTCCTGCGAGAGGAAGAGGAGGAAGAGGAAGAGAGGGGAAAAAAAACAAAAGAAAAGAGTGAGATCCAGCCGGTCCTACATCAAACATACACATGGACTTAGACAAACATTGCTTGGACCACAGGGTGAGTGACGCTGCCAGTGGGACCATGAGGTGGCTGTGAAAAGGTGAGGAGAGTGCACTTTGTTCAACAATGCATGAAGAGAGCGAGGGGAGAGAGAGAGAGGAAAGATAGAGAGAAAGCAAAAGTTAAAACAAGCTGGTGACATTTGGTGATATCGTCATGCTAAGTGAGGAGGACAGAGGTGGGGCTGGTGATGCACATGAGTGACTGGGTGAGCATGCTCCTGGAGGGAAGCAGGAGGCAGACATCGCTCTGAGGTGGGATCAGAGCAAGAACCCACAAGTCTCTACAAATCAGTCACACTGTCACTTCCAAGAGAACAAAAAAAAACTGACTGTTCACCAACTCATTTCTTTGAAAATCTCTTTCCTTACAATAGACTACCTTTCGGGCCCGGCCTGGAGCGCTTTGGATTAATTTCAACCAACCCCTCCCGCCGCTCTCTAGATTTCTCATCGCAGAGTTATTGGATGATTTATTGCTAATCTACCGACACAAATTACCCCTGTTTCTCTGAACTTGGCTTAAACGGATTGCTGGGAACTCGCCTCATGTGTTAAAAGTTAACTGTATGTGACGCATGACAAGACTCTAAAGTTATACACGGAGCGTCATTAACCTTAAACATTTCCTCTGTAGTCAAACTCTTAAAAAAGGTATACATATTAACATTAGTGCCTTTGGCTGAGCGCATCTGTAAGGTCATTAGTCATGCTTTCAGATGAATGACTACTGCATGCTAATTGTTGCTGTATTGCTAATGGCTGGTAACTATGGCTACTGCACGAGATGAGACCTGAACAATTACACTAATTTAATACTATCGCACCAAGAGACCTATGAGCTCATTAACATCAGTGTGTATTTGTTTGTGCGTGTCCACCCAGGTCTTTTACAACCACGTTGTTGGGTAAATGGAGAGTGAAGCCATCGTTAACGAGGCTAATGCAAAGCAAGAGTAACTGTCCACACGGCTCAGCTGTCCATGACACTATCGAGTCCTCTGACTCCGCACCAAAATGGTCTTGCGGGAGGTTAGGAACCAAAGAGGACATCGCTGCATCCTTGGAGCGCCGGAGGCTACAAGCTTGTGGGCTTGTGATGTCTGTCAGGATTGCAACGGGGGGGGGATGGGATCAGGAGCGAGTGAGAGGGGAAGAGAGACTGCATGTGTGGGAAATACACAGTAGGTGAGAGAGCAGACTAACTTGGAGTGTTGGGGCAGTGATGAGAGCTGGGACCTGTGGAGAGAGGAGAGTGAAGGAGGGAGGAAGAAGAACACTCAATCAATGGGGAAGGCTCAGGATCAGACTAGGGCCAAACAGTATCTGCAAATAACCCTTCAAGCTGGGTGCAGTGTGCAGATGGTGGCGTTTGCTCTGTCAGAACAATTCAAGTCGTGTAGTTTAGGCTGTTAAACACAAGTGCATACAACACCTAGAAAACACTCCCCTGTGACTGCTCAGTCTGAACTGCTACACCGAGGACAGGGCACCACATGCTCAGGAAATCTTGTGTGTGAGTGAACTTGTATTGGGATGGGAATCAACTTTCTTTTGTAAAAAAAAAGTTATTACTGATCACGTGAAGTGGGAGTTTTCATAATACGACAGGTTGTAAACAACTTTGGACAGATGTTTGGAGTCTTAATTTGGAGGTAAATGAAAAGTGAGATCACCTGAATTGTTGGTGATATCCCGTCATTGCACATTAAAATACCTCTCTGTAAATGGCACAACGTGCTTTATCTGAGGTGTCAAACACAAGGGCTCTCAGTTGGTAGTTGCAAATACTATCTGAACCAGGTCTGCTGAGGGTAGTTTCAATAGAAGTACACGCCTGCTGCTTGAGTGCCAAAAGGTGCCGTCGAAGTCCGTCTCACAAACCAACATGCTGGAGACATGAGCGGCAATCGGCTAGACCGCTTCACAACAATCAGAATCAGAGCAGGAATGTTCACCTTCTGTGGGCGAATCAAAGCAAGACAGAGCTAGAGGACAGAGGAAAGGACTGCTCAATATTCGCTCAGCTCAACCTTGGGAGTCTCACACGTTTTCACGAGCTCGATGCAGCCATGGTGATTTTTTGATAATCATCGCTCTTGAAGTAAAACAGCGAGGTGGAAAGGGAGAAAAACACAAGGAGAGACGTTTTGATGAAGAGAGATAAAGAGAGAGAGAGCGAGAGAGAGAGAGATTACCCTCCAAGTAAAAAAAGAAAAGAGGTAGAGTGGGAGGACGGGAGAATAGGGCTCATTCAGAGCGGCAGCGCTGCTTAATTCCTCTGCTGGGGTTCAAAGGAGCTGTGTGTGTGTGTATCTGTGTGTACGGCAAATGGGATCTTTAATAACCCGTGAGAAGGGACACACACACACACACAGGAAAAACACAGAAACGAGCACAAGCGCGCGTGCACCGGGTTTGACATTTTCTCTCAGCTCCATTGTTCCCTCCGCCTGGCTCACCTTGACATCAGAGGCAGCGAGACTCATTACCAGCTAGGGGGAATGAAAGGAGTTTGTGGAGGGAGGAGGAGCGAGGACCGGGGGAGGAAGGAGGAGATCAGGGAGAAAAAGGAAGGAGGCTGGCACCCTGACAACCCCCCCCCCCCACCAACTCCCACTCTACTGTGTGTGGATGGAATGTGAATTCACTCGGCCAGAGGATGGTGAGCATGATTTGTTTTTACAGACCATTTTTTGTGTTTTTTTGAGAGCTGATCTGATTTAAAGCCTCAGGATCAATAACAACATAAGTAAGACACATTCATTTCATATGGCAACATATGTGCCACAGGGCAAGAGACCCATCAAAAGAGCAGGAAGGCTTTTATTGCAGAAGTATTGGCTGGAAAAATTAAAATCATTCCAAAATGCAATATCTACCAGAAGAAATATATATTTTTTAAATCCACAATATTAAGAAATTAAAGTCCCCTTGCAATATTTTCTTTCAGCGTCAAAGTTTGAGGAATTTCAGGGAGGATTTTTCAAAGCTCTTTCAAATCCTCTATCACAAAGGCAGAACACTTTTTTTTCCAAACCCTTTGTGAAAGAAACATTGACTGAATCTCCACACCTGATTAAACATCACACACTTAGTACTGTCATTCATACAGTATATAATAAACAACGTTAATGTGAAGATACAAGTCGTGATTCAATTCAAGTCTTTGAATCTTTATCTTTAGATGTTAATTTGAGGGCAGTTACTGAGGGAAAGCTGAAGAAAGACCGTCGCTTATTACCTGGGGTCTGGTAGTTGAGTCTTCTCATCTCCACGGGGTCAGAGGAGTTGGCCAGCAGGGAGTCTTTCACCCCACCTGAGTGGTCATCTTTGGGTAGGGGAGACGCCCGCTTCCTGAGGTGGTAAAAACAAACAGGATGTGTCAACCACATTATACCAACACCACCTCCATGCTTACTGCAGGTGGAAATGACAAGATGATTAAGAATGACGTAGAAGTTTCCTCTATATGTTTAACAACAAAGGACTGAAGGAAACACTTATTGCCAATGTGTGGCACCCTTGATGAGGTTAATGGCATAGTTAATGGTTCTCAAAACTAGTTCTGAGGACCAGCAGTTCAAGAGACACGAGGCACTCGGGCATAATACCCCCATTAGTTTGCCAACTGGATTTTAATGCGTTTGAAGAAAAGCTATTATTTTCCTGGAGTGGGTGAGGCTGGGTGTGTTTGCTGCTGGATAGGTGACAGCTGCTGTGTGGCAATATGTACATGAGCTTGTGTTTGAGTGCAGCAACGATTTGAATGTGTGATTTCTGCTGCTGTGTGTGTGTGCTAACAGCACATTGTATTTACTGGCTTTCCAGATTGATAGGAAAACAGGCGGATGCTGTAATTAGCGCATCAGCTGGGTGGCACAACACTGGGTAATTAGACCAGTTCTGCAGCACCTGCACTGCCAGACATGGCCTAGCGGAGTCTAGGATAGCGCAAAAAAAACAGCACCGCACAGCTTGTCCTGGCTCAGCTCAGTCGACCGTGGCTTAGTCCATCAGGCGGAGAGAGGAACAGAAAACGCAGCCTGCCTGTATTCTAATGTTCAGACAGCCGGCATCTGTTGACATACACACGCAAACAGGCGCACAGATGTATGCTTTCCCACCTCTCTTTTACAACACACACACACACACACACACACACACACACACACACACACACACACACACACACACACACACACACACACACACACACAGACAGCTGCAGAGCCACAAGCCTTCTGACTGCAAATGGAAATGGACGGAAGCATCAGGGCGCCCTGTGGAAATTTCACATCTCATTGCACTCCATTTGTAAGTGGAGAGCCCGGGTTTTAGGCAGGAGCAGGGCCTTCTGTTGAAGCCAGGCGTGGAGGGAAGACATAAAGCTGCTGGTGCACAGTCTTAACCCGGTCCACCTCGGCCGCTGGGGCCCGGGCCCCACCGCCACCTGGTATCTTATGCTATGGGGGCTTAAGCTAATGCTAGCAGCGTGACGGCTAATCTATGACGAGCATCTTTTCCTCTCCGGCCAGGAGCTGAGCCAGACCGTATCCGGTTTTCCCAGACACCACTGCTGGGCGGGGGTGGAAGAGTTGAGCATCTGCAAATCTGTTCTCCACATCCCTCATCTCTCCCTCGGACCAAATCAGATGCCAATCTGCATCACGCTTTGGTTCTGGGCTAAAGTAAACATGGCAGAAACGTCAATGGGGGTTATTCATCTTAGACTAAAAGTGAGAGTTAAGACGAGTGAGAATGTAAGTGCACTCACACACTCACACTCTCACTAACACACACCCACACGGAGCGAGTGTGCGTGCAGTACAGGGTGCGCTTAATGAGGGTAGAACAGGGCCCTTTGTTAAGTCTCTTGCCGTGAAGAAGCAGGGAGCTGAAAGTGGAGGAATGGGTCTCGGTGGAAAATGTCAGCTTAAAAGATGGGAACATTTTCTTTTTTTCTCAGCAGTTTCCCCATCTGGCATTTCCTTCACAATGGCCCATTCAGCAGCAGGTGATGCCTGGGCATATTCAGATGAGGCCACTCCTGACACTCGCTGGATAATGAAACACAGCACGGAGACAAACCAGGGCAGACAGGCTGATCTGAGGAGGGACACTGACACTAGACGTGGAGCATGCGCCGGCACACGGACGTGACCTGGGGGTTCCTTCGACCCCAGTTCTGAAGGGCGGCAGAGTCAGCTGCTTCTCATGTCATGTAAAACAGAACAAATCAGATTAAATGTGTTTTCTTTATTTCTGTTTGAGTGGATTTCTTTGTGTAATGCCAGAGCTGAGAGGAAGCTGACCCTGCAGCCCTAAACAGCTGATGTATACACCACCAATTTCACAACACAAATGAAGGGGGCTTGGGTGGTGAAAGATGAGGTTTGGTCTTCTGTGACAGTGACAGTACCCACCTTTCCTGTTTGCTGCTTTCATAGAGAGCGAAAAGAGAGAGGGGGATATTAATAGGTATTTGCTATCAATATAGATATTCTTTCATCTAACCTCTACTATTTTCTGAGAACTAGTTCTTCCAAAAATGTATAAGAAAGCACAGCGTAAAAAGTTCTCTTAACACTCACGGGAGACTTTCGAGAATAACCTCGTCATTGTTCACTGCTCCTATTGGTCTTGGCAAATATGCAGGTGGCAATAACAACCCGAGCTAGAGTGTGATTATTCCACATTTACTGCCATTCCACAGTGAAAAGGCCACACAGCCACCTCCCCACAGTCCCTCCTGTCGATATGTGTCTACATGGAGAAAGAGCTTCCAGACAGAGGATGTGCTACTCAGCAGTGAGCTGTCTCAGGGCCTATTATTAGCCAGTTCCTTTGTAAGTCTGGCAGAGATGGCGGCCACACAGCAGTCTGCAAGGCAGTGGATGGCAGGTTGGAGAAAAGGTGCTGCATGATGTGAAATGGAGAATCTGTAATGGAGCTATCAGGAGGAGATAGGGAGGTTGGCATCAATCAGTCAAACAATTAATATCCATTTGGAGGGTATTTTTAAAAGGTGTATAAACCATGTTTTTCCTTTTATCTTCTCTGTTGTTTAAGACTAAATCCCCCAAAGACTAGGGACGGGCATTGTAAATTAGCAGCAGCTAAAATTGCTGATACATGGTTGTGCAATTCTCTACGTCAGTAGTCCTCAAACTCTGGGGCACGCCCCTCTAGTGGGGCGCAGTGGTATTACAGGTGGGGCACAGTAGGAAATGCAGAAAGACCTTGATTGAGCGCTAGGATACTGTGAAGGACATTTTCCTGTATTCTAATGTTTTAAATAAATACAATTACGAAATTATGAAAAATAACCATCACTGAACTTAACCCAAAGATATTAAATTTGCAGATATATAAAAAAGTAGAAGAGTAACCAATGCCCCCAGTTTAGTAGTAGTGTCGTAGTGTATTATATATTTGATGAATTAAACTAATCAACTCCATCATCATCCATGCATCCGTACCTACCGGGCCACTTATTGCCTTGCGTGTATCCACAAAGTGCTGCACAGTGGCAGCTGAAGGGCTTATAAGAGATATTGACGGAGCTTTTAGTTAAGCCTTCTGTTTTTTATTTGAAATGTCCAATGATGTTGACCAAAACACATTTCTCACTCATAACTAAGTGTTTTTGACAGCCAAGCTGTGCTTTTCATTAGGGAGGCAATGTCAGCTGCCATTTCAACTGACACTTCACATAGTGCTGTTAAAAAACGACCAACTGGGCCAAAAGCTTTTGGGGAGAAATGAGGATTTTCTGAAAGACAAATCAATCTGCCATCGGTTCCTATCCCGTCACACTGTATATTTCGATGAGGAAATTGAATGTTACAGTTTGGAGTGTGAGCAGCATGGTGCAAGGGGCAGAGGGGAGCATGTCTCATTACCATTCCTGATGCAACCAAAAGAAACCTACAACCACAAGTGTCCCTGCAGGATAACCTGACACAGACACCGTGGAGAGCGACGGAGAGCAGCCTCTTACTTCTTAAAGAGCAGGATGGCGATGACGATGATGATGATGAGGACCACAGCCAGCACTGGGCCCATAACCCACAACATTTCGGGTTGCTCCATCCCCTGAGACATCGTTGTTGTGACCTGGATTGGGTCCGAGTAGGGACTGGCGGAGAATGTCATCTGTAAGGGAAAAGAAAAAGAGAAAGTACAGGTGCATGAGAGTCGAGTCACTTCAGAGCTACACGATGCATGCAAGGATTACATGTAAGGGGGGATGACCATGTTAGAAAAGAAAGAAAAAATGTACACTTTTATTTATCCCTGTGGGGAAATTCCTCTCTGCATTTGACCCATCCTTAGTTATTATGGAGCAGTGGGCTGCAGTGAAGCGACTGGTTGTTTATCGTCTTGCTCAAGGACACTTCAACATGCAACTATGAGGAGAGCGGGGATCAAAGTAAAGAGTTTTTTATGAAAGAGTCTGGGATGAAACGATCATGATGACGATATGAACGCAGTTGGTCTCAAACTGCTTTTTAACTTTTAAAAAGTTGGCTTCCAAAAAGTATACTAGCTAGGTGAAGAACTGTGGGTGTTTATTATTACATAACACACCGCCAACACAGACTCTCAAGGTAAGAATGATTGTCTTTTCATTAAGATGCTTCCATTACAAAAGGATAGAGGTTATACATTTCCCTTTCATACAACAGGCAGAATATTATATTCTTAAATAAAGACAAAAAAATAAGATAAATCATCAAACAAGGGAAATAACAGACATTTATTAAACAGTATTTACTAATGTTACCATGTTGAAAACTATGAAACATATCAAAATCTAAATAGCACTATGTTTGTCTGCAATCTTTTGGTATTTCTGGCATCCTGAGAACCACGTTATTTGTTGCTATAGGTCGCAGTTCAAGGATGAAGCAGAAACATAAAGCAATCAAACTAACTAAAAAAAACCTCTCCACAAAACAATAACCATCTTGGCTCACAAAGGTTCTATTAAAAAAATTGCATCACGTTAGAGATGACAGACATGAGAGTGAGAGAGGCAGAAAGGCGGGGATGAGTGTGCATGTCCCCTGGCCGCTGAGATAAATGGGGGCACAGGAGAGGACTCATCTCTTCTTCATTAGTGTTCACACCGTGACGGAAGAGGAGGAGGAGGAGGTGAGGGTGCGTTTCCACCTTGGTTGTAAATGAGACATCTCGATGCTCCTTCGTCTTCAAATGGAGGAGGGGTGGGGGAAAGGGATGGGTGGAGGTGTGTATGTGTGTGTGTGAGTGCCTCTGAGGAGTGGGTGCATGGTGATGCAGTACGGCGCTGAAAAAAGTGTCTAAAAGAGAGAAGGGAGGCCAACTGCAGAAGAGCAAGGTGACAGATGAGGAAGAGGGAGGAGCGAGTGCTCAGCGTGCCTCCTATTGAATGACGATGGGAGATGAGGGGTCCTGGAGGGGGGTGTGCGGAGGGGCATGGGTGACAGATCGCAGCCCTTGAAAGGAATTGGGCTCCCAGCATGCAGCAGTAATCCGCATCATTAGCAGCACAGCGGCCTGCTCTTCGGCGCCCAGGCAGATATTAATTGGAAAGATAAGCTGAGTTGAGCTCAAAGAGTCCTGCTTTCGGTCACATAGTTCCGTTATCTCTCATACTTTTGGGCAACCGCCGGAAAAGTGTACAGTCAGGGTGTGTGAGCGTTACAGCGTGTCTCAGTGGTGTGCGTGCAAATCAGCGAGCTCTAATATTATGCAAGGGCTCAAGATAAGTACAAAGCTTCACATATTCAGAATACAGCGGCCGTGTTGTTCGTTTGTCATTGTCTTTAGATACCAACAGGCACATGAGCCCGGTTCTCTCCTGCTCTGTGTGCCGTTGGGAGGAACTTATTATCTACAAACAAAGAGAAACGGCACAGCAGTGCCACACGGGCGGCTTCCTGTTCCTTAGGGAGGGCCCAAAAAACACTCGAGGATGTGACCCTGCAGGGAATCCTGGGAAAAAACTTTTTCCCTTGTAGTGTAACAAATGATTTGCAGCTGTGCTTTCAGTGAAGGATAAGGGAGAAAGAGCGAGAGGAGAGGATGAACAAAAAGAGAGGGCTTTTTGTCTGTTGGTCACGGCGAAGCACTGAGATCATCCATTTGAACGGACCTAATATCTGATAAAAGCTCAGTCACGCAGCTCCTAATGCCTCGCAGAGTGCGATCACAATAGCGCGATGGTGCAGTGGAGGAATGCGTGAGGCCGAGTGGGAGCGCGTCAGAGACAGGGTGAGACATTAAAGCAACTGAATGTGTATGCGTCTTACCACTCAGTGACGATGTGTGTGTGTACAGAACGGACATGTAAGAGGCAGGGTCTGCTCCATGTAGATAACTTACCAAAGTAGATCATATTTAGGTGGCAGACTGTGAATTTTTAACCACAGCTAACAATATATTAACTAATTAACCCCAGTTACATAAGACGTTTGCATTATGGCCAAAGGGACACGTTTGGGATTTTGTCTCTCTCTCCTGACAAAACGATTGTTCACACTGCACATGAGTGAAACTGTCCTGCAGATACTGAGCACACCACACAACTGGGTTCATTATGAGCGAATGAATGTATCTGCCTGTGTGCGTCCACCAGGGAGAGAAAGAGAAAGTGTTTGATTGTGCGCAAAGACGGTCAACAAATGTGTGTCAAAGCGTGTGTGCGAGCACACGTGGGTTTTTCGCAGCCTTTTTCCCCAGATCCTCTGAGCCTCCACGAGTGTGTGTGTGTGTTTGTGTTTGTCAAGGTAGCAACCGCTGAGAGAGTGTATGTATGATTGTAAGTGTTTGTCTGAGAGGAGGAGAACAAGAGAGAGAGAGAGCGAGGAGACAGAGAGATACCGAGACAGAGGTGTTGTGTAGTAGCAGTATATCGAGTCAGTTATTTGGCCCGTGGGCTGCACAGCTTCCGCAGTCAGCCGCCGCTCCGCCATCCCCCGAGTGCAGCACAGCCACATCT
Source organism: Pseudoliparis swirei (assembly GCF_029220125.1). Classification (NCBI taxonomy): domain Eukaryota; kingdom Metazoa; phylum Chordata; class Actinopteri; order Perciformes; family Liparidae; genus Pseudoliparis; species Pseudoliparis swirei. The sequence continues at coordinate 7,462,253 of NC_079395.1, forward strand.
ACTTCAACTCGCCGTTGACCCTGCGAGCTCCAAGTCGCTCCAAAATAGGCTTAAATAAGCCGCAGGGGCGAGCACCAGACAGACAAACAAACATGCAAAGACGCCTCTATTTGTCTGCCGCTCGCCCTGACTCCCGGGGCGAGGCCGAGGAGCCCGCTCCCTCTTCATCGTCGCGTGACACAGGGAACGACAGCGAGCCGGGGCGGAAGGAAGGCGAGAGAAAAAAAAACGACAACAAAGTGAGAGGGATAGAATAGGTGTGAGTATGCCTTTATAAAGGAGACAACATGTGTACGATGACCCTCCTCCTTTGTCCTGTAGTTCTCCCTTCCTATTTGCCTCCACTCCATCTTCCCTCACATGCTGTGCCCCACATGGCCTCTTTCACTCACTCAGCACTCAAGCGGCACTTTTCCCTCTCTAGCTGAATACCAAACACCCAGATATTGCTGGAGGGAGACGCCTCTAGGAGCGTCCGTGACACAGCACAGTTCAACAGAGAATCCCCTCAATGTTTGTCTGCATTCCTACTCGGAGAAAACGTTGGCTTGGATGTGCTTCTACTTTCCGCTTGAAAGAAAAACTCTTGTTTTTATAATTCTTCCTTGATATTATTCGTCAACGCTTTTTGCGTTTTGAAAGAACCCTGTGTTCCATGTTACGGGGGCTTTGAGCCCAGAGCACCAACAGAATTAGTGCTACAAAGCCACTTCTTGTTGAGTGAGTAGAATATAAATGCCTGAATAACAGTGCAAAGAGAAAAGTGTGGTCAACACTTTTGAACACTCCATTCTGTCTACGCTATATAAGCTCACCTCTCGCTTATCAAAAGAAAAGCACACAACCTCCTCCCCGTTCACCAGTTATCTTGCTCTCTCTCTCTCTCTCTACAGGCTGGACGGGACACAAGACGAAAATGTTGCTTTCCTCTTTTCCTCTCTTCCTCTCCATCACCACCCCTCCTCCCTGTTTCCCATCACACACTATTTCATGCTACCTCCCCCCTCGCTCTCTCCTTGCATTAAATGATACTGTTTATACACACCCAGCATCTATCATCCCATTTCACACTTCCCCCGGCTTGTTTATCTGCCTCGGGTGCTGGGGAGACATGAAGGCACGCTCTCTTCCCCCCTCTCTCTCTCTCATCCCCCCACTTTGCCTTCTTTCCTTCTCTTCTGCTGGCTGCTCGTGGCCATTGATATACAAGGGCTTATTAAGCCCTGGCGGTACTGTTTGATCTTCGCTGAGGGAGTGTGTGTGGCAGCGAGGAAGTGTCGTGAAGACACAAGTCATTTACTTCAGTACTTGTTGTCTTATTCTCCTGGGTCTGGTGAAGATCCTGCTCCAGGCAGCTTCTGCCAACCGCTCCATCTCGCTGCACGCTTTACCTTCGGTAGCCGTTTGGTAAATCAACGTTTGCAAGTGCCGCATCGGGGGCGACAAATACAAACACTGCGGTGGTATCCGAGTTCCCCGAAGAGTGCGGTTAGGGGATATGTGCGGCAATCAGTGACAGCCCGCCGTTAGTCACTTTCTGAGAATTCAGGACGTTCTTATTCACACAAGACACCAGTTTACAGGGAGAAATGAGGAAGCCACGGTGTTCACATGCAGTGCAGTCATCTTGTTACTGTTAATATTGGGCCTAATATATGCATCAGATCAGTTATTGGATTTCATTCCTATCCTCTCCTGTGTTTTTGAACCACGGATGGCTTCTTTCGAGCACATTTGTGACACAATGTGATGCGTCAGAGTCTGAAGAAAGTTTTTTTACAAAGCAGAGTCTTCTGTTCAGCAGTGGATGTCAATTTATTCAGCCTTCTTTTTTCAGTAAATCTGACGATATAATATTATTTTGGGTACAAGGATGCACTGCAGCGAAGTAACAATCTTTTCTTTAATCCCTTTCAGAGTGACACCATCTCTGACTAGACTAAGTATGTGTCATGTCACACATAGAACCCTGTAGGAGTTCATAAAAGGTCAACACAAGGTTTTTCAAAAGCAACGTAGCCCTGAAGTTCCTGTACACCTTCACCCCAGGTAAGGGAAGGAAGGAATTTAGATGTCTGATTGGCATGAAGTTAAACTAATTAGATCATTGCAGAAAGGTTTCAATTACCAGGTTACTGAAGTGAGGGTAAGCACACTGATTGACTCCCAGTGAAGACTGATTAATCCAAGCGATTTAGTTTAAACGTGGGAGGGTGCTACACAGTTTGAGGAGGGGGAGTACACAGAAAAAGACAAATCTTGAGTGCCACTGATCCAAGCTGGGTGTGTCTGGCAGGTGTAAAGAGAGTGTGCTGCAGCGATGGGGTTTGAGCATTTCCTTTGAAGTCAACTCTATCATGGCTGCCCACTGTAGCCTCCTTAGCACCCAACACGCGAAGGAGTCGGGGATTACTGTGTGTGTGTGTGTGTGGGGGGGGGGCATTTCAAGGGAATCAGGCGTGCTTTAAAGACTCCCTAGGCCATGTGACCAGGCCTTCGTCTCCCTCTTAATTCCAGCCACACTAATCAATCTCCTCTGCGCTCTTCATGGCCGAGAAAGATAGGGGGACGGAGAGAGACACAGAGAGTGCACTGAAGAAAAAGAGCTGAGAGGGGAGAGAGAAGAGAGGAGAGAAAGAAATCGGTGAAAAGTCTGGGATTTGGTCTCGGACATCGCTCGCTCTCCCTCTCTCTCCCTCTCTCCCTCTGTGGTTGCCCAAGGCCCAGCTACTGAATATTCATGTCCCGGGAAGTGGAGGGGCCCAGAGCAATCGCAGACTCTCATCCTTCCTGCAGTGAAGTTTACCCCAAACCATACCATGGAGTGAGGCCTCCGCGTTAGTGCTGTTTGACAACGGCATGGGGCCTCCACTTAAAAAAGCCCAGAGTCTAGTATCAGCATTAATAAGAGATCGGCTGGCTGCCGAAATGGCAGAGCTGGATCTCTGATGTCATTGTCGACTGATCGGGGAGTCGTCAAGACAAGCTGCAATGACTTTTCGAGGCGGTCGAATTACAGTGTTCGTAAAATCTACAGCAGTTTGGCTTGCCTCAGCAATTCTGGAAACGATTGAGTGGCAGCGTGGTCTGAGTCAGAGGAAGGGTAATCAACTGAAATCCTGAGGTGACAGACACATTTACAAATATACAGAACAGGATCAGGCAAACGCACATTTCAAATGAATGTATGCGTGTGTCTCTTACATAATTTGCAGTGCTGTCTGTTCCTTCGTATCGGAGCACGGCCAGGACGAAGCAGAGGTACTCCTGCGAACTGGTGAGCGGCTTGTTGTGGAAGCCGTTGTACCTCTTCTCATCACCCACGGTGAAGGTGGCGGGCAGTGAGGCCAACTTGGCAGCGATGTAAGGCTGGGAGGAATCCAGGTGACGGCGGCGCCTCAGGGCAGGGCCTTCACTCGACCTGAGCAGCTACGAGGACACAGAGAGCAAGAGGTCAGGGGTCATGTGAGACAACACAGAGTCAAAGTGAGTCGGACCCCAACCTCTGACCTCCTTTATGAGAGCACATATTACTAAAGGCAAACTAATATAGATCCAGGTCTGGATGCTCCCAAATAGAAGATGATGAATCCAAAATGAAATGTCCTTTGCTCAGTGATATAACTTTGCAAACAATGCAGCCAACTTACAAAGTGAGCAATTAGCACTTGCTCCGGCACACAATCTCAGCATGACTGCCACCCTGCTGAATAAATGAGCGGGAGCACACAGCACTGGGGCATTGTGTTTTCAGCAGCATTTTGTTTACTGTCAGTGATGTCTCATGTGCTTCTCCCGGTGTAGCTTTATTAAATCATTATGTGAAGGGAGGAGACAATGGTCTGCTTACTGTTTAATGACTCAGGGAGTCCCATCTCTCTCCCTCTCTTGGTCTCTTTTGCTATTTCTTCAGGGAGCTTGAACCAAAGCGATCCAGACCAACCAGCCTTGCAGTGTATTTAAAAAAGATGCTATTAATACTGAGGCATGTCATTTAGCTTAAATCCTCTTGGGGACAAGGAAGACCTTTATTCAATAGAAAAATAAAGCAGTCATAAATCTTTATCCTGATTTTAATATCTTGTGTAAAACTTTGTTTGGAGTTGCCAAACCATGCCAATTAGGACGAGAGAGAATAATGTGGAAGTAGAGCCGTTACTCATCATTACTGTTTTGAAAAATGCGACTCGCTTACCATTTACATTTAGAAGCTAAATAAGAATAAGATTATATTTATTTGTGCGCACTTGGATTCAGCAGATGGGTACTAACAGACCTGGCGTCCAATCACTATATTCCCCATCTGCCTGAGTGAGTCATTGTTTAAAATCTCTGTGCCCTGCCGCCCCCACCCCCCCGAGCCCAGGAGGGTAGCGCTAATTAGCCACAACCAGGGACTTCCTACCCAGTTGGAACGGGAGATGCTATTGGTGACCTGTGACCTGGCACATTAGCTCATCAGCCACCAGCTGGCACTCACCTCGTCCAGGTCCATCTCGTCTGGATTCTTCCACCGCCGGGTTGACTGGGACACCGGCATCACCACGATGTAGTACCACCTGCCAAGAAAAACAAAGCCTGTATAAAGAGAGGCTGACTGAAGCACATACACGCTGAGATCAAAGCGGCCGAGCGCTTTAATAACACAGTCAAAACATTTAGTCAGACATACTTCCAGCGTGAGTCTTGCTGGGCTCAATTTAAAACCCGAGTGTGACACAAGTGGGTCCCACCAAGGTCGAACACCAGCAGATTGCCGCTGCTTTCTCCAATTAATGGCTAATCACTAAGAACATCTGCCATGTAGACTGGAACAAACACTATTCCAGTGAGACAGAGATCCCCATAGGATTCCGTAGGTTAATAGGAGCAGCTATGGGACAACTCGTGTTCTTTTACTGCTATCATTAAACAGACCAAAAATAGAATGAAAAGAAAGACATCAGTCAGAGGTGAGGGTCAGACTAAGGAGTAAGGTGACTAATAAAGCAATGTGCTTGTGGGGACAGAATGTACAAGCATCTGTGTATGGCTTTATTTATGTGCTGGCTCTCTCGAGCTGTTTCTCTTGTCTTCTTCCCCAGTCTTTTTTCTCTCAGCTCTCAGTTTTCCCCCCACTGTGGCATCCAACCACTTGTAAAATCAGCTGCTGCCTTCTCTCCAGGCCTCGGACCGATGATTCAACAGTCAGGTCTGGGAGTGGAGAGAAGACATGTATAACAAGACTCCTCAATCCCCCTCTCTCACCTCCACACACAGACCTCCACCCTCCCATCCCCGATCGCATGCACTCTTTGCCTGTCAATCGGAGCTGGAGCTTGGCCAGCCCTGTAATCTTTTTACCAATCAACCCTGTGCACTCCCCAACTCCGATGTGTCTGTGAGTGTGTGTCTGGAGGAAAGACGATACTCGTCGGGGTCAGGCACAGTTCTGCTCTCAACAATTTGAGTCAAAAGATAATACAGCTCCACCTGATGTTAAAAGCCTTGATTGTCATCAGCCGCTGTGTCATGAAGTTGGCTCGGATTAAAAGTTGAAGTTTTAAGTTTCAAAAGAGGTTTTGAAAACAGTATTGATTAGAAACAAGTGTGCCACTTGTGCTCCAAGTAAGGTCGTTCAGTGATGCAATTGAACTAGTGACCGAAAGAGGACATGGTCACAAACAAGATATTCACATTTCAAGTGTATTTTTCACGTGTTTATTTCTTGTTTTGTTTTAGTAGTTATATATATACTTTTTTTAAATGATCAACAATGAACTGATTCAGTGATTTAACTGCATTATTGATGTTTAGCATATTTGCAAAAATGAATGTCAAAACTGTGTGTTGCCTTATTTGAATGACACTATTTTCTTTTACAGTTAACTAATGTAGAGGTTCCTTAAAAAGCATTACAAGACACTTAATTGATCCCAGGTGAAAAGCTCGGTCACTGTATTAGCCAAGAATCAAACTAAAATTAACCTACATTCTCCCTGATGCAAATTCGGGAAAACTGAAGCCAGTGGATGACAACAATCATCATCTTTTGAATGTATTCACAACGTCTGAGCGAGCCTGACCTGACGCGTGTGGTGGTCTGGACCGTGGGCAGGTTGATGGTCATCTTGCCACCCTGAGCCTGATATGTGCTGGGCTTAGTCTTGATCAGGTCAGGGGCAGTGCGGATGGACACCTGCTGCTGCAGACCTCCAGCAATGTTGCCCCTGCTTGTCAGCACAAAGGAGTAGTCTGTGTCTGGCTGCAGCTGCGCGATCAGCTTCCTCTTCAGGTTTCCCTGCACTTCCACGCTCTGCTGGTTGTACAGGATCTGCGAGAATAATAATTTGACAGATTATTACACTTTATAAAATGAACCTGAATCTGGCTTTTCTGATTTTTTCAGTGCAAAGTCAATGGATCACACCCTGGTGAAAGTGTCAACAGCTGAGTGTGTCGCTGTGATCACATTTTTACAATTACATGTAAACTGCATGCTGCATATTGTGTGGAAATGAGAGTAATTCGATTCCAATTAAATAAAAACGCTGCTGCCATCTTGTATCTTCGTTTTTGAAAATTAGCGATGTCACAGGAATGCATATCATAATAAATTAAATCATGTAAAAGTCATCAAGGTAAAGTCTATGTCCATGCAAATTGTGAACATGGTCAAATGTTGTATCTGTATCTGTTTGTATCCTTGAGTAGATGGAAATTAGGATTGCTGAAATCTCAACTACTGACCTTGAAAGGTACTTGGGATTTGTAGTTCAGTGGCAAATCCCAGGTGAGGAGGACCGACGTCTTCATGACTGCTTTGACACCAAAATTCAGGGTGGGAAAATCTAGAGTGGGAGAATTCTAGGATTAAAATCTCAAGTAAAACATCTTGTACACCACACATTGTAATCTCTATGCTTAAGAGAATTTCACAATACTGTACCGCATATTCCAGGGCAATACCTTATGACCAAACCTGACAAGCCACAGGGAACATCAACAATCTCATTCACGCTTGGTTATGGAACACACAAAAATAGCCTTCATCTCCAAGCCGCTTTCATTAATTACACCCTGCTCACAACAAGATGTGCGCAACAGGCGGAGATCTTTGCGATCAGCAACCAATGTATAGAGCGTATTCACGTGACGTCAGAATCTCAATCGCGCCATTTTAGGGTCCCACTTATTAAATGTCAGAAGAAGTTGACCTGGCTATCGTGTCCGCTGTTTGATTATGCGAGAGCCCAGCAACCTCATGTCCTTCTGCATTACCAAAGATGTCAGCGGTTGGAATTGAATATTTGCAACGCTTTTTTGCCAGTGAGAGTGTGCTCAACTGTGTGCGCGGATGTGTCGGCGTGTACGTGCTGATCTGGAGTCAGTTTGGTAGGATTTGGGTATCAATAAATTATTTCATTTTAAATATGGATTTTTATTTAAAGATATTAATGTAATTTGCATGCAAAATAGGTCGACCCGAACCAGCGGACAAAAAATTCAACCCGCGGCAACACATCAAAAGTAGCCCAACCGCGGACCTGGCAACACTGGTTCAGTCGCACAGCTCCGCCTCCAGGACGAGTGTCTGGATGAAGCCGCTTCCAGCTCCTTCAGGACCAGCAGTGACTGTTTGGCTGGCCGTGCTGAGTGCTGTTCCCATGTAGCCAGTGTTTTATTTTACCTTGAAATGAATCACAGAGTAAAGGCAGACATCGCCCGACGGAGTTGCCATGTTCATGGCTTTCCTCCCAAGTTTCCATCCACAGTTCCTTTTGCGCAAGGGAAAGACATTGATTTTCGCTCGGCGAAAAAAGCAAAAAGAGATTATTGACGAGAGTGTGTCAATGGAAACGTTCCCACAACCCGATGTAGCAACAGAAACACATGAGAACAGTCCTAACGCTCAGGCGCCGAGTGAAGCCGAAGTAGATGCATGACAAGTTGAAGTAATAGCCTGTCTTGTTGAGCTGATAAACCCATATTCTGAATCATTAGTCCCACATCCAACAGTGAGGCACAGTACCATAATCACAAGGCACACCGTTTTGAACTGAAATTGTGTCTCCTTCAGGATATAATGGTCATTTCTAAAGAAGAGCGGCATAAAATAAAGCAAAACAATGCCGTGCAAGGACCCCAACATGGCCGCCAAAGGTTGTTGTGGTCACGTGAGTGAATACGCTCTATATGGAGTGTCGGAAATACACGAGGGCAAAGGGCAAAAATACCCCCAAGAAATATCATTTTGCCCCCGATATCACGGGGAGAGGGGCAAAAAACGCCCCCAGAATTTCCTTAAATAAATATGAACTTGTCAAAAACATCGTAGTTTATATGACCCGGTCCAGTTGCAACCTAACTAGCTCACGTCAGAGTGCATGCAGTCAGTGAATAATGTCATCCTCCTAAGTTACTGACATCTTGTGCTTCACAACAAATCCTCTATTTGGGAAAACACAATTAGTTTACTGCAGTTGACTACAAGTTTTAAATGTTTAGATTAAGTCTCTTATCACATGTAACATAACTACTGCTTTTGTTTTACAGAAGCATCGAGTAATCAGCTCAATAAGAGACACCTGTGGAGCTGTGGACTGCTCCAGTGACAGTGACACAGCCTATATGCACATATTTATTATAGTTATACACAGTACATTTCATGTATTATGTACTTTTTATAACTCTTTATTTTCTGAAATGACATTTTCAAAGAGTTTTTGTTTGAATAACATTAATCTATGTATAGCCCTGTTATAACAAGAATTATCCAAGAAATACAATTGAATATGATTGGCTAATTTCTGACACTTTGAATCTGTAGACTACTGCTCAATAGTGTTATTATCATTTGATGACAATTGCTCATATACTCTAAGCCTAAATAAGTATATTAATATTTTGAACATAGGTTCAATGTTAGATTAGATATTCCTTTATTAGTCCCGCAGTGGGTGCAGATTAGAGCAGTAATACAAGATTTAAAAAAAGAAGTTTAGTAATATTTCACACGTTTATTTCAAAATGCCCCCGGATTTCAGTCATTGGGGGCAAAAATTGCCCCCTAAAAAATATGTAAATTTCTTACCCTGGTGACATGTCTTAAATTAGACCTCTCACAACTCTGGGTATAAATAAGAAATCTTACTTTTAGATGATTTTAAAATGCATGAGAAGGTTCATGCTGGAAATGCATCAGATTTGTGTCTAATGGGTGGGAGGATGAAAAGGCATGGTAATGGGACTGTAGCGTGTAATGAGATTAGTACTCTATAAATTAATAAACACAGTGCTGTACTGTACTCGGTGGTAGATGAGCGAGACGGGGCACTGCTAAAGAGCTAGCTATAGTGTTTGAATCCTAAGCAGGTGATATAATGTCCATGTATATGCTCATTTATGCTGTGCGACTAACAATTATGCGTGCCTGTAATAAACCATGATTCTGTGTTTTCAAATCAAAACATCTCATGTTTAAGTTGTCCTACCGTTGGACATGGTCCTGCTCTGAATGCTGGGGCTGAGGGGTCCCCCGCCCTTACTGTTGAAGGCCTGTACCCGGATGTCGTAGGTGGTGTCAGGGTTGAGGCCCTGGATAGTCATGCGCGTGTCGCCCGTGCGGTTTGTGCTGTTCTGATGACTGTTGATGTCCTTGTACACGACCACGTAGTGGACGATCTTCCCGTTCCTTTCAGCTATCAGCGGGGGCTCCCAGGTCAGCTGGGTGCTGGACTGGGTCAGTCCTGTGACTTGAAGGTTGAACGGGAAGCCCGAGGGCATGTCTTCAGGGGTGCTGATCTCCTTCGCGTAGGCCTCGCCGCTGCCTGCGCGGTTACGGGCGCTGAGACGGAAGACGTAGGTGGCGCCTTTGTGCAGCCCGGTGACGGTGTAATGGTCGTCGGTCTTTTTTAGCTCGCGTGCGTTGTAGTTTTCCTCATCGGTGCGCTTGTACTGCAACAGGTAGCCCACCAGCTCACCCACCATTTCCTGCGGGGGTTGCCATTGGATCAGCGCTGTGTTGCCCATGGTGGTGCTGATAATCATAGTGGGCTTGCCTGGCACTGAAAAAGAAAAAGGTGAAGAAGTAGAAACAAAAGAATAAGTAAGAATAAACTATTTTAAAGAACCCTCACATTAAATTTCAATTGTTCAACATTTTGGGAAACATGCTTAAGATGAGAAAATGTACATCATTACAACATCTGCCACATGTATATAAAGCTCGAGCCAGCAGCAGGTTAGTTCAGCTTGCCACTGCAACTGTAAACCGCTATTCTGGCTCGATCAAAAAACTAAATCTGTCAACCAGCACCTCTAAAGCTCATCAATCACTCAAATATGAAGGTTACCTGCCTTGTTCATACCACTTCAATAGCAGTTAGTTATGGTAGCTAACCAGTCTGGGTGTTGAAGCGAACATACATGTAGCATCCAGCTTACACAAACACAAAATCCCCATCACGTCTTCTAATAATACTACAAGGGCAGAGGGGTTATATGTTTTAAGCCTTGAAGATAATAGCACAGTATTCACTGTAAACACATCGGCAATGTTTTACATGATAACTTTGATAAAACCAACTCCGACCTGCACCAGTCGTGGTGATGACTTTAGCTTTGCTCCGAGCTCCGTCTCCCTTGGTGGTGTAGGCTGCTACAGTGACAGAGTAGGTGGTTTCAGAGTGCAGTCCAACAATAATGGCCTCCTGCAAAAAAAGAAAAATCACAAGGTCAGAGTTTAAAAGGAATCAGTGAGTCTGTGCGGGACCGCCTCAAAGGCAAAGAAAAACCCAAACAAAACAAAACCCCTCTCACACAAGCTCCTATCCTCCTATCCCCTCACAGATCACACCAAAACCAATATGAGATTCAGCCCTCTGCTGTATCCACTTGTAGTTTGTTGAACAATTTGCCTATACCATGAAACAAAATGTGAGCATTTCACAGAGAAAGGTTTTGAAGGCACACAAACAGGACCAGGAACTTTTCTTATTTAAGAAAAACTCCCGGGCCCGATCGTATGGCACACTCTGAACCCATTAACCAACCAACCAACCAACCAACCAATGAACAGGAACATCACCAGTGTATCAGTGTTCAAGGCTGCTGCATTAATAAGCATGCATTATACCCAGAGGAGCTTGGGATCATCACTACACTGCAGACTATAAAAAACCCACACATTGTACTCTTCGGACTGTGGGAATTATTGGAAAAACTAATAATAAATCTGACCGATAAACAGACATCAGACAGATGTTACATGTTTAATGTTCTTATTCGTTAGGTTACACTCTTGGTATTTATTGTCCTCTGGATTCCCATGCAAGTTGAACAGTCTCAAGAACACAGACACACTAAGGTGGTCAAACAAATCAATAACGCAACAGGAAGGAACAAACAGAGAGCAGTAAAACAACAACAACAAGCAACACACTGTTATTGGTAACCTGCTGCAGTGCTGGCACTCACTTCACCAGAATGCACCCATCACACACGCTGGAGTTAACCACTCGGAGCTTGAACGAAGCCCTTATGCAAACAGACATATGTGGATTCACATACTCACTGATGCATATCTACTGTATATAAAAAAACACACACTGAAGTCTGCATGCATGGACAACAACAAAATATGAATGCTCACGCAAACAATGATAAACGGAGACACGCGCATACACACTCGATACCAAGAACAAATGGGTGGCCGCGGCTTGAACAAACATTCTGGAGGTGTCTGTCTGTGCCGGGGCCACCGAGAGGACGACCGCACCGATGCCCACGAGCCTTGCTGCCGGAACGCCGCGCACGCTTCTCATCCTTGGAATTGTTATACAGCTTTGCCCTTATGCTGTTTCTCTAACTAATGAAGTTTTAATTTCCTCACTCGAGAAGAACCTTTGATAGTGTATATAAGCCGGCTCTTTTAGACAATGCGTTTTACTGCCCCCCTCTTTCAGGGACATTTGGTGCTCCCATACTAGCTGTTAAGGGAGACAGGGGAGAAATGCTAAATTACTGCATCATAAAACCATTTTAACTTTATTGAAGAACCCCCATTACTTTAATCATTCAAAATTGTTTTAACAGTCTCAGCAGTGGCAACTGAAGAGATCTTTTTCCCTATTCTAGCAAGGTCAAATCAGGTCTCGGAACACTTTATAAACTCAGCAGAAACAGAAAAGGCATGGCTTTTAAGTTTCCTTCAGAGCAAATGCTTAGAGCAACACCAAAGGGCATTACAGAGATTATCACGTCGACAAGTTATAGAAATGGATTCTTACACTAGTACCTTCCCTTGGGTAAGACATGTCAGGGCGAAAAGGGCATCATTATTTAAGCATACATATATGCTTTGGACCTTTTCTTTTTTATTGTTGCGTGTATAATTACCTTCGCATTGAAAATGCGGAAGGTTATGTTTTGATCGCCGTGTATTTATTTATTTATTTGTATGCGTGTTATTCGCAGAACTCAAAAAGTATTGAACCGAATCGTATGAAATTTGGTGGGATGTTTGGTTATTATCCGGGGACCAGTTGATTAGATTTTGGGATCGATCGGGTCAAAGGTCAAGGTCAAAGGTCATGAACAGGTCAAAATCTTCTTGAATCGCATGAAATCTGGTGGGATGATTGGTTATTATCAGAGGACCATTTGATTAGATTTTGGGATCAATCAGGTCAAAGGTCAAGGTCATGGAAAGGTCAAAATCTTTTTTTTACCATAGCACGATACATTTTTGTCCAATTGGCATGCAACTAATGCCAAAATGTTCATAATTCAATGCCCAATCGTGTGATATGCGAAGGTATGCGCTCTACCAAGTGCCCATTCTAGTTATCTGATGTTCTACTCTCCGTGAACATGCCATGGGTCAATAAGAAATGCTAATGCTTTTGCTGTTGACATCTGTCTGTGGCTCGTCACACCACAGTAGTGACCTGGCACACAGACTGCTATTGCCGAAACATGGCTGCTCGAGAAAAATAAAGATGTATGAGCAGATGTCTTCCTCTGACAGCGTCTAGCACTGTCTGTCAGGTGCTAATCAACACATTAAGAGGCGAGGGAGAGGAGGCTGACTCACGCCATGTGGGTGGAGCTGATGGAGTCTGTCCATGTGTGCAACCAGATTTTGGTTTAACAGGCTGCTACAAAATAAATAAAATGGTCTGCTCGCATATCGCTTTTTTCAAGAAACAAAACAACCAGTGTTTATGTATTAACAGGTGACCCAAGACACTCGGCACATTCGCAGGCGGTCACTGAATTGATTAACCAGTTTTCTATGTTTTCCTGTTCGAGGGAACTAGAACCCCACTTTGCTCAAAGGAATTGTTTAAAAACAAAGAATTTTATTAACAACTTCTTTGCCCTTGCTTGAACGCTGACTACATTATTTGTTATTCTGGCAGGTTTCTATTGAATTCTCTGACTAGGAACAGCAAGTGGTTCTGCATTTCTGCTCGTGCGATACGACATCTGGGCGGTAATAAGCCGTAACAAAGGGCTGCGTGACAGCCCTGGAACAGTGAGCTGCCATCCAGCAAAATGAAAAGAACATGAAAGGGCGGTGGCAATCTCGGAGATGTGGGGCGCGGATAAAACACACAGCTCCTCTACTCAGATATATATACATGTCATCTGGAACAGTCGGGGAGACAGCAGGTTAGGCAGGGCTGATTAATGTCAGCGTCACGCTGGGATGCTGAACCAGCCTTTGACTGCACTGTACACTCGGAGGCGGGAGGAAAGAGCGGCGTGCTCACTGCAGTCAGTGCTTCACATCAGAGTGAACGCCCAGCGGTTACTACGGGTTTGTCTTCAGGTAGAATGTTGAAATATAAACAATGAATATCATCTTCATGCTTTGTGGTTGGAGAACATCCCTTTTTATGAATATAAACACCTGGAATCATTCGGACAAACATCTCTTGCTGGGTTATGATTTTTCAGGAGGATTCACGCCGAGCAGAACAAGCATCACACAGAAATACACACACACAACTCATAATCTGAACACACCAAGCACACACAGCACCCCCAAATTGCAGAGGGGAGAAGAGCCTGCCCTGCATGACAACCCACCAGCACACATGAGGGTTACTCACATGCTCGGTGGACTCCTCAATATTCCACTGATGGGAGAGAAAACACGGGACACAGGATGGGGAGGGAAATGAGTCAGAGACAACACAACAGGAAAAAAAGCACTTGACTTTTTTTCGCTCAACGACTGATGATTGTTGGTGTCAACATGCAGGAGAAAAAACAGAGGGACAGATTGTGATGGAAGTGAAGGGATGAAAGAAAAAGAAGTGAAGACAAGTTGAGTGGCGTAACACAAATTGGGAAGCCAAGTTGAGCAATGGTCGTGAAATGCGTTATTGTTTATAATGCACTGCCTTGTTTCTCATTTGCCTATAAATCCAATAAGAAAAAAAAGAAACGCTCTCTTCCTTCATCACAGAAAACATCGATTCAGTATGATAACTATCTCACGGTGGATACAAAGCATTGAATATGCAGAATCACTGAAGCATTTCCTCTTTCCAGAAATGGAGGTAGGGCCTTTTATTCATTATATTTCATGATGTTTTCAGAATGTTCTCCTTGCTCCCTGTGCTTGGCCAAGTGATTCCCGAGGGAAGTGAAAGCCCACTTTGTGCCGCGGGGCTCCGTCGGTGCCGAGCGTGAAATCCTATTACCAGTGCTGCTATGCTAACCCTGTGACACCAAACCCCATCCATGCAGAACGCAACCGCCGGTGTTTACCAGCAACGGTTCAGCTGCAGAGGAGTTCACTGATGGGTGGTTTGGCTCTAAAGGGGCAAGAAGGATGACACTGGTGACACTGATGTGGGACAAAATGGAGAGGAAGCCGGGCTGAGGAAGAATGGTGGGTGAGGGTGGGGGTACGGTCGGCAAGCAAGTATTTACATTTGAACACTCGGGTGCGTAACTACAACACGAGCTGCTGGTGGCACACTGGGAAAGATGGAGGAGACTGGCAAGCAGTGATGGGACATGAGGGGGCTAGAGGTCAAATTAACCATTGAGATATGTAGTTAACGGTTTGGTTCACCTAAATCACAAAACATATGTGTACCTCTATTGGTATCAATCTGTGCAGAGTTTGGATTGTATTTGTCCAGATTTGAGATGTCCATGTTTCAAAGTGTCATACGTTGCCCTGATACAAGAAAAGGAGGTGATTGAATTTTCACTGGTTTTGCACACCGAATAAAAAAAAGAAAGATGTCCTTTCAGTCTATGAAGTTAATGCGAGACACCATTAACATTCAGCAGATGAGACTAACAAGCCAAGTTTACTTGTAAGTTTTCTTTTCTGCAGCTGGGGGGAGGGGGGGGGGGGGACACAACAACATGTATTGCATGTATTCTTGTAGAAATGTTTTGGCAGATATGATTCTCTAAACTTAATGTCGGTGAAATGGCCCTTAAAGAAGAAGAACATTAAGTTCATACATTAGAATAAATATTTCAGGACAAAAGTCAGCAGTCTGCCTGGCTTCCTGCTCGCCTATCTTTCCCTTGTTGTCTCTCCAGACTCTCAAAACAAAGAGTGAGCCTCACACACCGCTGATTCATTGTGCACTGGAGGGACGTGTTCATCATCCTCCATTGACTGTTGGCATATGAAAAGACAAAAGACCAAAGTTCTCCGCCCTCCTCCCCACATATGGGTCTCCATCAACAACCTGCCCACTGAAGCATAACCAAAACCTTTGTACGGTCCCAGTTGATACTGGTCGAGAGACTTGCATCCAAAAATGCTGCCTCATGCTCCCCTGATGTAGCACTAAAGAGCACCATTTAAGAACAGCTGCTACTTAACTCTATGAACAACGGTTTGCGGCGTGCCTAATTGCTTAATTTGTTTACCGTCGACTCCACTCAGTATGTCAACACATTAAGGTTTGCAAGAGTTCCTATCTCATCTTGGGCTTAATCCCTTTCTATCGCAACTGCTTTTGCTTTCTGCTTCAATCCATGGGAGAATTATAAATTATCCCCCATTTTCATTTCGAATGCCAACGCAAGCTGAAAACACATCATTGCTGATAAGCGTCGTTTGTGAAAAAGGAGCGGCATAATTTGCAGGCGGGTGAATGCAAATGTGATGACATGGGCTGAGATGTGTGGCTATAAAAATGGGAATGAGGGATGGGGGGGGCGGACGTGGGACGAGTGATGTGGAAGAGAGGGAGCTGTCATGATTGATGGAGTGAAACGGGCTGAGGTGCTTCTTTTCTCTTTTTTTCACCAATTCACATTCAACTTCAATCTGAGGCAGTGAAGGCCGTCGACGCAGTGAGGCATTGCCTCGCTCGCTCACTCCCACACACACAAACGCACACACACATACACAAACACACACACCTCAAAAACGCATGAGTGGTCAAACAAAATGAACCTGGAAAAGTAGAGAGGCAAACTTGTGCAAAAACATTTATAGAAACACAGACCGTGGCTAATGGCTTCAAACTATAATATATATATAATATATATATATATATATATAAATATATATATAAATATATATATACTTCTATTTTTTTCACAGGCTGTGAGAGCATAATGATGGAGTATATACATATATGTATATATATATACATATATATATTACATATACAGGACTGTCTCAGAAAATTAAAATATTGTGATAAAGTTCTTTATTTTCTGTAATGCAATTAAAAAAACAAAAATGTCATGCATTCTGGATTCATTACAAATCAACTGAAATATTGCAAGCCTTTTATTCTTTTATTGCTGATTATGGCTTACAGCTTAAGAAAACTCAAAATCCTATCTCATAAAATTTTATATTTCATGACCAAGTATAAAAGATTTATAACAGCTGAGTGTTTGTCAAGGCTCAGGAAACCCTTGCAGGTGTTTCGAGTTAATTAGACAATTCAAGTGATTTGTTTAATACCCTACTAGTATACTTTCTCATGATATTCTAATATTTAGAGATAGGATATTTGAGTTTTCTTAAGCTGTAAGCCATAATCAGCAATAAATCAGAATAAAAGGCTTGCAATATTTCAGTTGATTTGTAATGAATCCAGAATGCATGACATTTTTGTTTTTTTAATTGCATTACAGAAAATAAAGAACTTCATCACAATATTCTAATTTTCTGAGACAGTCCTGTATATAAATATTATATATATATATATATATATGTATATACTCATATTTTCTTCCCAGGCTGTGAGTGCATAATGATGGAGCATGTGGTGTGGAGTGGTTCAGGCCACTCTCCCAATGGAACATGGTTAGAAATGTGTTGGTAACATCACACTGTTAACATGGTCTCTGGTTTAAATGTAGCAGGGAAACGAGGGCGCTGTGTGGGCCCCTGCTTGAAAAGGAAAGAGGCGCTTTAACCGCCCACGCACAGGCAGGCTCGCCCAGTGTTTCAGCTCACCCTGAGAGAGGGTGAAGAGGAGAGAACGAGCCAAAAACAGAGAGACAAAGACAAGATGAGAGGTCATCACGATTTTGACCCAATCTGCAATCCAAAAGAATCTGCTTAGATTTGTGGCTGAAGTCTAAATTGAGGTTGTGATATGTTGTGAGCGCTCTGGAAAATGTTTGTATTTGTTTCCCCTCCTGGCAGGCTTACTGTGCATTCAATGCAGGTGAAAGGGTGGTTCTGGAACCGTTTGGTCAATTCTTAAGGGAAACACGAGAAGAAAATAGCTTTTTCCTGTTATTCATCATCAATTACAGGTGAGCATTTGTGGGATTTGCACGAGTCTAGGATGAGTCATGAACTCTTCTCAGCCAGCTGGAACGCCGTCTGCGAGGTTCATTTCACAGTGAGCATGTCTGCTCATGTTATCTACATGTTTTTTTCCACTTGTTGTTGGGTTACGAGAATGAAAAGATGTGTGAGAAAAAGAAGGATTTTTTCGAAAACCAGTTGAGCGGACGTGGACAAGGGAGCGCTGGCTGACTGTGTGGTCTTTAATGATGTCTGGGCAGGTTCTTGCAGGTTGGCGACTCGGCGCTGTTTCATAGAAATCAATCCGTTGAGATGACTCAATCAAGGGTAACCGACCTGCACGCAAGCCTCTGGTAATTACTCAACCGGCTTCTCGGGCGGGAAGGGTGCAAAAGGAGGACACGAGAGAAAGGGAGGGGAGAAAAATAAACAATAGGGTGGAGGGTGGAGAAATTCAGGTTTCTGCCAGGGAGGGTAAGGTGAGTTCAGGAGGTGTCCTGGAGATTTAAACTGGAACCTGAGAGCTCTCCCGAGCGCCAATGTGCCGTGTGTCTGCGTGTTTATTGTGTGAACTCGGCACAAACGAGACATGGCGGGGAGCATTGTTTGCACAACAAGTAGGGTCGTGTTCAGTTCAGTTTTCAGAGCGCAAAACAAAGTCACGCTACACACGTCCAAAACACTTCCAGGTAGACGAGGAGCCACCGTGTTTTTGTCTTCTTTCAGATCAAACGATGCGGCGGTCCTGACTCTCAAGAACTCCATTTCACGGTCAGATGAAAGTGATCTTTCAGCAGCAGCTGCCAGAAAATACTGCTGTGAAACAAAAGTGTTGGGCTGAGTCTGGGAGGAGAACGAGGACCCTTTAGCCAGACGTGGAGCCACGGACAGAAGATCAGCCAGAGTTATTCTCAGCTCTATCTGGCCACATTTGCCGTAATGTTAATTCTATACTAGACGGTTGCATGAGAGATGTGCTCATGTCACTTGACAACCATTAAAAAAAAGAAGCTCATTCTGTATTTATCATGGAATGCCTGGTTACACTACTGGGATCAACAAGCTCCGACTGAGCTTCACTTGGTATGTAGGCTGTAGTCCACCTGACACGTCATTTCAAGGTGACTTTGACAGGGCTTCCTCTTCTGTAGCGATAAGACTGAAGACAGTGAAGTGTTTGCCAAAGCAAATGAGGGTAAATCCTCCACTCAAGGGCATCGCAGTGTGCACGGCTGGGAACTGAACCAGCAACGTGTCCGTCTCCCTAAATACAGCCGCAAAGCATTTATTGGCCAATGCTGCTCAGAGACTCATGCAAAGCTGATGTTGTGTGCAGTGTTCCTGTGGCCAGGGAGCGCTTACTTGTTCAAATGAGATGTTCATGCGTCAGGCCACCGGGGTGCGAGTGAATGCGTGTTCGCGCAAATGTTACTCCCGGCAAACAATCAGAAGGAGGCTCTTAAGCCGGTCTCTCCTCTCCCGACGAGAGGGAAGAAGTAAGAGTGGGGTTTTAGGTTTTAAAATATTCATGAATCTGTGAATCCCTCTTACGGGTTACAATCTCTCCTTCATCTCATGGTGTCACACAGCTTTGCGGCGATTCGGAGCAGCCTGCATTAATGTGTTCAGCGCGGTGTCAGGAAAATAACTCTCATTTCTAAACATGGTAACAAGGCAGTGCATATGTATTACAGCTAAAACCCGCAAAGAGAGGTGCATTGATTCCACTAAGCCCCATCCTGATGTAACACATATCAAATATTTAATAGCTGTTACTGTAGAATTAGAATGGATCTTGTTACGACAGCTAATCCAAAGCTCTGGGAGCGGGGTACCAATTTAGAGTCAGATGTCACATGTGGAAAAAGAGGAAGAAGAGGAAAAAAAATGAGAAAAAGGAGGGGTTGGGGGGGGGGAAGAGGAGGAGGAGATTCTGCAGTCGACAGAAAGAAACTTCCATGGTGTGTCACCCGGGATGGGGGAAATGAAGTGTGAACTCAGAGAATGGGAAGGAACACGGGAGCGGTGGAGAATGGAAATAATGAGAAATGAACATAACACAGCTATCGACAGTGAAAGGGAGACAGAGAGAGACTGAACAAGAGTAACACATCGCCCAGTACCTGTGCCTCTGGCAAAGCAATGTCCATGATGTTCGGCTGGCCTCGCGGTTCACCGTGTTCAAGCCGAGAGAAAATGACTTGGTAGCCCCGGATTTGCCCGTGATGCTTCGCCTGCAGGGGCGGCTTCCAGGTCACCCGGATTGCCGTGGAGTTTATAGCCTCAACCTCGAGCCTCCTGGGTGGTGCTCCAGGCACTGGTTATCAGAGGTGGGGGTGGGGGGGTGGGAGGAGGGGGGTGCAAGAGTAAGACGGAAAGAGAGGGACAGACAGGGAGAGAGAGAAATGGAGTCATGAGTCAGAATATGCTGATATGGTGATTTTCCTCCCTTGACTGTGTTTTGTGATGAGGAGCCAAAAACTATCACAATAATAACTTCTGAGTTACTTCCTTATTGACTTGAATGCTCTGTTGACGGAAGTGATTTGTTGAGACCTTCTATATCTACAATGTCCCCAAAACACCCGACAGCGGACATGTGGTCTCGCGGTGTCTGTAATGTCCTTAATTTTGCGGTGAAATGAGCTGTGTTGCAACAAACTTCAAACACAATAATCACAGAGGGCTCTCTGAGGAGCAGCCATTGTCTATCATACTGCAAACAGAACGAGCAACGAGTGAGAGAAAGAGGCAGGAGCTACGGAATGGAGAGAGGGAGTTCTGCTCCCCTTCTAATCCTCAACCAGAAGAAAAGAAAACAAGAAGGAATTTAAACAGTGAAAACACAGGAATGAGGTGCAGCGCTTGGGCCCATGGGTGCTGAGCCTTAACCTTCCATAGGTGTAGAAGGTTAAGCCCACTGCTGGATCATCAAGACAGAGGGAAATTGTGCACAAGAGGTTGAAGAAGAAGTGAAGGGAAATAGTGACAGGCAGCCCCAAGCAAAAGAGCGGGAGAGCACTCTGCTAAAGGGGAGGAGTCAACCTACCATCCTCTTTGGTCCTCATCCTCACCGGGGCACTCTCAGGGCCCGGGCCCACATCGGTGTGTGCCCTCACCCACACCTGATACTCAGTCCACTTCTCCAGGCCTTCCAGCAAATAGCTGGTGACGTCGACACCGATGCCCACCACCTCATGGCGCTCCGTGTCCTCCCCAGCCAGGGCCTGGTAGCTGACTGTGTAGCGCACGATGGCGCCGTGGCGGCTAGCGGCGGGCGGGGCCACCCAACTCACCTTGAGGCTGGTGGAGCTCAGGCTGACCAGATGTACATCCTGAGGGGGGGCGGATGGGGCTGCAGGGGGAGGGGAGCACAACTACATGGACGGGGGCACGGATCAAGCAAACCAAAAGAAAACAACTAAAACACAAGCAAACACAAGGCAAAAACGATGGAAGCTTTTTGTGTGGGAGAGAATAAGACAAATAAAATGTAACATTCAAAGTGTCAAATATTTGAGTTTCACCACCTAAAGTGTGCATGAAAAATCAAGCGACATATGAAAAGTGAAACTATAATTATCTGGCTCATCTGACCCTATTGGGCAGATTTCTGTATTATTTTATTACACTACATATGCATAAAAAAACAATGACAGACATTATTCTTTCTATGTAGAGCGCTTTGTTAACTCTGTTTTTAAAAGATGCTATATAAATAAAGCTATTGCTATTATTATTATTATTATTATTATTAATAATCATTTGGTGTTGAAAGTGGTATTAGTCTTTTCATGGTCAATGTGTTTGCTTATCTGTTGCCATATAAAGAAAGCGTGTTTTTCTTTTTCTTTTCCTGATATCAGGGTCCTGCCAACATAGTCCATGTTTAGGATTTGTCATCTACTTTGTAATGAAGGTCTATTTCTGAGCTGGTGCAACCACAACATGTTTTCACTCACACTGTCGGTGATACTTCTATTAAAAGTTTGAATCTTACATTTTTATTTTGTATTATACTGAATACAAAAAAGCTTCCATACAAAACTTAAACAGAATGCTGCCTCTGGACTGGGAGATTGGCTTCGAAAACACAACACCGGGCGACTGCTGTGTTTGGAACTGCATTAATGCGAGAGGCCACGAAACTACAGGGTGGGATGAACCAAATAGAAAATGTGCCAAATCTGTACACGGTTATGTTTTTGTAAAGACGTCATTTGTCCCAACCTGCCCTCTCCGCTGCCTCTCGCAGCATGCAGAGGGAGCAGGACGCTGGCCACAGACGTGCGAGTGTGTGAAGAAGTGCTCGACAGCGTTGACCGGTGTTCACACATCAATGTGTGTGTGAGTCACAGCTCAGTGCTGTCGACACAAGGCTATCGGTTCACGAACATCTGGTTTGTAGTCATCACAATGGAACACAATATTGATACGGTTTCTGCTTTGTCATAAACCCTCTGGATTTAAATGACCGCAAACAAAAACGTCATCATTTAAAACTACTGTTTCAGATTCAGATTGAGATTCAATTATATGTTGTCCACCTCGCCCTGATATATTTTATAAGCACTAACTCCTCTGGCTCGTCCCAGGAGGTGTGGAAGCAGAAATAAACGAGTTAAGAGTTGTTCTATAATAATAAGATCTGATTATTTACAACAGCCACAGCATATAATATACAGTATGTAAGCTCACAAGTCCAGAGGTAAACAAATAAAATAAAAATAAACTATTTACAAATAGGGAACAAGAACAATGAAACTAAACACGATAACATTCAAACATTTTCGTGCATCTAACTCAATCACAGACTTGTTCAACTATTCAAAATAAAATAAAACAAGAAAAAGACAATTCGAACCAGGGTGTTCTTAAAAAGCATGCCAATGATATTTCCTTTTTTTAATAAGCAGAGCAATGAACAGTTCCCTCAAATATGAATCCAATAAGCTAATGCCAGAACATGAAACTCCACGTAGCAACACATTGAAGCTTAACAGAAGATAACCGAGTCTCCTCAGGCGGTGCCTGGTTCACAAGGGAGTGGACAGGAACAACAGCATGTGTGTTACAAAAAAGGTGACAGACTGAATCAAAGAAATACTTTGCAGAATAAATTGGGATATTGAGGAGCTGATGAAAATTATGCGATATTAAAGTAAAATTGGACGACGGGAGGACAACACCAAAGGAAAGACATGACTTCAGTAGAGATTGAATTATAGATGAGCACAATAAATAACCACGATCTCTCTGAATGATAAATGTCAATATTAAATATTTTTTCCGCTGTCTTTGGTTTTCATGCCGTGTCGGATTTTTTTCCGTTGGAGATAACCTTTTGTTGGAAAATATTAATATGAATTGCACTTTGAACGATTGAGTTTCAATTATCTGATCTGCTGAAAATTAGATATTTCCCCGTTCCTGTCGGTAAAGCATCATGCAACTTTTACAAGTCCTTCACTGAGAAAACAAATTTTTTGTGAATTAGTTGAGTTATGTTCATTGCTCTGAATCTTAAAAAAAGGTAAACTAACCATTTAAATGCAGCACTAGAAAATGTCACACGTTTCCTCTGTCATTTGCCTCTGACGGCTGCTTCTTATTTCATGCACACCATCCTCCTGCCGCATGAAAAGCCAAATTCTGTTCTCTAAATGATGTGTCCTTGTGACTCCTGCTGTCAAGAGGCCCAAGGACAGACGCATCAGCACTCGTGATCTCAATGGACAGTTATATAACTCTGTGGCTGTCAGAGGTGTGAGCTCTTCAATGATTGTGTCTCTTCTCATCGGGAAATATTTCACAAAGAGATGTCTTGACTATCTGACCAGTCTGTTGAAGTCTTTTCTTTTCAACACGATTGCTGGTTGAAACACTACATATTCATGTGAGCTCAAATTAAGTCCAAATCTGAATGTCCTTTACCTTTCTCCACCTTTTCTGGTCCACAACAGCCAGATAGTGTTGCCAGGCTCTACAATGCAGCACTTTGCAGCATATGCGAGAGTGTGAATGCGCGCAGCACATATCAGCTGTGACTAATTAACATTCATTCCATGAGAAACATGAAGGCAGACTAAAACCAAACACATCTGCAAGCCAGTGTCTGTACCACAGCCTGAATATAAGAAGGTCTGCGCTCCTAAAAGATCAAAGATCTTTTGTGAGGACAGAAGCTCCAATCTAACTCAAAACTCAGAGTCTTCTCAATAGCAGATCAGGTCATGTCAGTTTCATGATTCACTTTTTTTCCCAGTTCAACTTCATTTATAGTCAAATTGGACAAAGAGAGGACAAACTATTTCAAAATGAACCACCATTACAACCATGTGGACCTTTTGTTTTCAATTAAATGCCGTTCTGTGCGGGGCAAATGCAAGGCACAATGGTACTGCATATGTGTGTGAGGTGCTATATGCTTGGTGCCACCATAGCGAAAATCAGCTAGCAGAGTGACATTTTGAGTGCTTGCACTGGAAGAGCACGTGATATGATATGAGGCAAACAAATCACAGCACAACTCACAAATGTGGGAACAAGACACATTTAACGTACCTTTGACACTGAACTCAGGGCCTGCCCTCAGATAGATGGACAGGAGGGTTAGTGTTGGCGACAGAGGGGAGGTGGTGGAAGCGTGAGGCCGAACGGGTCGGCTGCACCGTCAGCACTTTATGTTGTGCTGAAAGTGACTTCGCAATAAAGGTGCCATCGCAGCCTGTTTTTTGCTCCATAAAACACAACCTTCTCCTGCCTGAACCTAAAAACCTGCTTCGCCCGGCTGTCGGCGACCGTTGCTTTGCGGAATCGCCGGTTAGTGGACACAAAGGAGGGAAGACAACGGAGAGAGATCATAGACTTACTGGACTGGGCGGTGCGAGCCTCGATGGGCTGAGTGTAGACGCCGAAGCCCATCTCAGAGCGGGCTGCCAGTGAGAAGTGGTACAAGGTGTCAGGCTTGAGACCATCAACAGCATAGGAACCAGCTAGGTTGAAGGTCACATGTATCTGGAGGGTTTCATATCAAACAGAAAGATGCCACTCAATTAAAGTCAAAGACAGTGACATCGGTCCTCTCGTGTGTTGAGCCACTGGGGTAGTATTTGTTGTATTGTTAAAGCCTGGACTGTCGTCTCTTCTTCATAACAGGCCTACAAAGTAAAGAAAACGGCCAAATCTAAGAGCAACTTGTTCCAAAAACAAATGGTCCTCTTTACAACTGGTGCAGTCGTCCAGCAGAGGTGAACGAAGGGCCGCAACACAGAGAGACGGAACAGAAAACGCTGCTGTCGGTTACTGGAGGAGATCGTTCTCATCGCAGAGGAGTTGCATTCCTACGACAACGTTGCTTCAGCCAAGGCTTCCCATTCAGAGGAATTGCATCATAAAGAGAAAACTAGGTCATGCAATAGATAGGAGTTCACTTTGTTTTCTAACCTTGTTCTCTGAGCCCGTCTCCCAGTACTGCAGCTCATACAGCGTGATGGGGTCCTGCACGGGCCACAGCCATGTTAGCATTATGCGGCTGTCCAGCTCGGCTTCGGCCTCAAAGCTGGACGGCTGGGCAGGAACTGGGTGGAGAGGGGCGGGAGCACAGAGGTCGAAGAATTAACGAACACAAAAAGGCACATTACTACAGTTTAATGTTTTACAGTGTCAGCAGCAATAAGAAACATCAGGAAAAAAGAGTGTCTGGGAATGAGTTTGCATGGCAATAGACGCATGAGGCCTTTCACACGAGCTGTAGGTACGTACATGTAGCGCCACTGCTATCGCAATTAATACATATTACGGGTTTGGGAAAAAAATGGCAAAGCAAATTGAATTCAATGTAGTATCAATTATGGAGGTTCCTATGGAGTTCTCTGGAGATGTTGACTGTAATTATACTGTTATAACTACTGAACTAGAAAACTACTCAAAGGACAAGCAAATGAATATATGGGGACAGTGAATACAAAGGCTCGACCAGGTGTATGACAGCCTTGATATTGACCAATGAAATTATTCATTCCTTATTATTTATATATTATTTGTTCCGTTCAACAGCTGAGAGTTTAAGAAGCACTCGGGATGATTGTGAAGCAATTCAATATGAATTCTAATTTTAACTCAACTCTTTGTTGTGGAAGCTTTTAACAGAGAGTCTTTTCAAAGTCTCTTTTCTTTCAATAGTTGCTGGAAGCCTGCATGGTATTTGTGAGTTTATAGACTTCTGCACAGGGGTCCAATCTCCCTGGTGCAAAACGCTAACCACTCCCATCAATAAAACTCTTTGGCATCATTCTTTGCTTTTTCCTAGAATTAGAAGTAAAATAGAAGATAGTGGCCCGTGAAAAAGTGGGATGGGGTCCGAAATTGACCAGGTGGTCCTCAACTATTCTTCCTTGATTTTTTTTAGCCAGAAATCAGAATTCTCTGTCAGAATGTCGAGTCACTCACATTTTTCAAATAAAATACGTGAGCTAACTCTAAATACCGAACTTAAACTGCTACTGTGTCTCTACACATTATCTGTAAGCATAAGTGGTGGGGGTAACACAACTGGCACAGGCTAAATGAAAAGGTGTACACGTGCACATGAACACACACACATTGATAAACACGAGACACTCGCCGTGGTTGGCTGCTCACCTCCCTGCTGGGTTTTGACCTGCAGGACGTCAGAAGGTGGCCCGTCCCCGACCGAGGTGAAGCCCAGCACCCTGAGGCTGTAGGTGATATCGGGAGTCAGGCTCGAGATGGTCGTCAGACTGCTGTCGTCGGTGTTGTGCTTCTGCCACGCGCTGAGCGGAGCCGTCAGGTCCGAGCTGTAGTAGACCCGGTAGCCCCTGATTTGCCCGTTGGGTTCCTCGGGCGATTCCCACTGCACCAGCATTGTGCTGGCACTCAGCATGCGCGCTTGGACGTGCACAGGCGACGAGGAGGGGGCCTGTTCACCGGTGCGCGTCTCCACAGGGTCGCTCTGCGGCCCGCGGCCAATGTTGTTGACAGCCATGACACGGAACTCGTACTCGGAGTAGGGGCTGAGTCCACCGATGCTGTATCGGGTCGTGGCCACACCTTCCACTTCCTGGAAGCCATTGTCTGAGGACTTGGCTCTGTACTGGATCATGTAGTAGGAGACGGGTTCTGGGTTTCCAGAGTCCCAGGTGAGAGTCACACTGGTGGCTGTTGTCTCGGTTACAATGAGGGAGGTGGGGGGCTTTGGCAAGGCTGAGGAGAGAAGAGCAGGGTATTAGCTTTGATATCAAGAATGGACTTTGAGGATTTGTGGCTAATTTGAGAGAAATTGGATGTCTGACACATGTGATACCATGATTCCTAAAATGTAGCCACAATGCAGCTAAAATCGGCTCTGGTGAGGCATGGCTGGTCATATAATGATCTGTTCTGTAACTCATAGCACTAAAATGATTGTTTCATAAGCTAATCCTTATTGTGCTGTCAGCAGCCCGTATCCACAAATAAATAAAAATGTTGTGTTATAAAACCGACCGGGTCACAACTGAGAATTCAAGGAAATTGCAAGAGTGATCCCTGTTGTGACTAACAAATACAAACAAAACAGAGTCTTGTTATTGGCTTCCTTGAAGTACGGGCTTTGTGTTGGTCTTCCTAAATGACTGTGTATCGATCACTTGAGTGGAAATTGGGATCAATACAGAGAGAGAACAAATGATAAGCGAGGTAGACGACACAGTTCCATAGTTACGGACACACAGTCGGATAAAGCCACACTCACGCAAACACTTAGATACGGAAAAAAGGATTCAACAAACACAAAGGAAGAAGAACACACATCAGCCCCGACATTAACGGTCATTAGACGGCAATTTGGACCTCACAGAAACAGCTGCCCACGCAGCAGCAGATAGAACAACCAGTCTGCACTGGTCCGGTCAGCGGCCCTCACCTTTGACAGTGACCTGAGCGGTGGCTTCGATCATGCCCAGAGAGGAGATGGCCACACAGGTGTAGTTGGCCGACTCGCGGATGTTGATGACCTCCAGCACGTTGCGTCCCAAAGGCATCTCTTCCTCCTTCGTCAGCTCCAGCTGGCCCATCGTCCACTTGACGTAGGGCATCGGCGAGCCCACCGCCACGCACGTCAGGTTGACGCTGCCGCCCGGCATCACCTCCTGATTGGTGGGTGGAATTGAGAATCTGGGTGGGACTCGCCGCACTGATGGGATTAAGAGAGGCAAACGATGTAAGTCGGATATTGTCAGATGAATATGATAGTTTAATGTTATGCTGAATGCTCTGGCCCCCAAAGCTAACTCAGGAAAGGTAATCACATGGAGGGCCGGCACAGTGGGGATAGTCGGTCTGTTACTAAATGGCTCTGGAAATTCACAATCAAACTTTGAGGGGGGTGTTTTATCCTCCAGCCTACAAAAGGGGATATCATAAAAAAAATAGCCTCGAGACTATGTCTGGCCCTCTTTTGTCAGCGTGTCAAATGGCAGCGAGAGTTGCATCACCGAGAGACCCCATGGAGGTGGCATTGTTTGATTCCTCTCCCTGGCTCCTTCTGCTCAGCCTGTCTTTCTTTCTCCCTCTCTTTGTGCAGTTCCGATATGCAGATAGGCTGACATTAAAAAGGGTTCCCATGGAGACTAGAAGGGCCCGTTGACGTCGCCAGGGACAAGGCAAACACCGACGCAGCCGCTCCATGCAATCGTGAAAAGCTGACCCAGAATAAACAGGCAGCCATCATTTACATATGACTTGCTTTCCGTCTAAATAAAGAAACACAAGAAATGCTTCCTTCAGATCATTTCCTGCTCACTTTTGGCAACCACCACAAACCTATCCGCTTGACATGGCAAAGACTACTTAGCTTCACAGTGTTCTGTAAACATACATCATTGTCAGCCCTGTTGAAGTTACGAGATGCGGAACATTTCCACAGTTGGTGCTGAATGAAGGAAGGAGGAGCTGCGGCTTCTTCAACCTTGATTATGGAGAAAGTGAAGCCGAGCCCCCTCGCGAGGCCCCATTATTGCTATCCCACGACTGCTGGTCGCATGTATTCAAAATATTACAGCATCAAACTGTCCCTGCAGGATTTCTACTGCCTGTTTCCCCTAATGGACCACAACATCTCCGTGTCTCACCGGGAACACAAAAAAACGTTGACTGTAATTGCTCTTTTGCACCGGTGTCCATAAAAATGGATTTTCAAATGTGAGCCTCCCTCCACTTTTCCCATTTCCCCCTCCGTCCCTCCCACCTTCCCTCCATCTAATTTGAACCAGAACGTTGTTATAGCTACAGTATGCTTGTTATTCCCCTCATTATATGGTGAAATGGAAAAAAACACAAAAACACTTTTTGAGATTCCAGTGAGAAGAAAGCTGGTTCTCTGGACTGCACCATAAGAAGGAGGACCTGGTTTTCACTCTTTTTAATTGACCGTATGTATAATATACTGTATATATACATACCTGCTGCTATTTGTTGTTGTTGTAATCAATACAGTCATGTGGGCTTGAGCTCAATATCTCACACAAATAATAATATCCCAATTCTTGTTTGTTTTTGTTTCATACCAATACCCAGATGCATCAAAACATTGCAGTTTGTTTTATAAGAACTTTTCAGAAGGCGTCTCAAACACAACAAAATCCATTCATCACTAAGAACAGTGAAGAGTCAGCAACGGTCTCGGACAGAGTAATGATGACTGTTTCATATTAACAATCATGTGACGTGTACGAAATGATACAAGGAAGGTTTCATGCAGGAAAAAGGGTGACACATATAACGGTCCACAAAGATTGACATCCGCCGTGAAATCTGCTTTCTGAGCTTGACGAGCATGTGGCCGATGTTAAAATGAAAACACGGGACAGGCGTAGGAGTGTTACCAGCCTGGGAACAGGACAAGGGCGACATTCTCAAGCAAAGCATGCACGGGAGCTGGGGAAATATACACGGGATGGGATCACTAGCCTGAGTCCACTGGGAAAGGAAGATAAAGCAAGGATGTGGTCCAATTCTCTCATATATCTCCACTGAACATCTCATTTCCAGTCTCACTAATGCACAACAGACTGAACTTGTAGCATTGAGAGAAAAAGATGCGAGTATTCCACGTATGTTGGCCACCACCTGGGTCTTCTCACACAACTGTAACACTTTCACGAGATATGCCTCTAAAAAGAGAAAGATGAGCAGAGCCGTCCTCATGTAAGAGCATTAGGCTCAACGCATCTGTTATTCTTGCATGATTCCAGAGACGAAACCGTGCTGAGAGCAGTCAGTCAACGGGGCCTGTGTATATTGAACACTTAATGTTGTGAATAATTCATGGCGTGGGGTTAAGTTTGGAGAGGTGCTGTGGAACAAAATGACTCGAGGGCAGGTAATTGTTATCGATTCCCCTGAAGCCTCTTTCCTGTTGAGAGACGGGCTCCGGGACTCTATCAAAACCACAAAATAAGCCCCGTCTCCACTCTGCATGCCTGCTTGCTGGATACCTATAAATTTAACTGCCTTGACAAAGTGCCCAAGGATAGCAGAACCTGTCCAGTCAATCAATATCTGAGCGAGCTGGCACAGGGCCAGCGGGCTGCCGGGCTTCCTGGCAGCGGCGCTGTGCTGCGGCCATAATGGCCGATCATCCCCGCTGTCAGCACACTGCCAGCTCTTTCTTAAATATTCTATGGGTCAGCTCTTTGAGCAGCAAATGTATTGCAGATGGTACAAGTGACGAGGTCATTTCCAAAACATTAACTCCTCTCTCTTGTCATCATCTATGAACTCTAAAAACAGAGGTGCAGTCTATAAATGTGATGACAGCATAATAAACGAATGAATAACTTGTTCACACGAAGAAGAAGAAGAAGAGGAGGAGCTGCATGTCTTCTCATTAGGCTAACATGCTCCTCCTATTGCACCCTTCAGTCTCTGCCCATGGCTGTAAAATAGACATAATCCCCTGAGGATGGCTTTGTCAGCTCTGATACCCAATGGGGGTGGGGGGGGGGGCCTAAACACCAGACAAATCCTGTTGCCACCTGAATACCGGTGTAATCCATCACACACCTCTGATGGGCCTACAGAGGCGGATAGAAAGTCTGAAGGTGAAAGGAGCTTTGATTCTTGGTGGATGTGGTTGACATTAACAGTGCGGGTGCGGTTGGGTAAGAATGGCCGCCGCATTACCAAACAGAGATCCAATAATGACTTCACGGAGTATCCTTGTGTGTCTGGGTAAGGCCAATTGAAACATTGGGGGAGTGGCGCTGGTCATGCAAGAACTACTCGGGGCTTCATGCAGTCGAGGAGACAAAACGACACATTTACATTGGATGGATTATGGAGGGCTATCATTCATATTTGGGGTTCTCAGGGAAGGGCTATGGGTGTCTTATCAGAGGGTCTGGGAAGGATGGTTCACCGCCCCTAAGATCTGCATCAAATTATAGGGAGGGGATTAAAAGTGAAAATGACAAACCTTCACGCTGATCTGTTTTCGGATGAAGTGATTTGATGTAGGTGAGCGATGGAATGAAAAGACACAAAGTGGAGAGGAAGACAACACAGTGAAACAGAACCGTGTTTCCGCAGACACGGTGGAGGTTAGTGGCACAGAGAGGCAGAGTGACGCATACGTACAGGAGCATCCTCTTTCAAAGGATTTAGTATCTCCATCATTCAACAAATTACATTGTCAAATCGATCATTTTTACATTAAACTCAAACAGATTACGGTGTAAAACATTTAAAGAAATATGACTTTGGTTTTACACACATTGTAGTCAAATCTATATGATTTGTTTTCCTTAAGGATAGAATGAAAGAATATTTCTGATCTCAAGAGTCTTTGCTGAAGTAAAGGACACTGGACGATTGACCTGAATTTATAATTGTGTAAATTACTCTCCGTGACACACAGACACACACACACACACAAACACACACACACAGACAGACACTGAACAGTATGAAGAGGTTAGAGAATAGCCAGACGGCAGCACTTTATCCTCTTTGACATATTGGCGTTTCACATTGACATATGAAGGAGTGCCGGCAGACAGAAGCTGACATCCCTCCTCCATTGTGATACAAACACTTGACAGACGAGCGCTCGGGCACAATCACAGGACGCTTGTGATTCTGCCCACGTTGATGGAGTCCACCTTTAGAGGAGGGTCACCAAAAGTGACCCGCAGCAAACAAGGTGCACACCTGAACCAATATACACACACACTCACACACACACACACACACACACACTGACTGGATGATAAGTGTACAGACATAAATAGATGCATAGACAGGAAAGAAAATAACATCCATGAGTTGCCCCTCCCCCCTCCACACCTTCAGTCTCAACCCCCCACGGAGAAATATGAGGACACCCTCCTCTTTTGGCCCTAAAATGTCAAAACAAGGGTGTTGACTGTGATGCTCGCACAGTATGTTTGTGTACCTGCAGACAGGAATGGGATCAGGTTGCATGGGAAAAAAACAGACACACATTGGCTGACACAAAAGACTAACCCAGAACAAGCCGTTTAATGCCAGTCGGATAGGCGTAGGTGTGTGTGTGTGTGTGTGTGTGTGTGTGTCTGGTGTGTGAGAGTATGTGGGCGGGTGTTGATCGAGAAGAATACCACAAATCGTTCTCCCATGGTAATCTTTTCATGTCACCTTCAAATAGTGGTTATTACGTTACTGACATTCCGAGGCTACGCATTACTCTTCTAATCAGGGAGGATTGCATTTTTAACAGGTGCTGGAGTTAAATATGTAGAAGTAATTGTATCAGTGCAGCCTTGTTTGTTATTCAAAGAATCATTTTACTTCTACACATCTGCACTGTCAAATCGAACAGTTGTCAAATGACCTGTTGGCTCCCCAAGCTTCTTACAGGATGTTTACATGTTTCAAAGTGTGTTGTGAGGCCCTAAACCTCCACTCTGGTGGCTGGAAATAAAAGAAGCAAACAACAGGAGAGGAAGAGAGGCATGTCCAAGGCCACTTGTCGTGAGTCCCTCACGTTTTAAACCCAATCAAGCAGCCCTGTGATAGCACCGCCCCGGGTCTCATCTCCTCATTCTTGCTGCAGGAACAAAGACGGAGTCAAAACAAATGGCGAGAGCCTTTCTTCTCCATTCCAGTAAAGTACACTTTTAGAAAGGTTACGGTTGGTTTGATTTCTATCTCCCCACTCGTGTCGCAAGGCTGGAGGAAAAGTTAGTATGGGGGCCAGCGGGTTGACAGCTACCTGGGTGGTGTTACAGACACGCTGGGCCTGGGGCCCCTGCTGCTGGCGCCACACCACACAACTACTGTAATTACCTCTGTGGGGGGGAAAAAGCCACGTTTGCACCTGTGACGGACGTGCCCTGATTAATAGACGAGACTCGGGTCCCTTCCTCGCATTTGCTGTTTGGCTGACTCCCTCCTCCTGTCAAGATTTACTCAAAGATCCAAACCCCCTGAAGCCCACGGTGCTTATTTAATCTGTAGACGTGATGCCGCTGTGGTCCTTGAGGATGCTTTTACTTCCGATTCCTGTGATCCAGGAGGAGGTGCTGACATTTGTCTTGGATACCGGCCTCTGATAAAAATACTGATGCTCAACATTATCTTTACATCTTAATGAGATAATTTATTGTTTTGGTTTAACATCTCCCAAGCAGGGGTTTGTCATTTCTTTGCCTCGCATATAAGGGAAACAATAACTGTAACTTATTTGATCTGGATTGATGAAAAGAGACGATGGAATCAATCACTTATAAAATAACCTGTGTGATCCACTACTGTATATGCTTTTAACACATTTAGAAAATGATAGCCGAGTGTGTCTATTTATTAGCCTGACCCTTTCCCTCCCTCCCTCTTCCACCCACACTAACAACTGCAGCAGCTATTGTGTTTCATGTGCATCAGACACGGTGGTGTTATCGGCAGGGGCTGACCTGCACGACTCTCTCTCCTCCACCCGCTCATTCCAGGATGGGCACAATGCATTAGTCTGCTCAGGGAGACATGGCAACAAAAACAAACCCTGAAACTCCACACCCCTCCGTGCCTTTTCGGAGCTGCGGGTTGTGCGGGGGGGAATAATGGAGCCTTTCGATACAGTCAAAATAAAAAATAAAGAAAGGAGGTCTGGCGTGGCTTTCAATGGCAGCAGAGGAAATGGTTTCAATGCAGCTGTTTTCACAGAAGCTGCACCTGGTCGGCGCCGCAGCCAAACAGGAGATTGAGGTTAGTTTATTGGTATGGGAGAAGTCGCGAGGCGGGGATAACGGCGGTTGAAGAAAACACAAATATAGAAATGGTGGAATAAATGTGGTCGTCAAATGAGGAAATTACACGACAATTAAAGATGTTTCCCACAGGGAGTTTTCACTTATCCCGCTAATTAGCACTCAGGACAGAATATGCTGAAAATCACTGCATGCATCAATAAGAATTACAGAATAGGTGTAATTTGTCCCACCCTGACAGGTGCAACCAAGCCATAGGGGAGTGAAACAGATGCTCAGCACTCGCACCCTCCTACACTCTCCTGAGAGGAGTTCTGGTTACGCACAATAAGCTCTGCCATTGCATATTTAATATTGCGAAAGGACAGATAGAGATATAGAGATATAAAGATGCATGGTCACTAGTGGGTGGACATTTAGAATGAAACAGACACGTGTTTAAAAGATGCTTGAGACAACAGACAAGACAGATGACTTCAAGAATTGAGAGACGTGTGACTTTACCTCGTACGTAGAGATTGGCAGGTGAGGAGTAGCGGGTCCCGGCACTGTTCATGGCAATGCATTCATATTTCCCTTGGTCCGACTCCTCGCTGTTCTCAATTTGCAGAGCCCCTGCGTAGAGGATTAACACATTTAGCCGTCTTGACAGTTGTGGAATATGAAATGTAATTTCCGAGCAGATATCTGTACAGTGACCCGCTGGAGAGCCTGTCGTGAACTCGTCTGATCCAGTTCATGCGCGATTAAGAGCCTCAGACACAAAAATGCTTCCAACAACATAATCATTGAGCTGATTTGGCAGTTTAATGAAACTGCTTACAGAATATTTGCCTCGTCGAGTTAAGGAGACAAAAATACCATGAAGAAGGGTCAATTAAGCATCTGAATAACATGTCACAACCCACAAGTCTGATAAGGCCGTCTGGTTATGGAAATAATTCAATTTAATGACAAAGAGTTTGTTTTGAGTCATGGAGGGATATCTTCAGATTTTTAGGACGAGGCTCAGCTAACCAGCAACTAATCAACCTGCTGCTTAATAACTAACTAACTGCAAAAATGATCTGTTACCCAAGGATTTGGATAAACTATCCAGTTTGGGGCATAAAGAGGAATGCTAGTCTGAGCTGAGAGTATCCACAATAATGTGAGAGGACATTCCTTTTTAATGCAACCAGATTGAACCAAAGTGAGCGAGTAAAAGGTAAACTGATGATGTAACTGTTATTTTCTTGATGACAAAGCAGCTGCCAGTAACTTTTCTTCAATCTTTATTGAGTACGCCTTTGGCTGTAAGGTCATAATTGTGTTCTTTCATGACCAACTATTTCACCATGTCTCCCTCAAGGGAAACGCTTCTCTGCCAGATGGCTGGGATTAGTATTCACAATCCCAAGAAGCTGTAGTCATCAGAAAGAAGGCCAACATGTTGATCTAACAAAGCATGAAAGCCCCGGAGAGCCGTCTATGTGTGGTCATTTTGACGAAGCACGTCCTCGTGAATGGCCGACGGACGAGACGAGTTGTAATTGTAACTTACCTGCATCCCACAGTTAAAAAAAAGACATTTGAAAACAACACTACTTCTCTCAGCCGTACATATGTATGTCACAAGCGAGTGATGACGTGTATCATGTCTCCAGAACAGCATGGTACTAGCATGAAAGGCAGCCAGCCACCATGCGGTTTGAAGAAATACTCAGCATAAGATGTCAGGGCACATTTTTGTTTTCACATCATGCAGTATGAGATGAATGCAACAAACAGGTTCACCACCAACCTAAGGGGGCTCGGATCGAGACAAGGCCAAAAAAAGAGAAGTGAAACAGGGCGGGGCATAACCATGTAATAACACCGCCTCAGATCTGATGACAACATATCTCTCCGAGGTGTTTGCTCTGCACGCTGAGCTCATCGCTGCCTGATTCAGCACTGACATGCACCTGCATGCTAATGCTGGTGTCACCGATCTGTCAATCTGCCCGTCCTCCAGCGGGAGGAAACAGTGGGACGACTCCAGGATTGTAGAAGGTTACTGCTCTGGCAGTTGTCTGAGCTGCAGCACTAAACCCCTTCAATTACTTTCAACTGCTCAAACACTGCTGGATGTTCTGCAAGCTCATTTCACTGTTTACAAGTGCAGAAATGACACACGGGGCCACAGCGGCAGGCGGGAGGACGTCTTAATTCCTAAACTGTGAAACGACTAATTGAATAGGGGCCGCGTTCGGAGCCAAGGACGCACAGACAGTGAGACAGACAGCTGGGAGATGCAAATGAGTTCGGCTTGCCCCAGACGTCCTGCATCGACCCCGCTGGAATCATGCTTTCACTCCGGGGGGAAAGCACCAGCTTACCATGAAAAGGGGTTGAAGCTTCCACTGTAACAATCTCAACGAGGCCTCCTGTTCCCTGTGCTGGGGGGCAATGCTGCATGGGCGTGATGCAAATGCAGCCATATTGGTTTACATTGAGGCTGCAGAGAGGAGGCAGGTAGATCCTCTGGTGGCCGCAGTGGCCTTTAGTTAAAAATGCAACTCATCACCCCTTTTTGCTGAAAAGCCACAAGAGAGGCTGAAGCCAAAATGTGTGTGTGTTTGTTTATGTTTGTGTGTGTGTGTGTGTGTGTATGTTAAAAAAAAGTGGCTCATTTCTAACAGTGTAGAAGGACTCTTGAAAAAGCCAATTTACAAGATAACACCTTGGACTGCCTTTTGCATTTCCGCTCTCCTGACGTGTGGGTTGGTGATCATTTGTTTGTTAGGGAGCAGACAGCAGACAGGACATGTTGGGAAGAGACGAGGGGGGGTGGAAGACGGTGGGTTGGCTCTACCACCACGGATGAACCTGGTGATGTGGCGTTTTGGGGGAAATGCAGGGATCTGATGTGAATGTGAGGGAATGGTGTGGACGTGACATTTTCCAACACACTTCATTATCCTTACCTCTAATTGGTGTACCACCTAGGTGGGAGTAATTTTGATGCAAACAGGGTTGAGAGATCCGTTAGTAATCCACTTATAGTGGGAGAGAAAAACATGGCTTTTGACAGGCCACAGATAATAAACAAAAATAAAGGGATACAGAGTAGGAGCCACTTAAATGCAATGTGATGCAGTTCAATGCACTTAATCAATGTTGTGAAGCAAGTAAACATCGTGCACTGTACTCGTTGTCTCTAAATGAACACAGCCACATACATATCATTCTGCTACTTTTGTATGTGCAGACAACAGCTGCATCTTTGTACCATTTAAATACTATGCAACTCAAGCATATTCTTTTATTAAGCATTCTAATTTAAGATGGCATTACTCTTTGTAAAGACTGCATTTGTCTCGAAAGCAGTTAGTAGAATGGGCAAGAGAACATTTATGAAATTCATACACACAAAAATAGAATGATGCACAGCAAAAAGTATTCAGGTCAGAGGTATTACGTACAAAATAAGTTAGTGTCTCTACAGAGTGAATGATTTGGATGGTGTGAATAGATAGACCAAACGTGTCTGCGTGCTCGGAATAGAGCAAGTGTTATGCAATGAGAGGAACTGGGCCTCTGCCCTTTTCTGTTAAACTGTGGCAGAAAAAATGAACGTGTTTTTTTTCCACCATCGCAAAATTGGCCTCGTTTCAGGTCATGTGCAGAAAAATGTAAATCCTGATATGGCGGCAGATGTCAAGAAAAGGATTGTGGATACAAATAATTGTTAGTCTGAGGGCATTACATATCAGCATTTCTCAGGCACTATTTCTATTTGTGAGAAAGAAAACTAATTAAAAAGTGTGTTGCTCGAAGTAAAAAAATTAATATATTTGAAAAATCATGGTTTTATGCACAGTTTTGACCATGTTATAAAAAAACACTATCAAACAATTAAGGAGTTGTGTTCTTACATTTGGGACAAATCTGTATCTAATTTAGGTTGTGCTTGTTAATATTGCAAGAACATGCTTAGTCCAAGTGAACATGTCCCAGTGACCTCTATTCGGCTTCCACTGGGCGGCTCGAGTGCCAGGCGGCTTCTGGAGTAGCTCTCATCTTTAATCTGTGCGGCCCCAGACCTGCAGCCGGGCCTGACACTTTACGTGAGGCAGATTTAGTAAGGAGCCACAAATCTGGTCAAAAGCCACTAATCTTTTTCACTTTGCACCTTTTCCATCTGATCCAGGTCAAGCGAGCACTGTTTATTTATCGAGTGGACTGCTACGGTGAACAAAGAGCACCTCATGCATATTTGATCTTTTCCAGGTTTAAATCCCAGCTAATGCATAATCGGCTGGCCTCAGTGTCACCCAGCTGCATGTATAAAGGGGGATTCGGTGGTATTATGGTGAAAATTCTCTTCCTGAACTTTGGATGGTTCGATGCTCATGCATCACTGTCAAAAGAAATGCAGGAACTCCATTCCGACTTCTGTGTGACTTTAAAATGGGCTGCAGCTGTGAGGAATAACGTTCAGTAAGAACTCAGCTGACCAATCAAGGTGACACACTTTGAGTAAAACGTTCATGTCCTTTGTGATGAGCGAGAATACGCAAAGTCATACATGACACCAAAGGCCTTGAGTGTGTCCACATCATCCTCATGTCTTGTGTCTGTTGGAATTTCATGACTTGCCTTTGCCATATTTATATTATCAGTATGTCATGGAGAGTAACACCTTGAAGAAATTAAATCAGATAAAATCAAATTGTACCTGAACGAAGCTGTTTCATGCGCCCGTTGCTGCTGCTGATGTCCACAGGCAGCATGTCCTTGAACCATGTTATCTCTGGGTCCGGGTTTCCGCTGGCGGCACACAGCATGGTGGCCGTTCTGGTCTTTTCAACCACCTTCAGCTGGGGACCCATATCGATGGTGGGGAAGCCATGGGGCACCTGGTTCTCTGAAAATGTGTATAGGCAAATTGTTAGCATATCCAGAGCCACATATGGCAATCAATGAGGGAAAAAAACAACAAGGGGAAACCACGCTTCTGACAGAGTATAGGCTCCAACTGCTGTGAGAGGCATTGAGTGCATCAAAGTTGCTGAGCTGGAAAGGGCAGAGAAGAGGATGAAAGAGAGCAAAAACATTTCAGGTGTCCAGGCCAAACAGTAACCAGAAGGCACGCACACACACAGAGCAGAATATACAACAGCGGAAAAGAAAAGTCTGATATGATTTGTATTTGAATTTTGGTTGAATAGAAATAGCTGTGATTAATTATCATAGCGGGCGTATTATCCGGCATGGGGAGTCTCAGGTTTAGACAGAGGAAGGATGGCAATCGGTCTCTGGGCACCCGTGCATGAATGATCCGCCTTAGGCTTAAGCAACTAAACAAACCTATTTGAATAATCCAACTCATCATAATGAATGTAACATCATATCCAGGACAACACCTGAAGTACAATCCTGAAATGTGTTCTTCTCAGGTGGAAGACTGCTCTCAAATATATACTGACATCTCATCATAAGAGGAACTAAATAATGAACTAAATATCGTCCTGGGCTGTTTTTTGGGCTGAGCCGTGACATATCGGATTCCAATTATCATCAGTAATGCATGCGTTTCAATTGTGCACAACGTATACTCTGGGCATGAGAGTAAACAGCGACGGTACAAAGGTAAACTAACTGGGAGCGCTCGGTTGTTTCCCTCCATGTCTTCTCTGTTATGAAGATTAAACAATGTGATATCCCACCTTGTTGAGTTTTGAGAACATGTATAGGTGGCTTAAATGTAACAGAATTCTTATCTTAAAAGATACATGATTGTTAGATACATGTGTTGTAACCATTTTATGATTCACATTTGCTTTCTTTGATTACATATAATACGGGTACTGACCTGTCCTAATTGTGCCACCTATCCTGAATCAGACCCACTTCCCACCTGCCCTCCTAATAAACCCTCATTTAACCTCTGGACAGAGTTAATAAAGAGGAAACACAATAGCCCTTGAGAGGTCTTGTTATCAGCTTTCTCTTAAACTTGTAATCTCTTTTATCTTTTCCCCCTCATATGTAGATGTCTCCCTGGGGCCAAAGGGCTGAGATGGAATCCTTCGCACGGCGCTAATGATTGTTACCATGAGAAGATACCCAACTCCAGGTTCATACTAAGCCAACGAGAGTTGATCTGCAGGGATGAAAAAGAATACGAGACAGCCGATTTGGCTTTATAGGGAAGTTGTGGATATAGCGTCCAGGATAGGATTACCATGTCCCAAAAGTACAACTGAATGGTCCACTAAACAACAAAGAACAACAACAAGGTGTCTTGGTATTTAATCTCAAACCATCGCCCTGGACTGGTCAACCATGTCGGACTGTGATTGCAACAGTGTGCATGTCTGACAGAGAGAGAGGGAGAGAGAGAGAGAGAGAGAGAGAGAGAGGGAGCATTCTCTACAAACTTCCCTAATTAATTGAGACATGAACATTTTGTTGTTCACTCTATACTCGGACACAAAACGCATATCTTGTGTTAAACTGCCCACTGTGAGCTGTGTGACAATAGATACGGGGTTGTCTCCTGTCAGCTGTCAGCTGTGACAAGAACAATACGTCGTACAATCTCTCTGGGTGGGTCGGAATAAACAGACTATAAACAAGAGGTGGCAAGAAGAACCTTTGGACTCCACGTACTCCACTCAGAGTGTCATTGGTGCAATTGGTCGACCCTCTTAAGCACATTTATTAATGTGGACTCTGTTTTGATTTAATTGTTTCTCAGATTACATCAGCAAGAAGGCCGTCCAACTTCAGATGGAGCCGAAGGGAGGCACTGACTGGGATTTTCACACTTTACTTGGCTCTGAAAAAAAATCTAAAATCCATATGTAAACGTATATTTGTGAAACATGAATAGCTGCATGGGTGTTGGACTTTGTGAGGCAGTTGTTCCTGCTGTCACCCTTGTGTTCGGCCTGAAGCATCTCAAATTCAGATAGTTGACAGATCTCGGCATGTCCTCTGCTCTGCGTGGCGAGGCCCACTTCCTGTCTCCCGATTTGTTTTCAGATATACAAACCGAAATCAGGACACCTCTACAACAGCGACAGCTGCGTCTCATTGTCATAACACCGTACAGCTTGTCATTGTGTGAATAACGGTAACAGTAGCACCCGGTGTTCCTTTGTGGTTTGCTCTGGCTAACCTTCAAAGAGAGAGAGAAGGGATGTAGACGTGTGTACACGTACACACCATAATGTTACAGCTGCAGTCATTTTCTGAATGAAGGTTTATTGAGAGGAAACACACACTTAAGACGGACAGCTTCGTGGCCAAAGACGGACACAGTAACACTCCTTTGCTGTTGTCCTTGCCTTCTTACAGTGGCTGCCGGTTCACTACATCATTTAATTAAAAATCCTGATGTGTGTTTACACGATATTAAATGTGTTTACCCCTCTTAGATTAAAGAACTTCTGTCCCCACATTATCAGAAAACTGATATTTTCCAACCAAGAACTTCGGTCTGTCCCAAGATCCAGGACTAAGTGTTATGGGAGCAGGGTCTGGAGCCGGGTCACAGCTCCACAACTAATTCACTTCCGCCGACAATCGATTCTCCCCCACTATCCAGATCTTCGAGGGGGTTGTGTGAGGAAAAACTGGAGTCCCCTTTTTTTTTTTATTACTAATTTTACTTCTATGCACAACTTGTGCCAGTCTGTCAGTCAAATGATGACATTTATGAAGAAAAACGACCAAAACATTGTCAATATTCTCATCTATACATTTGAAGATTCCATTAATTGAGAGAACGTATTAAAAAGGCCGTTGGTTGATCTTTAATTCAATTCAATTCGATTCAGTTTATTTGTATAGCCCAATTTCACAAATTACAAATTTGTCTCAGAGTGCTTTACAATCTGTACACATAGACATCCCTGCCCCAAAACCTCACATCGGATCAGGAAAAACTCCCAAATAATATAAATTTATATTTATAAAATAAATAATTAATCAAGCGTGGAGATTAACAAGAGGTCTGTACTGACTGTCTGACTTCAATCCACTGATTCCTCCTGCTCATGTGTTTATATTGTGTTCATGTATCACAGGGTTGGACCCCCCAAAATCAGACAGAAAATGCTGAAGCTTCCCTGTAGGTCAGGTACAATGTGACGATGCTGGAAACCAATCGATTCAACGAGGCAGACACTGATCCTTTCGATCACACCGAGCCGCTGCCCCAGGGACAGCGCTGAGGAGGATTGGGAAGTCTGTCAGACCATATTCTGAGGGGAAGTCCCTAAAATGTGATCCATTTCATCCAAAATATACCTGCAGAAACATTCATGATTTGTAAAATATCCCACAGAAAGAATTGTCCTACCTTACCAGGGAGTAAAGCTGTTATACTATATTGCTTTCTGGAACTATGCTTTTCACTGAAGAAATATCAGCATTGGATATTTTCCAGCGAACGCTCTTGCATAGATTCCTGTAGAATATTTATGATTAAGATTATTGGCAAAGGTTCCTGGGTTGAGAAAAATGCTAATTATTGTTTTAAAAGGAAAGGGTGAAATAATCCATAGGAGGTATTACTTGCTTCAACTTCCATGTTGGGAGTGTGTATGTGTTATGGGAGCAGGAGATATCCAAGGTTAGTTCATTCTTAGAGAAGCGTAACAGACAATTTAAACTGCAAACACAAAGAACAACAAAAACGTGGCATGTTTAAAGAAAAGATCGCAAATGCCTGTAATATTAAGATTTGAGCAGGACCTAAAACTTTCAGGTTTTAGTATGTGCCGCTATAGAGAAAAGGGCGAACGCTTCACTTCATTTGCTCCATTTCAAGCCATCTGCTCCATGTGCTGCGTCTCTGACATACAGCGGCCTCAGATCTTTAACCCCCTGCCTCGAGAGCCTATACTTGTCATTCTACTCTTAAAAGGCACAATATTTCATATACCATACAATGTCACATTATAGAATTGCATTTTTAAATGTCATGGAAGACTTAGTTAAGATGATTATCCCTAAATTCTCCGTGAATAACTTTCTAACGTTTACTGTTATAATCGGTTAACAGAGTGATCAGGATGAAAAGGTCCATTTTCTTTAACAGTTGTAAGACGCTGCAGCCCGGATCCGATAGAGCTTTTTTAAGTTGTCTTTAGGTATAAAAAACTAAACAATAATCAATTAAACTGCAACTCCTGCGGATGGCCTGGTCCGCCTCGTCATCCGGGGAAGACGAAGAAATACCTTTGTTCAGTCCTTTTTTATTTGAAATGAGGGGGAATATGGAGATAATCCAATAAAGCAATGCAGGCTATGCAGGTTGATGTTTGTCAAGGGGACATTTTAAATAAAAAGGCCCCGGCACACAAACACAAGGCAAAAATGATGCGATAACGTCCTGCAGGCGATCCATTAAGGATGATTTATAGTCTGTGCGTTTATACCTCGACTGGTGTGTCTGCGTCACACTACAGTCACTCTGACAACCAGCCATGGTGCAGTAAA
This sequence comes from Pseudoliparis swirei, assembly GCF_029220125.1. Taxonomy (NCBI): domain Eukaryota; kingdom Metazoa; phylum Chordata; class Actinopteri; order Perciformes; family Liparidae; genus Pseudoliparis; species Pseudoliparis swirei. Next base: position 7,505,720 of record NC_079395.1, read on the forward strand.
CACCCGTGACTGCCCAGAATGTCATCATTTCATCATTTTATCCTCATAAACATTTGTGTCAAATGATCTTAATTTGCATACGCATTCTTGAGTTATGGCCAAACTAATTTTTTTTGTGAGGTCACAGTGACCTTGACCACCAAATGCTAATCAGTCCACCCGTGTGCCAAATTTGAAGAAATTCCCTCGAGGTGTTCTTGACACATCGCGTTAACAAGAACGGACGGGCTGACGGGCGGATATACAGACGGACGGCGGACAACACGAAGCCTTCAGGGAGGCAGACACATTCCAACGGGATGTCATGTGGGACCAGGATTCATTCTGCTGGTTTGCAAACTTAGCAGTCAAATATAATGCAGTGTTTCACAGACATTAAAAACTCTGCAATCCAAATCGTTGTCCTGCTGCTGATACGATATACTGTCCAAGATGTCCCAATCCAACCTGTCTTAGAGCAGTGGTTTTTATCCATGATTTGTAAAGCGCCTTCGGTGGTACAGTTGTTGGAACAAAAAGTAGAAGAACCGCCCTGGATTTGCAAATGAGTCAAGCCAGAGGCTGATATGCGTCAGATGTAACTCCAGGTACGTGTGAACTGGTTCCGTCATGTGAAAAACAGGGAGCGCTGCGTCCTCCACATCTGTTTGTCACGCTCACACTCCCACTGCCCAACGGCAGCTTAGCGGATGAGCCTGTTTACAGTGGTTAAAACCGTACTGTGGAAAAGAGGGCAGGAGGGGAAGGTTCTCTGTGTAGAATACTCAATTAAGATCGCAGTGGGGGTCTTGACTATACAGAAAAAGGGCCCGAGGAAACATTAGCAATACCATTTGAATAATTAAAAAAACGATGGTAATTAGTTAAATGAGGAAAACATGATACAGTAATCATGAACTGCTGTGCCAAGGAGGTGTGCCTCTGCTGCTGTAACAGCCACAGGCAGGTGGGGTAGGATTCCGATGAGAGAGGGAAAAATAAAGTAAAGAGGAGAGAGGGATGGGGGAGAAGTGGAGGGGCAAGGGGGAGGGGTGCATGCCAACCTCCTGCCAGCTCCAATTACCAGTGTGAGTGGAGCGTGGCAGCTCGGGCGATGGGTCTCATCAGAGCCCTGCTGAAAGAGACCCGTCGCTGTCCTCCTGTCCCACTGGGAAGCTGCTGGAGCTCAATCCCGCACTAACATCAACTCGCGTTTTCCCTTCAACCCAAACATACTCATCTCAGTGGGGGGGAACACTCCAGACACCCCAGTTCCTCCTTAACAGGGGAGCCCTGACACAGGAAACAGCAGTTCTGCGTAAATAAGGCGCCTGCCTCGTTTCCTCTGCCCTATGGCTTCGTGTCTCCTCCCTAGTTATACTCTCACGTGCTGCTATGAATCTTTCAAGTGAGACCAGACCAAAGCACCTCAAGGGAACACGCAGTCGTGAAACATATGGTGAGGAATATCCATGCGACAACATTGGAGTTGAGTGCATACGTGCACGCCGCCCATAGCATCTTGCTTCACTCTGTATCGTTAGCTAATCTAAGTCAGCATCAACGTGCAAAATGGAGGTGATACAGTGAGCCTTTTTCTTCAGTGCTGTAGCTTATTCATCTGAGCTGCAATAAATAAAAAGGCCTTATGATCTCCACGTGTGCCTTTTGCCAAGTGATGGATGACGACAATTAAAGGTGATGTCTCCTTTGATGGCGCGAGCCAAAGGAACACAGTGACAGCGACTCGTCTCGTGAAATATTACTGCTCTAAAATCTGCCCTTTTAAACGTCCATCAATGCGCCATGAGAGGTAGAAAAAAAGGGGCGTATGCACGTCTGTGTCGGCCGGTTGGGGTTTTTAAATTGCTTGTGTGTGGCATGAAGCTCTTCACTGATCGCTACTGGACATGTTTGAAAGAGGTTCTATTTGTTGGAAAACTACAGAGATTACAGTCTCAGTGTTTTCTATGTTTATTCAATAAAGGCTTTATTCTTCCACCTTCTGCGGGACCGACCTGTGAGACAAACTAAATACAGTGCAATACGTGCCGTCTACGTCTCGGCTGCTTTCGAGTCGACACGGCAGTGGAAAGCAGACGAGTCCGCTGCAGAAACAAAGCCCGCGGCCCGCGGCGGTTTGGAGCCGAGAACATCGCCGAGACAGACATTTGCATCTGCCGGAGACACCGAGGTGTGTGCGGCGTGTCGGCGTCGGCGGGAGGTGCAAACGGAAAAGCCAGGAGTTCAAATGAAAGAGCTCTGTGAACAGTTGAATCGCTGATGGTTGCTCAAAGCATCCAGGAGGTTCATTTGGAAAATGTGACAAGTGCAAAGGATTTATGACCGGCTGCACAGCGGCGCACTGTCGTCTCACCGCAACCTTCTGGGTTCAGACCTGTCCGCATGCTTTCTGTGTGGAGCCGGCATGTTCCTCCATGCCTGTGTGGGCTTCTCCCCCTCCCAAAATACATCACACGCATACGGCCTGGAAGCCGGGTCTGTCTCTCTGTGTCAGCGCTGTGATTGACCGGCAGCCTGTCCAGAATGTACCCCTCCTCCACCCCCAGTGTCTGCTCCAGCTTCCTGCGACGCTTAAGGGGGAGAAAAAAAAGATGATGGATGGATTTATGAGAAACGCAAAAGGTGGTGGTGGACGTATCACACTCTGGAAAGTGATAATAAAGAAAAACATTTCCATTTCCAGTTCGAAGACACAGTTTCAGCTGTTACTGATGAACATTTCCTGTGGTTCAGTACAACTCTCACCGTGTACGTGTCTGATAAGTATAGTCGCACTTGCAGGTGTTTCTCTCTGAAATCCTCTGACACTCACGGAGCGACTAATGAGGCCCGGGGAATAAAGCCGGCAGACAGACTCGACTGGTATTCATGTAACTGCCTTTTTTGGCTTGTGACTTGCGAACCATCGGAGGGCGAGGAGTTTTTCTCACATGTCGTGCCATGACGGCCACGTGAGCACGACCCTCCAATCTCCAGAGAAATACTAGTTGGCAGAGCTCCCACTGGAGAGGTGGATGACACGGCATCAGAGACAAGGAGGCCATTGATGTAATACTGTTGTAATGACGTGAACATTGTAAAAAAAGAAGAAAATAATTAAAATAAATCTCCACGGAACTGGAGGCAAATGTACAATGTTTACTGAAATGAGCATTGAAATACGTCTGAACATCCTGTCACGCCTGGTGTCTGTTGTGTTATCGCAGTTGCTATGGAGATAGCCGTGCATCAAACAAACACTGTTCAGGAGAGATGAACTTCACGCACTGACACACCTGCAGGCAACGGACCGCGACAGACACACAGTCATAACAAAAAGTCCTGTTAACGCCGTTTGTTCGTCCTCTCAGGGCTCCATGCGGGGGGTTGCATCACCGCGCCGCTATAAACAGAAGTTTATCCAAGTGGACTTGGAGTAAAAACACTCTAACGCATGCCATGACCTTTGAAATAATACACTTTTTTGCCTGGCAGAGCGGAACATTTGGCCTTACTTCCTCGCTGACAGGCAGATAATCAATAACAGTCGTCTAATTCCCCACCAACTCCTTTCTTTCCTTCCTTCCCTCCCTCTCTTTTTCTCATCTCCCCCTCTCCACTTTCCTATTCATCTCCCCTTTTCTCCAATCTGATATCAGACTTCCACTGTTGTCAGTTTGATCTACAGCCCTGCCGGATGCCCTGCGCCTGTTATTAATGCCGCGGCGCACCCGTTAGTACATAAGCGTGGCCTCGGAGCGCTCCTGCAACCCGAGGGTGGTCTTCTGACTGCACATGGTTCTGCTGACCAGGTCACCTTGTGGGACAGAATCACATCCCCCATTAACGACGCACAGGGCTCTTACACATTTTGCCCAATGGATTTCCAGGACTTTAAACCAAATTTCCATGACCAAACTGAAATCTCGATATAAACATGAAAAATGTAGAAAATAGTGCGTATTGAGAGCGTAAGCCCGCTTATATTTTGAGCGTCTTTCTTTAAAAAACATATTAATTATTTCAAACTAGGTGTAAATGAACATGTGATTACAACACATTTCCATGACTTTTTCAAAACTTTTATGATTTAAGTTTTTTCCATGACTTTTCCAGGCCTGGAAATGACCATTTTAAAATTCCATGACTTTTCCAGGTTTTCCATGACCGTACGAACCCTGTGCGCAGTACGGGTAGCACAGCTGTAGGCCTTCCTTTGGAGATTACAGCTCTACTTCCTGCCTCGGTCACACCAGCCGGAGTTTGATGGAAGACCCTTGAGACTCGAGCGTTACGGAGTCCACGGCTTGTGGTTTACTCCTATTTTAATGACACTGCCCCTGAATTAGAAAACCCAAGAATGCATGGTACATTTGTCTGGTCATACAATGTGGCTCATAAGACAGGCTATTCCTCCAGGTGTCTCAAGGAAGAAAAAAAAGAACAAGGACAGGAGCAAAAAATCAAGAAGCGTGACGGTTAATGAAGATCGTTCTACAAAAGGAAGCAGAGCGGCGGTTTGCAAATAAATGAATTAATTGATCTCCTCCACAAGTCAAATTAATCGACAGCAGAGCTTTATTGTGACATGTTTAGTGTAATTACAGCAGGTAGGGATGGCTTTTATGAGTTGTGAGAAAGGCAGTGGATGTAGTGGAATGTGGCAGGTTCTGTTAATTAAATCCTCACTGACTGGCCTCCTGTGACAGCCTTTACTTATTCCCTCGGCCTGAGATAATGAATAATACGCAGGGTCTGGGAATCAATGTCGACAGCTTCAACTTTGTTGTGTTTTGCGGAAGTGATTGGTGTTGGAAAAGTGTCACGCCGTGGCACGACCTATTAACTGCTCAACTCAAAAGAGGTAAATGCAATCATTTCATCTGTGCTGGCCAACAGTAGAACAGACTTTGATGGCTGCTGCTATTCTATGGTTGAAGTGAATTAGCTGGCAGCTTTGACTGATTTACGACGTCGACATAATATCAGGTTTAAAGTAAAACCCAGGGCTCTGATTTCATTGCCCTGTTATTTTCCATCTTGGTTCTAATCTCACCACCATTTCCTAAAATAATGACAGGAACAAGTGTGTGCATCAAGCTCCTTGGTGAACATGCACTGCCTGACACTGTCAGTGTTAAGCCGGGCGGCTCTGAATTAGCAAAAAAGGTTACAAATATTGATGCTGATGTAATGCATGCACAATTAACAGTGTCTTTGACAGCTGTAAGCAGTCGGATCAACTACAACCTTGAGAAACAGCTTAGAGAAAACGGGACTGTGCCTCTTAAGCATGAGGGAAATGTCAGGCTTAAGGCCAAGCTCTGAGGCTGCTGGTGAGACGAGCCGTTCTCCACAGCATTGTATGGCCCAGTGGGTAAGCCAAGGGGGCCTGGTGTGTAAATGTGTGAGGAAAATGGGTCAGGGTGAAAGGACTCCCATTAGCCAGCTCATTGAGTGTCGGTATTAGAACCCCCCTGACATGCAGTGGGCCCATCCATCCATAGCCAGTCAGGGCCTGGGGAGCCGTTGACTCACTGGCCTGCAGAGATTTAAGGTGGAACTTGCTCTTTACCTGCTGGGGTTGAGGCCAGGCCGTTATTGTTCACAAATAAAGGAATGCCAGGTGGGGCTTTTCTTGTGAGCACCGTGTGTGTTGTTTTTACTTTATTATTCCCCTTCAGAAATAGACATTTGTGCACGTAATATAATAAAAGGTCGAACAAGAAATTGTTATATATCACATTTTTGCCGAGATTGTATCTGTGATGTGTTACCGTGGTCCTTTTTCAGATGATGTGTTGTCGTAAGGGTGGTGAGAACATTAGCAACGCTATTAATAATGGATGCTCTTCAACAAAACAACACAAACAAATGTGGCCTAAAATGACCATTGTTATAAATCAATTCGCAGGGATTTCTTATTAAACAAATTCATTTAGATTAATTGTCTACCACGAGTTCTTGTGTTTCCTGGTGTGTTGGCCAATCATTACTTGTTTGCATGATTCATTACAATTATCTATACATAACCAACCAAAACAATACTCAATACACTACGAGCTAATAATATGAAGCAATTGTTAGAAATCTATTCAATCAAAAGTTATTTTACTCTTGGGTCTACGACAAAAGTAATTTCTTTTCCTGAGTTCTGCACATTTTTAATTGAAATTAGACGTTTCAGGCCACTTCTGATTTACATTGTTATGGTTTACCGGTGCCATGAAGAGGGAAGTAAATGTGATAGACCTATTAACAACGGCTGGATTTCCATAAATGCAGAACAGCTACAGCATACGGGTGGGGAGAGGTTGAACTATGGCTGCGCATAAAACGTGTTTAGTTAAAGTAAGAAAAACAGCACGAAGTCATGAAGACATTTATTTGCTCCACAATGACAAGATCACTGTCTGCAGGGCTCAGACTGCTCCGGTGTCAGAAAGCGTTTGACTGCGTTGGACCCTTCAAATATCACTTTGATTCAGGAGGGCATTTGTGAGTGACAGTTTCCAACAACCTACGTGTTCATTCAGTGCACAACATAATATTGTGTCTCCACATTTAGATGCTTAATGATCTCTCCCTGCTTGCCTCTTGTCTGGTTCACAGTGAAAGCGATAATCGTGAGCCAGTGGATGCACACGTGTGCACGGACACAAAGGGAGTCGATCCCGGGCCGAACGGAGCCCCGACACCCCGATGGAAGAAGCAGTGCGTCCCTCTGAATGCAAAACACGCACGGCGAAACACTGTTGATAATCACATCGGTCACGCTCTCAGAAACAAGTATTCAGCCAAATCTGTAATTGAATAATGAAAGCCAGTTTCAGCTGTTTGTGGCAGATATTTAACAGCAGATGTCAATTCACGGATATCCCTGTCCGATCGAGACGATGCGCAGACATCGAAGGACGTGGATATCTTGTCACATCTCCGATATCTCCTGAAGCCCAGAGACACAATCCAGATCAGGACTTCAATATGCCCCGACAATCAACTGCGGCCAGAACTTACAATTGGGCAGCAGTGATAGGTTGCAGCTCTGCTCTCAATAAATGTCGCAGAGCAGAGGCACAGAAGGACACATCCACCGGAACAACCATGCAAGGCGAGGTCAGCTGCTCCGGGTCTTTTTCTCCACTGGGAGTTTGCAAAAAATTGCATTGTGGGAACAGCAGGCGTTACTTTTATAGCGTCCACCCTCCCTGAGTATGTGACTTCACACAAGAGACAACAAAGACAACTTTAAAGACACATAATTCATCAATGTAACAGATAATACTTTCATCTCCATTCATTAAGCAAATTTCTTGAAGCAAATATGCTCTTTGCGCTGGAGTGAAACGCTCCGACACTTGAAAACATTCTTTGAACACCACTGGCCCACTTAAGAACGGATAAATAGGTCCCAGCATTTCCTGAACACCTTTCAGGATGCTTCTCCAAAGTGGTTCGAGTTATGTGAGAAATGTAAATCCACTCGGCGAGTCATTAGGACAGGCTGCAAATGTGTTTGGAGGTTTTAATATCAAATTACATGCTTTCAACAGTTTTCAGAAAGTGGTGGGACGCCGGCAACGCTGTAATGATCAAGTGACTTTTAAAGTGGCGCTCGAATTCACCACCAGTGCAGAAAAACAAAAAACACAAAAACACATGGACTCTTACATGTTTGACTTATCCCGGTACGATTATAGGTCTGTCTCTCTTGGTTCTATCAACCACTTTGTAAATGTTATTTTAACTCGTTGACCTCTCCCTCTGCCTCCCTTCAGGCAATAGACATGATCAGCGGTGACGGCCCAGGCGAGCCAGACGCTGCAGGACAGATACAGCTCGCCTCCAGCCCGGAGCGATTGATGGACACGTGCAGATGATAACATTGTTTTGCCTCAAAGCCAGAACGACTCCGTCCAGATGTCGAGGCTACGTATGAAATGGAAACTTGAGTCCGTTGTCAAACAACCAATCGGATCAATTAACCGTCGTTCGTTTGCAAGTTACCCCATTCATATAACATCATTTTACTTCAAACAGAAAATAATGTCTTTTAACGATATTAAACAATTAATCTATGAAGAATCTTTTTGGAAATCTGCTTCCCGGTTGTTTAAAAAAAAAAAATTATGATAATTAATTGATCACACACAGAAAGATTAGCAGAAGGTCAGATATATATTTAGTACCTATAACAACAAGTATTATTATTATTGTATACAACAAGCTGTAGAGTTGGACTCCAGCAAGGTAAATGAAAGCCTCGTACCAACAACCCGCTCATCTGCATAGAACAAATGCTTGATCGGTCAAAAAGTGAACGGTATCCGTCAGCGCTGGTCAGGCCAGCGACTAAATAATAGAAAACGCCAAGCAGCAAAACCAGAATAGTGTTTTGTAATTCATTTTAATATTATGCATTAGGTTTTTACGGCTGAAAACCGGTTGATGTGTGTGATCTTGTTCATTCTCCGGTGTGGTAAACGGGAGCTGCGATACAAGCGATACAGCCCTGGAGAAACCGTAGGAGCTACATGTCCACCTCCAGATGCCCAAGTCCTTGAAAGGGAGGATGTGAGGATGCAGATTGGGTGGCCAGGAGGGTGAGTCCACTCTGCCATATTGCGTGAGTCCTTGGGAGAAGCATGCAGAGACAGATGCAGTTTGTTTCTGTCAGGCTGGATATGAGCTTCGGACGCCGGGCCTCCAGCCAGCAGATGGTGGGAGAAATTAAATCTGTGACACAGACCGACACAATGGAGCTCAGAAATACAGTATGGGGGGGGGGGGGGGGGGTGTGTACGTGTGTGTCCCTGAATGGCTTGGAGTGCGTGCAAGTTGGTGCTTCTGTATTCAAACAGCGTGTTGTGACAGATAACAGCCCTTCCCCAAAGACAGAAGTCCAACCTGTTCCACTTGAAAAGCAAACGCAAACTTTCACACCCTGCATCATTTGCATCAACGACCGGCAGTTCCAACGGGCAAACCTGAGCTGACCACTTACTTTCCTCAACAACGGCTATTCAAACTGCAGCTGAAACACTCCAGATTACCAGCATTCAAAAGGAGAATCAGAGAGAGTGAGAAACTAATGTGAAAAGCAGTCACACAACGGACCTTATTTTGGCCATTGTGGATGATTTGGAGAATAGCGAAGAGGAAAGGATTAAATTGTCGGAGAAGCGCGGCTCGGTATTAAATCATTCCGAGATAGCTCGTGTATTTATCTCGCCTGGGAAGAGGCGCAATGCGATTTCTTTGCTGTTTACCCAGTCAGGTTTGTTGTCCGCACTTGCTCGGCTCCTGAGATATATATTGCTGGCATTGTGACGCAGTCATTTCTTCTGCCTGCGCACAGGGGACAATAATGCATGCCAAGCAAATAGAGGCCTTTCTAACCAGCGAGGCAGTCATTTGTTTACTGCCACCAAACACACGGCCTCGAAATACATCCAACACAGTAACGCCGGGACGCTCCTGAATTGCAAACGTTTTGAACGACGTGCAGAAACGGCTGTATAATTATGGCCTCTTTCCCAATCTTACAATTAGAGAGGCACGACATGTACTCATAGGCAGAGCTCTATTAATATTAATACATCTATATAGAGATGTTTGACATGTGAGAAGCAAGCAGCTATTTTTTTCTCCACTGGAGAGGCTTCGGATGCTTGCATATTTCTCATTTGACCTTTCCGAAATTATTTATTCCCTTGACATTTTGTGTTCAGAGGAGAAGGTGTGCAGCGGGTCTGAAGGACAACCTTTCTAATTCTCACTCTGACAGCTGAGTTTTCCGGTAATGATGGGTCTTTAGATCTGGTACCGTTAGATAATGTTCCTTTTTTGTTTTAAACCAGAGACAGGTCTGCTGTCTCCTAAAGGACAAGAGAGTGGTTTCCAGTGTGGTGGAATAAATGTTCCGATGCCTTGTGATAAATCAAAAGTATTTTAAGCACGGTGGTCTTATCACCTCCAACATCCAGGACAGCAGAAAAGTCACAGAATATACTTCTATACTTATGCTAACGCGTAAGATGTTCCCGAGTCGCACGTAGATCTGAAGATACCCGCTTGGCATTTAAATGCTTTTTATTTTGCAGGAATTATTCAAAATTAGAGGGTAAGCAGATACGGTTTAAGATTTCCCCTTTCCCAGGGCTTGACAGGACATTTGATTGATACAAATGAATACAACAACTTTGGCTGGAGATAAGAGTCCCAGCTTTAAGCTTGTTTTGGAAACACAGAACTAATGCAGAGCAAACAGACATTTCATTCTCACACCATGCACGGAAATAAGAGCAGCATTCTTGTTTTGACAGTGTTTTTTCTCTGCGATATGTTGGACGTCTGTATTTAACGGCCACCAAGTACATTGCTGATTTGTTTTCATTTATTAAATATGCATTATTAAGATGCAACTCGGCCGCTCTCGGCCTTTCCCTGGAGTTGCCAGTGTTGCAATCCCCTGGTTGATATGATATGATATATACCTTTATTCGTCCCACAGTGGGGAAATTTCAAAAATCACAGCAGCTGTGCACATCAGAGCATTAATAAAAATAATTATAAAACACAAAACTAAATAAAAAGAATTAAAAAAAAAAAAATAATTAGTTGCAGATAGAAGCTGATTAATTTTTTTTACCTTTCAGGATTTTGCTCAAGAACTTGGCTCTGGTTTTGGACAAATCTTCACATTTTGAAAACAGTCACTGTATGCATTGCCCCACAGAGCCTCATCAGTTTTATCATCACCATTAGTGTCCCGACATGGCTTTGACGTCACCTGTGTCATTTCGTGATCGGACTCATTGCATTTTACATTGTTCATGCTCATCAAACGTTAACAGAGATGAACATGTGACATATTGCCTCCACATGGAGAAGTGGCAGCACACTGCATTTATGACCGATGTTGGGAGCCGAGATGTCTTTTCTGGCCGGCAGTAGTTTATTTCATACATCACCGAGACAAGCACCATTTACCTGGACATTTACTGAGGCGCTTCAATTCAAGGGGGGGGGGGGCACTCAAGGTCAAAACATTCGGCATCGTTACCCAAGTAATGAGTCATTGTTCCCTCTGGTCATCTCTTTATACTACCCCACCACATCAAAGCCACACTGTGCACTATATTATACTGAGAGAGAGAGAGATATAGAACAGAGATACAAATAAATGACAATAAGACAAAAAACACTAAATGAGAGCGTCCATGAGAATCGTAATCGAGAGACCGAGAGCGATACCCACCTCCCTCTCTTGTCTCCACATTGTCTGCATTGTTATTATTTATCCACACAAGCCACACCTGCACTTGATCCCCCTCACGTGCACACTGCCTCGGCAGGAGTGTACTTTAGTGAAGTGATTGTGCATGTAGGCCGTCATTCAAAACATCACATTGAGAAGAAGACGATTACAGCCAAGGATCCTCAGACTTTGTAACAACAATAAAAGAATACAACTCAGTTTATGTGTGTGTGTGTGTGTGTGTGTGTCTCTCTCTCTCACACGCGATGAAGGATAGCTGAGCTGACTATGGGCCCATATGTAAGTCTCAGTGGTGTGACCTCTCGGGCGGGGGGGGCGTGAGAACCGCCACGGACAAAGAGCGGGGCTGTTACAGCGTGACAGAATTACTGAGTGACTCGGGACTCAAACGTGCTAAAGCCTAACTCGGCTCGGGTGTGAAAACACGCCGTTGCAACTCCCAACAGGTGAGCGGCACGCTAAACTCTACAGCCGCAACCTCGACTCCCCTCGTCAGCTCAGGTTCAGAAACAATAAAAGGGGCCATTGGACTCCAGACATGACACCCTCTGTGGTCCAAAAACAACTCGAGTTTGACACGCATTTTAATTTCCATACAACCAGGAACATTCATCTTTGTCAATGTTTGACAGCGTTTGACCCAGTGACTCATAAAGTGAATTAACTGCCAGTGAAGTCAACTTAAAAATAATTTAACACAGCACTTGTGTTTTTAAGCAAAAATAAATCACTGGAAGGGAATTGGTGGAGACTGCTGGTGCTACCTTCAGTAAGACGTTGGCAGTAAGGACATTTTATTGTATTTGCCCAAAAAAAATCCCGAGCAAGTGATGCAGACACTATAATGCACTTCTGAACCGCGGTGTTTTAATAATACAGCCGACCTATGAGCAAAGTGAAAGCATGTGTAAAGCTGCACTGATATGACTGTCATAATCCATATTTTGCAGGATTGACAGAACAAAATAAAAAGCCAGAAGATGAAAGAATCATAATTAATGCTCGACCTTCCTCTGCTCTGCTAAAAACCTGTAATCCAGATCGACTTTGCGGTATAATGACTTCACCATTCTCACTGCCTCTCTGGGCGAGGGTGCTCAATGTATTATGACAACTTCATGCGGATGCAAAGTCACATGAACTTTAAGTCTTGGGGAAAGTGTGAGGATTTTCTTTTGCCAGGCAAAAACACGACGTTTATGCTTATGAAGTCGGCTTTTCGACCTTTATTTAGGCCAGGTTGACATGTTTTTAAGGCAATGTTGAACTTCAGTTTCCTCGGAGAGCTGCCCAGGACTGACTCTTATAGGTCAGCGGGCAGCTTTACTGCTTCTGTGCCTTGCTCAAGGGCACCGCGATGACTGTAATGAAATCATCGCAAGTTTACAAACGCTCAGCTGGTTTCTTTGTCTCCAGATTTGTATCAATTGATTCAAAACGGCAACATTCTTACGTGACACCAACGTCTACCACCTCCAGGCTACCACCGCCCCATTAAGGAGGAGGATCATTAGTCTCCGTCTGTTTGGTGTTGTCTTGTGTTCTGCTGCTGATATGAACTTGATGTATGGCTAGGCTCCAAACAATAGTTTAAAAATAGAGCCGAGCAGACAACATTGCTCCTTAAGTGTGTGTCTTTGTACCCAGTGTGCTGCTTGTGTGAGTATGCATGGTTCTGTGTGTATGGCTGTGCATTTCTGTGCTTGTGTGCATGTATGAACAGGCTCAGCGTCGCCCAGCACTTCCTCAGGGTGCTGGATGAGCAGAGCGCTTACTTTGATTAAATATGATGTGTGGCTGTGTTCCCTGCCAGCCTCTGTGGAAACGAGGAACTACTTGAGAGGTTACTACGAATTCTACAAAAGCAGAACCACTTATTTAAGGAATATAACGGCATATATAACACATGGATGCAATCCATTTGTCATTTTATGCATCTTAGTAGATCAATAATTAAACTATAATGTAAACTAACCGATAAACTTCATTACATAAATTCCAATTATCTACAGAAGAAAAATGTGTAGAAAGATATTTCTGACCAACATGTGGAAACACTTCATAATATCCCAGCAACAAGCTATTATAATACACAAGCTCACGGATTTATCATTGTCAGTTTTGGAATAGATTGCTTCAGCTACTCCTAGCAGATGCAAAACAACTTGGCAGCAACCAATAAAGTCCTAGTTTGGAAATAAATAGATGTCTCTCTGCACCTCGCTGAATGTTCCCCGAAAGCTTCAGTTTCACCAGCCGTCGGTTTACTTTGGCTGTCCGCCACTTCACTCCGAACATGCAGCGCCGAGGCGGCGTGCTGGAGCGTGCGTGCCGAGAGCAGCTGTCCACAGCGTGTCGTGAACCTGCATTGTTTTGGTTCCCGTGGCTCACCTCTGCGGACATTCGGGAGCTGATCATTAGTGGAATCAAATTCTCAAAGGGCAAATTCTCTCTTATGTTGACACTCAATTTATTATTTAGATTAATGCAGTTATAGTTGGGTGTGTTTATTGTATTGTAACAATATAACGCGTCAAATCATTTTGAAAACTGTTGGTCCGAGTAAAGCCCAACAGATAAAAGCACCCATCACAAGCTATGTGCCTGACTCGTCCTTGACTCTGGGGTGAGCGGCTACAATACTCATCCCAGAGAGGAGATGACTTCATGCCGAGCACGTCTGCTGGTGAGAACAGTTGCTCAACGTCGAGTAAGACTGTTGCCGCCTCTCTGTGCCCCCTCGTAATCTCGTTTCATTCAGGACATGTTGGTGCAGTTTGTTGGTGCTGCATTCCTCACGATAGGGAAAGTCAAAAGAAACGCTTTCTTTGCGGAGGAGAAAAGTCCCACCGGGAAGATTACGCAAGCGCAGTCGATGATATCATCAAGGGAAGATGGGATTCAGACGGGGGATGGGAAGGCTGGGTTTGAATATGGGGGGGGGTCTGCTTTAATGCCTGTGTAATGGCTATTAACGGCCTTAATCCTCCTGCTGGCGAGCTCTGGAGCTTTTTCTTCCTGAGAAAGTTTGTAATAAGAATCAACTCCTGCTGCGACGAGCACCGCCATGACAACATTACAATCAATTAAGGAGGAAACTCACGCTCGCAGCTCAGTGAGGTGGAGGACTGAAGGGAGCGGTGCAGAGCCTCTGCTCACATAAATCACAAACATAACTCTGTGGGCGAGGAGGGGAAAGAGGTCCTTGGAGGTCAAAGGAGCCCGTAGGCATGGAGGGTAGCAGTAAACAAGCTTCAAAAAGGTTGTGTCGTCAAGTGGAGCTTAATTATAAACAGGGAAACACTGACATGTACACATGTATATGAGTCATACGTTTCAGCCAGTTATGTTTCACTATGAGGCTTATAATGAGGTGAGTTACTTTGCTCTATTTTGACAAGGTAACTCATTGAGATTGAGACAAATATGGTATTGTCGCCAATAAATGGCAAATATTTCTAACGGTATAACTAGATTCAAGGTCACACAATTGCTGCACTGCTGAACTGTATGGCATCTTATTTAAAAACGCTTTCCTTGCATTTTTTTCTGACCATGTGGAGTTTTTTTTACATTCAGATGGATCTGCTCCTCCATGACACCACATACTAGGAATTTGCGTTTTCAGACGTTTATGTATGGTAAACACTCATATAGCTTGAAAAGGGGTCGAGAGAAAAGAGTGAGAGCAAAAAGTAAGATGGAGAAAGAAACCGAGCGGAAAAAAAGACTTATCTTACCTTCAAGCACGGTAAGCTTGGCACTGGTGCTGATCTCGCCATCGTTGTTGGTGGCGGTGCACTCGTAAATGGCTTCGTCTCTGTGTGTGCGCAGTGGCTGGATCCGCAGGACGGAGCCCGAGCCGTCATCAAACTCAATCACCTGGGGGAGCCGGAGAAAAGTAGATTTTTATATAGATATAGAACATTTGTTTGGACGTGTTTGGTTTTTCTGATGTGAGAAAACATTTAACATTTGCCAGTTTTGCAGCATTATCAGATTCTAGACCCATATTTTCATGTAGACTTTTCAGAAGTAGAGTAGGTCTTTTTCTCCCGAAAAAAACCCCCAGACTTTCCTCTTAAATACAATTGAGAATCCACGATAATGTGCAGAGAGAATATGATTAAAAGATAATACACGGTGGTGTACAGCAGCTCCACAACAGGTTTTATATCAAGGAACACCAACCAGGAGTGCAATAACTCCATGATGCTAGAGAGGAAAGAGTGGTCAGAAACAGTGTGAGTTCCCACCTACCGCACTTCCTTCTGTTCACATGGGTTCAAGAGAGGGAGGGAAATACATCAAGTAATACATCAAGGGGGTGTAAGGCGAGCAGCGGTGGAGCTGAGGAACAGGAGGGGAAGGATGAGGGTGTAAAAGGACTGAAAGAGATGAAGAAGACTCTATAAATCATGGATGGAAGGAGATTAAAGAGAAGGGAGGCCTGTCTGGTCTCGCTTGGAGAAAAGAAGAGTTGGTGTGATGCTCAATAATAGGGCAATTGATTGTGTGTGCAGTGCGAGTGTGTGCTTTGTGTAAACGCTGCGAGTGTGCGAGCATGTGTGGGTGTGTCTGTGTTAATTAGAGCGGTTTTCTAAAGCCCACGCCTGTAATGTGTTGTCACGCAAGCTGTGTTTGTGCCTGATGATGTATTTGTGTGTGTGTGTGTACACATGTGTGTATGTACACGCAGGTGTTTATGTGAGTGTTGAAGGATCTGAGAGTCACGCATGAGTGCTCACCTCAAAGCGCTGGGAGCTGACTTTCTTGCCTTTCTTCATCCAGGTGATTCTGGGTTTGGGCTCCCCGGTGGCCTGGCACACAAACGACGCAACTCCTCCCGAGATGCCCGTCTGGTCCTCGGGGGATTTGAGGAAACTTGGCACGGCTGAGGAAGGCGAAGCAAAGAGGGCAGAGAGAGAGAGAGAAGAAAAGTGGTAAGAGGTAAGGGAGAAGCAGAAGGGGGGTGGAGATGAAGGTGACGTTAGTGCCAGTCACATTTCCATGTGAAACAAATGCTTATTTATGGGTATCATTTCTTCTCCACACAACGGCTAGGATGACCAAAAAAACCACAATGTTGGCGCGAACACCTCAGGGAGAAACATCCCGTCTTTGTGTGCCTGCCTGTCACGCTATCATGTTCGGCTTTCGCCTCTGCTTCGACACGCCGTTTGAAACGGCAAAGTGCGTCATCCCAAAACAAATGAAGTTGCAGTTCCAACTCTGGAACGCGAGGGATTGCATTAAACCCGACGGAGAAAAACAAGATACGCAGACAAACTTCTTCCACGCGCACAAACATTTTGTTACAGAGAAAGAAGAGGTATATAAGACACTCTGGGTTTTTTTAGCATTCAAACTATTTGGGTTTTATGGGGCATGAAAACGTGTCTTAAAATCCACACCAGGCTACGACTATGTCGTGATTCTGAAACCTCGGCGTGACTTCCTATATAACGTGTTTACAACACGGCCGACGACCTGCGTGAACACCTCTTGACTCCCCCTGTTTGCCTTCAGGGTTGTTATCCCTCGCACCGCACCCAACGTCATTGTGCGCAGGACAATGGAGTGTGCGTCGGCGACAGCCCGGCGAAGTGGACGTGACGCGACGGAGAGCGCACCTTTAGCTCCGCGCTATCGCTGCCGTGCTTTATGCTGTATTCGCTCCCAGACGTGCATCATACGGGCCTGAGCTCATTACCGGCTCCATCAGCTCGCGTTTCATCTCCAGGGTCATTAAGGAGGGAGGTGACGAACAGACCGCCCAGCGGAGAGACGCACAACGGGGTAAACGATAACGCCGTATACACAGAGGAGACGGCAGCCTTCTCCCTCGGAGCGCACAACGGGGAACACCCAGCAGGGGCTACCGCCATTCCTTTTCCGTTTGATGTGTTCGAATATAACGTCGGTGGGGAGAAATGGAGGTGGGGGGCACATAACATATAGCATGAACATAACAGTGAATCTTTCTGATATGGATATGGCCTTCAGTGAGCATATTCTCCAGGGTATCCTTTTGTATTGTCAACCTCTGCCCTGACTTGGTCAGAGAGAGAGAGAGAGAGAGAGAGCGAGAGAGCGAGAGAGAGAGAGAGAGAGAGCTTGCTTCAAGCAATACAGAAGGATACAATAAAGTATATACCGAAAGCGTGCCGGCAGAGACGTTGACGTGAGGCGCTTTAACAATGCAGATGGGTGGAGGTAGGAGCAGCTGTCTTAATGCCTGTTCTATCCGACAAGCTGAGGTGTCACAAGGGATTTAAGATGGCCAGAGAGAGAGAACGGCAGTGCCGTTGCACTCGTAGACATTTACACACCAGTCAAACAGAAGCCAAGAGCTTCAATCTGCTCTCTACTCTTCACCGGAGAGAAACTGTCTCTTCACCGGTTTTAAAAGTATGTTGCAGGAATCTCTCTGTTGTTGTTACCTTCGCATTGAAAATGCGGAAGGTTATGTTTTGATCGCCGTGTATTTATTTATTTATTTGTATGCGTGTTACTCACATAACTAAGAAAGTATGAAACCGAATCGCATGAAATTTGGTGGGATGATTGGTTATTATCCGGGGACCATTTGATTAGATTTTGGGATCGATCGGGTCAAAGGTCATGAAAAGGTCAAAATCTTCTTTTTACCATAGCGCGGTCAATTTTTATCCAATTGGCATGCAACTAATGCCAAAATGTTCATAATTCAATGCCCAATCTTGTGATATGCGAAGGTATGCGCTCTACCGAGTGCCCGTTCTAGTTTATTCTTGAAACAATAATTTTTTTTACGACCATTTAAAAGAAAAAAAGAAAATCACTGACACATTAGCAAAAGAGATTAAAGATAACAATCATGATAAGCCAACAATGGAATCCACAGCATGTTACATAACTCTGATGGGCGGAAGTGTGCCGCAGTGGAGTGAGAGTAGTGGGTGAGTCGGCAGTTGTGTGTGCTCGGCTGTACACCGTCATCCAACACAAGCACACATCCATCCGGGACCTGTGACCCCATCACAGTAGCTAAACCCACCTGACATTTGAATGGTATGTTGGTCCTCCCAGAGACTGCAACAGCGCCGCACTAAACCGTTTTCAATAACGTCAAAATGTGAACGGCACACGCGCGCAGCAACAGAGTTGTGCGAATGTTTCAAATCTGATACGCCTTTGATGTGAATGCCTGAGATCTGTGCGTGCTTGCGTGGCGAGTTGGAATCCTCAAGACCCGATTATCACCATTCTGACTTCCAAGGGTTCCTGCGACCCTCCGTCCAGAGCCGTCCATTCGAGTTGGGAGGGCTTGCCGAGCTAGAGGCTCAGGCCGCATTACACAGTTCTCAGCAAATACCCCCAAATTAAAAAAGTAAGCTCATGTACTGCTACAAATATTTAAGTTTGGAACCACTGGATCTGAGAAATCATAAGGAGTTTTAGAGATAAGTGGAAGATAAGGGAAAACTAGCCCTCGCCTTTTCATGTATTAAACATTGAATCGGGTCAAAATGACCCAAAGGCGGGGGGAGGGTGTAATATTGAGTCGAGTCAAAATGACCCTAAGGCAACACAAGGGTTAAGCTTCGTAAAAACACTGCCCCTGAATTGCGATAGTTAACCTTTCACTAAAAGGCGAAACTATGGAACATTCTAAGCTGTCTATCATTAATCCAGATCTTAAGCAAGCTTCCAATCACACAATCTCAAATAAGGCTAAAGCCTGGTCTTAGAGATAGGGTTACACATGGTCCTAATACTCTCAAAAGGGCAGAAGCATTTATTTTTGGACTAAGCTCCACCGCTCTGCCACTCCTGGGCTGCGGGTGAGGATATCAAACTGATGGGTTTGTCAGTTCATTTCTTAGAGACAAAATCCAGACTCTGCCCCTTTTTCCTGACTGCCAGGCAGCATGAGAACAATGGCAAGTACAAAGTGGGAAACACATAAACCTACCTATGCAAATCCTCCTCTCAGCCAGTGACTGGAAGCTTTAAACTGCACTTTTTCTCAGCTTTGACACATCACATTCAAAACTCCTATCTTGACACTCATGCTCTCTTCTCACTGGCAGGTGTCGGAAGTGCTGCCACAACTGTCAGGCCCAGTGTTGGTTACAAGGTGTTGCAAGAATTTCTGGGTAGTGATTATCGACTCATAAATACTTCCTATTTACCACATTTAGTTTTCTCGCGCAAACAAGATTCAAGCGCTGCTGTAATTACTCAGGCTATCATGTAAACACCTACACTTCGTTCGAAAAAGCAAGGCAGATTAAAATATCTGGATTACACGTCAATCATTCAATATTGTTGTTATAATGAACAAATAAAAGATCAAAAGGTGATCGCTGTCGAGCAGCATGGCTGGTGGTGTTAGGAGAGCAAAAGGGCTTTCATGATGGCGCGGCTGTGTCCAGACGCCGTCGAGGTAGCTCCGCGGAGATTGTGCGCTCTTTTAGTTTTTGTGTTTATTTTTAATGTTTTCTTTGCCACAAACACATCGGCACTAACAGCATACGACCGCAGCACACTTTTGGACATAAACTTTTGCGCAAAACAAGGGTTTTTGTCCACTTTTTCCATCGATCCAGCGTGGCCGGCGGAGATTGTACGGCGAACCACAACAACAACAGTGGAACCACTACTACGGGGCCACGACGAAAAGATCGAGGGAAACGGAGCGGAATTGAACAGACTGAGAGTTCAAGCCCACCGTCCACCTCTGCCCAGCATCCTTCTTGCTAACGCCCAGTCTCTGGAAAATAAGATGGATGATGTTAGGGCAAGGATCAGATTCCAACGGGACATGAGGGACTGTAACATCTTTGTCTGGCGGAAACATGGCTGACCCGCTGGTGCGGATCGAGTCATATGCCCAACCGAGTCCTTCTCTGTTTTCCGTGCAGACAGAACGGAAGAGTCTGGTAAATCTAAGGGTGGAGGGTTTGCTTCATGACTAACAACAAATGGTGCGACCCCAAGGACATTAAGACTCTTTCTCGCTCCTGCTCGCGAACCTGGAACATCTGACGATCTCATGCCGTCCATTCTACCTTCCCGGGAGTTCAGCTCGGTCATCACCACAGCCGTCTACATACCACCACAAGCGGACACCGGCGTAGCACTATCGGACCTACATGATGTGTTATGTCGGCATCAGAACAAGTATCCCGACGGCTGTGGTGGTGGCTGGGGACTTTAATAGGGCGAACCTAAAAAGTCATGCCGAACTTTCACCAGCACATTACGTGTGCTACCAGAGGAAAGAACGTTGGACCACTGCTATCGCCATTCAAGAGAGGCTACAAGGCTGTCTCTCTCCCTCCGTTCGGCAAATCGGACCATGCCGCCATTTTTCTGCTTCCGGAGTACCGGCAAAAGATCGCGCGTGAAGCGGTAGTGACGAGGAACGTAAAGCGGTGGTCTGACCAATCAGAGGCTGAGCTACAGGACGCTCTGCGTGTCGTCGACTGGGACATGATCCAATCCAGTTCCAGTGACGTCAGCGAGTTCTTGAAGTAGCAATGAGCCTCATAGCAACGCTAACGGACACCATCGTCTCCACGGTAAAAGTTAGGGTCTTTCCTAACCAAAAGCCGTGGGTTGATAGATCCATCCGTGAAGCTGTGAACGCCCGTACTGCTGCCTATAACTCCGGTCTTGTATCCGCAACATGGACGAGTACAAGGCAGCGGTCTATGGACTGAGGAGGCGGTGAAGGAAGCCAAGAGGAGGTACCGAGACAGAGTGGAATCACAGATGGAGCAGCGCGACACCAGGCGCCTATGGCAGGGGCTACGGACTATCACAGACTACCAGAGCAGACCCGCGCTATGGTGAGTGCCGACGCATCCCTAGCGGACGACCTGAACTCATTTTATGCACGGTTTGAGGCTAGCAACAACAGCGCTAGCTCGGCTAACAACAACACCGTTAAGCGTAGCCGAGGTGAGTTCTACCGCTGGGGATGAACACACACTCTCTGTGACCGAGCACAGTGTGAGGAGGGCTCTGTTGAGGGTGAACACCAGGAAAGCTGCAGGTCCAGATGGCATATCTGGGCGAGTACTGAAGACCTGTGCTAACCAGCTAGCTCCAGTGTTCACCACAATATTCAACCTCTCCTGGCTGAGTCCGTGGTCCCCGCCTGCTTCAAGAGATCCACTATTGTCCCTGTGCCCAAGAATGCTTCTCCAGCATGTATGAATGACTACCGACCGGTGGCCCTCACCTCGGTGGTCATGAAATGCTTGAGAGGCTGATAAAGGACTACATCTGCGCCTTCCTCCCTTCCTCCATGGACCCGCTGCAGTTTGCTTATCGCCCAAACAGATCCACGGATGATGCTGTCTCCCAGGTACTGCACACCACACTCTCTCATCTGGACAGCCAGAGGGGGCTATGTGAGACTGCTGTTCATTGATTATAGTTCAGCTTTCAACACCATAGTCCCTCCAGACTGGCGGCAAGCTGATTGAGCTGGGACTGAACACCCCCTGTGTGCTTGGATCCTGGACTTCCTGACCGCCAGGCCACAGGTGGTCAGGGTGGGCAGACACACCTCCAAATCCTCACCCTGAACACAGGATCCCCCAGGGTTGCGTCCTCAGCCCCTACTGTACTCCCTGTACACACATGACTGTGTGGCCAGGTTCAGCTCAACACCATCATCAAGTTTGCGGATGACACAGTGGTGGTGGGCCTGATCTCCGACAACGACGAGAAGGCCTACCTGGAGGAAGTTGCTGATCTGTCACTCTGGTGCCAGGACAACAGCCTCATCATGAATGTCACCAAAACTAAGGAGCTGATTGTGGACTTTAGGAGGGTACAACAACAGAGGACGTACTCACCACTGGGGATTAACGGGACTACTGTGGAGAGGGTGAGCGGGTATAAATACCTGGGAGTCCACATCACCGAGGATCTGACATGGTCAACGAACACAGACACTCTGGTGAGAAAGGCAAGGCAGCGCCTCTACCACCTCAGGCAGCTGAGGAAATTTAAAGTTTCCCAGAGGATCCTTCAGTCCTTCTACTCTGGAGCTGTAGAGAGCGTCCTGACAGGAAGCATCACAGCCTGGTTTGGCAACTGCTCCGCTCAGGACAGGAAGGCTCTGCAGAGAGTAGTGCGTTCGGCTGAGCGCACTATTGGAACTACACTCCCACCCTGCAGGACTTGTACACCAGGAGGTGCAGAACCAGAGCCGGCAGGATCATGAAGGATCCTCACCACCCCAACAACAGACTGTTTCAGCTGCTGCGGTCAGGCAGGCGCCTCCGTAGTCACGCTGCAAGAACAGAGAGACTGAGACGGAGTTTCTTTCCTCAGGCCATCAGGATTGTGAACTCCGACCTCACCAGGACCCCCACATAGACCCACACAACTGCCCCTCTTAGGCACACACACACACACACACACACACACACACACACACACACACACACACACACACACTTACTGTAAATATTGTGTTGTTGTTTTTTATTGTAAATAGTGTGTACTTGTTGCCCTTGCACATTCCTGCTGAGCATTGCCACTTTCATTTCACTGCACACCCTGTGTGTGTATGTGACAAATAAAACATCTTGAATCTCTTGAAAAATGTTACTATTAATGAATGCAATAAGTTAATCAAAGCGCAAAACAGCCCACACAAGCAAATACCTTATTTTAACAAACGAACATGGGTCATATGTCTGCACATTTGAGCGTTTGAGAGACTTGATCAAATAGAAACAAAAATACACAAAGATGTGTTCATGCAGTGTGTTGCTGTGCTGACCCATTCCAGCAGCACGGTCGATTTCCTGAGCAGCTTTACAATTTTCTCTTTTATCCCTGTCAGGGGCCTGCGAGCAAAGCTTGTAATAAATGCAGAGACGGCGGGGGGAGTTGCGTAAATGGCTCGAGTGTGGCTAACAATTAGTGGATTCCCGAGGCTGCCAGAGTGCCCGGTGAGAATTACTCTGCGGTGTAGAGTATCAGGGATCGATACACACGCAGCAGAGAGAAAACCATTCCTTCTTATTAATAATGGATTAGCGACTTATCATTTTCACTCGGCAATACTTAGTGGAAATTTGTCTGATGGCATCAGTACTGGTGGTATTAATGGAACACTTCCATTAAGGCCTTTTCGGGCCATTAGCAGGCAACTTGTTTGCAATTAATTCCGTATAAAGATGCCTCCCCTGCACGTTATTTACCCCAATAAAGTCAACTGCACTTCAGGCCGTTTGTTTAAACTAATACACATCATGTTTGCAATCTGCACTTCTGTTTTTACAGTTAATCACCAAGCATCGAGCATTGTGGTATCCCCCCCCCCCCCCCCTTGTACACGGCACTTGAGAGATAGCACAGTACGGAAGTCCACCAGCTCCTCCACTCCTTGCTGTGTTAATACCGTCCAGGAACTAGACAAACATACAGATGAGGGTGAAATGAACCCTTCGAGACGCACAGATTCTGTGTGTTCACCTCACGCTGAGAACATCCTGGTTTCAAACTAGGACCTGTGTGGCTGGAGTTTCCTATTTCCACACATGTTTAAACGGGTCTTTTCTGGATGGTCCAGTTTTTGTTGCACTAAACACTCCCAAATTATTTGCCAGTCACTTCACACTGCGTTCGCTCATCGCAACACAGAAAGCAAAAAAAGATATATTCTTTTTTTTGGAAGATGATAGCGTCGTGGCGGAAGATTGATGGAGCTTTTAAAGCCTTATCAGAACTTCAGTGAAATCGCAAGAGCAACGCCATTCATCATCGCTGAGATACTGTGCTTTAGACAAAATATCTAGACCTATAGAAGAGATGGGGGGGAAAGAAAAAACATTAAACTTTCAATACCCTTGTGAACCGTGGGCTTTCTATAAGGCTTTCCAGCCTTCGGTGAATTACTCAAGACAGCGGAGAAGAACAAGAACTCTAAGTGCAATTACCCTTCACCCCCCTCTTCCCAGTGTGAGCAACATTAATGTAATGGCTTTCATCTTCTCAAGACGATTATGAACGAGGGGGCAATGCTCAAGTCTGCACTCTTTCCCTCTCCTCATCTGTCAGTCAATATATGACATTTGAAGAAACAAAAAACCCCAATGTGCGTTGGTACCCAATGGCTGGAGTGGGCATTTAAAAACAGCTGTTTGAAAGAATAAACGCTACAGTATTAAAAGGTGAGGACTTGGGTGTTATTTGTTATCACACAATTGAGAATCTGAGTATTATATTACCCGGGGTTGGAGATGGAACAATCTTGGATTAAATTGCAGGTCACAAAAAAAACACTCATAGTAAGTTGATTGTGGTGAATTTTAATTATTGCGGTAATCGTGAATATAGAGTGTTGTGGGGGAAAAAACTGTCGAGCTCGTTATGATGGTAAAGAAGTGAATAATAGAGGCTGATCTAAAAAAATACATGCAATGTTGCTATTTTTAATATGTGCTTTATTTATGCAGTGGCACCTCCTGATTGTTTTTCACTAAAATAGAATTTGAATCGACATTATATAAAGCCAGACACTGACGTCATGTGTTATACTTTCGTAAGATTACACTCATTTTTCTGCACTATTGCAGAAGAAAACATATGCTATTTCACTGAAAATGATGGTTATACAATGAGAGCAAACTATCCTTTATGTTTTACAGCACCTCTTCTCAATCCTAACACCCATAACGTCATGCTCGCTGGAGATTGACCATATCCTTATTTAAGTGGATGGTCGGACACACAATGTCGACAATGCAAACGTGAAATGCTAAATCCCTCCGTGTCTCCAATGACTAGGATCTTAATGAAGTATGTGGCCCGAAGTTACAAGATACGCCTGCTAACGTCGTGGCTGAACCGCACAGCTCCTCTGCACAGTCCTGGGGCTCCAACATCACGGTGTTCATTTCATCCACTTGATGAAATATTGTCATGAAACTAAGTGTCTGACTCGACTGTTGCATTCGGAGGCATGTGTGGGTGAGTAATACATTACGAAGCAAGGAAAAGCACATTCTGAATGAAGCTTGCATATGCAATAAAGCATATAGCATGACATCTTTGTAATGGAAATCCACACCACTGTGTAAAGTTGCCTTGGGAATATGAAAGGAGATTCAGGGCAAACGATTGGGGGGCTTTGTTAATGTAGCATGGTAAAGTCCAATGGTCACCTTGGCTTGGACCCTGGAATTAATAGGAGAAAATGTTAAGTGTGTTAACCGGTCCCGAGAGGGAGCGTGTTGGGGGGGTTCGATGCAGAGATGGATCCTAGTTTCTCTCATTTTGGGGTTAGCTCATCATCATGCACCCTCTTGCGACCCCACTAACCTCATTAATTTGCCTCCCCCAGAGACCACAAAGAGCCCCTACCATTGTTCTCATATTCTCACCCGCACGACCCTTAAGTAGTTCAACTCTCCACGAGGCAAAATGAACCAATGTTACTGTGGGGCCAGAGAACAACAACAACAATCTGGCCTGACTCCAGCAGCCTCTTTGTTGCTTCCATTATGCTTTGGCCTCTTTGAAAAGGGTGACTATTTACTCATGACATCGTTGTCACCTGAGATCCACCCATGCTTTCTGCTGCAGCACGTCCATGGGCTGAGTTGTCTTTATACATCTTGGAGGATGCTCCAACGGTGAACATTACTGGGGTTTAAGTATTTGCTTTAACATGACTATATTATGTCTCATTTAATTTCGCCCAATCTCAACACAGTCCAACCGAGAAAGTAACACAGCAGCTGTATGGGCACAAATAAAATCCGCATAAACCCTTCAAAAGTAATATTGGATTCTTCCAATTCAAAGTAGATAAGGAGTAGGAAGGAGTTCACGTGTCTCTCTCCATCTGTCCTTTTCCAGAAGGACACCGGCGGTTCTTGTCGTCCTGTGGCACAGCGGAGGGTTTGGGTGACTGCCTCTGGCTGTGCTATTGAGCTGCCTAATTAAACTATTAATCTCACATCGTCAACCCCCTGACATTGCTGCACTAGTTTATGAAAGCAACTTTCCATCAAATCTCCCCAACCTCTAGAGTGAGTTATTTATCTTGCAGATGTTTTTCACACACACTTCTTTCTTGGGGTGCATTTCCTGTTGTTTACTTCTCCCTCCCCCGTACCCTCTCTCAACGTGTCCGTATGATGTGTGTGGACCACAGCTGTGTGCTAACTGCATTACTCTCCAAGTGGCTCTCCAAGGTGGATATGGTTACTTTTAATTAAAAAAGAATCAATTTCTATCCCTGTCAGTTTTTGAACTGGGCGACCATATGGACACTAAAAAATACAATCCAATTTCCAGCCGCCCAGCCCCCCATCTGGCCACCCCTCTCCAAACCACTTTGGCACTTCAATCACATTAGTCCACAGTAGGAACTTTATACATTGTCATCTATGGCGCTTGTCTGGTGGGGTAGCCTTTGAAGATATGCCTGGCTATTTTGGGGTATTACCTTGTTTATTTATCCATTGGACAATAAAAAAAACATTAAACATACAAACTACAATGAATCTATTGATGGTACGTGGGAGGGCATGAATAAGACACTAAAAGGTTGTGGCGTGTGGTTTGATGTGAAAACTCCTTTAAACTTTTTAAGTTAATTATGGTCCCATTGTAATCCTCCTGCCACCGCGAGTGAAAAGAGCCGGCTGGGATTCAAAGGCCCCGGTGGTCCTGCCCCGCCTCACATTAAAAGCCACCCAAGATTATAACATGAGAGGCAAGAGAAGAGACACCTACATCAAAAGCGTATGAATGCCAATGAAATAACTCACAATGACAGCACTACAAAAAGATAACCATTACATTGATGTGCTGGCTCCGTATGCCTTTGAGGCTGACCTTGTGGGCCGGTGGCCTGGTGTGTACCAGGAGGCCGTAGAGGGAGGTGCTTGATGAAGCTGAGCTCCCGGGGGATCGATGAGACGTCTGCGATCAGTACTCAGAGTTATCACCCTGCATTGCGTGCCAACTCAATGACGAGACAAGATGAACGATGCTTCAGGGCGAGTACATTGACGTGGAGGATTTCTTGAACTTATTCTAAATCATGATGAATTGTACCATCTTGAGCATTAGAAAACAAACATTACAAAAACAACAACAACAACAACCTTTGAAATGTAGCGACCCTAAATAAACAAACTATGCACTGTGAATGGAATAACCAATATGCTTGATGCCAGGCCTAACGCTGCTCACACGTTTGATTGCATTGCCTGCTGAACTTATTCAAGGATCCAGGCTGAACCCATGTAATCAGAATCTCGCCAGGCCCATAAGATCTGTCTGGTGTCTGCCCTGTAATACAGGAAATCCAAACCAGAACTATCAAGTTCACATAATTAAGTTGCATAAAAATTACAGGCTGGATTAGATGCACCCAACCCTGCCATTAGTGGTAGGTGTTATTTTTGCCCCCAACTGTCTTATTGTAATTATATGTCTGTTTGCGCTAGTCTGGGTAATAGCAGGTCTAGGCTTTTCCCCGTGTGTGCTTACATTAAACTACAACCACAGGTTAACCTCGGACCTGAGCCAAGCTTCTCGATGAGGCGAGGTCTGTTTTTATCTTGCCATCTTTTCTGAAGTTCTTCATTTCTCTCTGTGCGTTTGGGTGTTTTGTCAATAAAAAAGCTTGTGCTCGCTTGTCAAAGGAGAGTATCTTTGTCTCTTCATTAAAATGCTTGGCTCTGGCTTTTTATCTGTAAATTATATGATTACCTGAATGTGAGACGAGTGAGATCTTGCTCTCACATAGAGAGAGAGAAAAAGCCGATGCATTTACAAAAGTAAAGATACTGTAGAACATTATTAAATTAACCCATTGTTCACCAAATGTAACAGTCAAATACAAGCTAGCCAGCCATTTCTAGCCGTGTGTGATACTTTAAAATACCTCTGTATTGGTTGTCTACTGAAGATGGAAAATATAAATATAGACCTAAAATATTGTAAAAAAATACAAATTATGTTCTCTACAATTTTAAATGATTTGTAGCACAAAATATATTAAAAACAGAAGAATAGAAGCACAGCTTAATAATCACCGGCTCAAGCCAACTTTAAGCCGCACTGCACCTGATAGACTCTGCAGCCCACACATCATTTTTATGAATTTAACTTTTTGTTAAACAAACAGGTGACAAGTTATATATAAATATTATCTTTGCACCTTTTTTCCCTTGACGATCTCTTCAGAGCATATGCATTTGAATCAGTTATGTGCTTCCTCATGGTGGCAATTACAGAGTAAGAATAGAGGAGCACAGGATACACAACATATGATGATAAACAAGCAATAAATAAATTACTGACTCTGCACATCTGCATGGCAATAATGTGTTGTCTTCAAGTTATTTAATGTATTTTCTAAAGACAATTAATTATCACCAATTCCTACTTTTATTCAGAGTATTTTTATTTTATATCAGGATACAATGGAGGAAGCAGACATATTGCCACAGGTTTGGTTGCATAGGAAACCCAGCACTACTAGACTGGGATCAAATACATTTGATTGTGTTTAAATCTGGGGATGGATTCTGCAGTGGTTCACATCTATTAAGTCTGACTTGATTTGGTCCGATCAGATTACAGGCTGAGCGAAGACTTTCCAGACCAAAAGATGAAAAAAAGAGAAAAAAGAGAGAGGAGGGCAAAACTTTTCTCCAAGGTTAGGTTCACACTGATACAGTGGAAACCTCTAGCCACACAACAAGAGACAAAGATGACAACACAGGGCTGAGTGAGACAAGGAAAGGGACAAAGAAAGAAAGATCCTCCTGGACCTTGGTGTGAGAGCCCAGGGCCGTTGGCGAGTTCAGTTGTGGGAATGGGAGGAGTCGGAGCATAATTGATTTACAGTGACCCCGTGACAGCACTATAGGTGAAGTCATGTGCTGAATTAAATCTGTCCCTGACCTCGTCTTCGGCAGGCCAGTGTTCTTGGCTGCCCCCCGAGACCAAAAGGCAGAGCAGTGACGCATCGTTCTGAGCGCCTCCGTCCAGAGGACGGTGGCGCGTCACTTTGTGCACTGTGCGCCTATTTTTAGCGCAAATGCCAACGCTCTCTATACGTCGGGGCGTGCATTTGACGCACTGCTATTTCTGTTTGTTGGAACCCACCAAAGACACCAAATCTAAATTGAATCTGTATTCTATTTGAAATGGCATGAACTTGTGTTCTCTGCGAATAGCCCTCCATTCAATTAATGTGCAACCATGTGCTGGGTTAAATTCAACTCAACAGAATACTGCCAGTCTCTTTAAACGAGGAGAACATTGACATAAGGCCTGATTTGGTTCAACTGATCACGAGGTAATCTAATAAACTGGAAAGGGGTCTAAAAGAAAGTGCTTTCTACCCTCCCATTGTGTTTGATTTGTCCCATTGCATGGAGCAAATGAGGCCTTAACCCTCCTGCTACCTTCAAATGTAATAACATCTTTTACCCTTGGGGTCAGTTTGACCCCAGCTAATAAAACCTCCTGAAAATTATTTGAATTAATATTGTTTCCCAAGTTTAAGTGTGAGGTACTTTATGTTTGTTTGTTTACTACCCAAATAGCCCATTAAATAAATAGAAAAGTTGATATGTCTTATATGTTGTACACAGTGAATAACAGCCTGGGGTCAAATTGACCCCAAAGAACACCGATGGGTACAAGTTGTGTTCGGGACATTGAAAACATAACATCATGTGAATTCTATGTTTTCCCAGTTGTCCCCAATAAACTAGGAAAAGTCATGAAATATGAAGCAAAAATAATGATGTCAATCATTTATCTCGAGACGTCAAACATTAAATGGGGTCAAATTGACCCCAAAGGTAATCGGAGGGTTAAATGCTCCAACTGTCCTTATACTTGTAAAGCATCACATGAAATCAGATTGTGCAGGAAGCAAGGCAGGTCTTCACAGGTGAGCGGGGTTACTCACTGTCTGCCTGCGAGGAGAACACTGTGCAGCTGAGTAGAAGCAGGAGGGGCACTGCCCGGTGACGGTTCGGCCCCATGGTCCAAGTTGGCACTGCTCTCTCCTCAGTCCCCTGCTAGACACGTCCCACTCTGACAGGATCAAAGACTAACACCTGGGAGAGAAACAGGAGCACACACACATTAGTATTCAAACCCACTATCTATTTGCATATATTTGAATGAGCATAATGGCACACAGTAAAGCGGAGATATCAAGTCGCAGAGCACAACCGAAGGAGTTGGAAATGTTGCGTGTTTTTAAGAAAACCCGATGCTGGTAAGACAACAACAAGATCTTCGGTCGCGATAAACAAGGCGCCCACAAAAGCAAATCAAGCTCGGGGCTGAGGGAGTGAAGCAGATGTAACACGCACACTGCATCAGCAGACGGGTTCTGAAACAAATGGCGTCCAGTGCAACAGAGACACGGGAAGAAGGGGCAGGAACAAAAGGGGAGGACAGAGCTCAGCATTAAGCTCCTCAGCTCTGCTCTCACAATGGGGATCAGATCAAACCCAGAGGGCCTCCTGAACACGACTCCCTGAGGGCTGACGCCCACTTTGTGTTCCCCATCAAGGAATTGAAAACGGTGTCTTCCAGATGGGTTCAAATCCCACTAAGTGCCATGATCTCATAATACGACAACATGTATTCACATCCATAAACATTTACATACAACCCGCCCTAAGGGGACACGGTGGGTCAATGAACCAGCAGCAGGTGCACCACAAATTGACCATAATTAACAAAGCAATAAAACAGAGAGCATTGCTCCATCGCCATAAGTAGTGGGTGGAGACACACAAACAAACGCAATGCCTCAAATTGAACTGCAGCAGGATTGATTCTTCTTCTTTTTAGGATTAGATTTGGTGTAGGAAATGACTTGATATGAGCTGATAAGATGTGGCTGTGTGAACTAAGTTTGTTATAGCCTGCAGTTTGTTTCACTGTCCAATGCTATTATGAACAAAGTAACTGTGGATCCCCAGAAATTGAGCTAACTCCATTTCTTATCCCTACAATGTTGCCCATGGCCATCTGTGGAAGAGTAATCATAACGCTATAAAGCAGACCACAATATGGTCAGGAGAGATATCTCTATTTTGATGGAATTAAAGCAGTATCTCCAGAAGACTTCGGAAAAATTAATGAAAATGAGAAAGGTTTTTAAAGTTTTAAAGCAAGCCTACTTTTGTCTTCAAGGGCTCCTTGACAATGATTCTGCCGATTTCAGCTGCCCGGCTCAGTCTCACTGTCGACTTTATATTGGCAACTGAACAATACTGATTGCTGATATTTGTGAAAGGAGAGAGGCGCTCACAACGTGGAATATCCAGAGCTTTGGTTCGACTCAGTTCAGCTAAATACGCTTGAGCAGTGGTCCCCAAACTAAGGATACGGCCTGCCTCCATATTTCTGATTTTTTTAAATTTTATTTTTTAGTCTGGCCACGCAAATCCTAGACTAGCCCCTGTCAAATAGAACGGAATAATGGCAAAAAGGTTAGGTAAGATCCCAGAAAGGGTTATTAATATTTGGTTCTGTGTGGCTTTCTGGAAAACAATAAGTTTTTACATTTAGGCACTCCTGCGATCGTCACACTTTTTCTGTTACAAACTGACCCCGGCCCCCATCAGAGAATGGAAAAGTTATGTGGCCCTCACAGGAAAAAGTTTGGGGACCCCTGCGCTTGAGTGTCAGGTACACCAGGCCTCCAGTGTCTTGTGGTGAAAAGAACTTTCCATTCTTCAGCCTGTGGAGGTGTTGAGCGAGCCATCACACGTGGCTATTTCAATGAGTGTGTACACACACACACACGCATCGGGCAACACTTTGACCACGCTCTCTGGAAAACAAAACACTGCTCGGCGGAGATCTTAGGAAAGCCACATGACAATGGGTTCCTTTTCTTTTTCTTTCGACATCACTTGGCGAAGGATTAGACAGACATGGCGAAGTACAACGGCGTGAAGGAATGCTCCGCGTGAGTCACGGTGTCGGGGCCTCACCTGGGCACGGGTGCAGACAGGTGTCATTGACGTCCAGCTTTTCATCACTTTTTGTCACTCGTAGGAATGTGCCTCGAGGCATTCATGTCAATTTCACTGATTTCTGATGCAACACACCTTGCATCGAAGGGATTTCCCAACACTGTGTGCAGCCAACACCGTCTATCGTCAGCGAAGGTTGGAGCTGTGATTGTATCAAGCTGTGTTCTGCTTCTCCCTGCGTGTCCATTTTTGAGAAATACCCTCAAGTAATACACAATAATTTAACACCTCTGGAAAAAAGAGATTCCCTTCCATCTTCACCTTCACTTCTAATGAGAAAGCATGCAGCTGGTTGTTGAGCTGTGACAGTCTGGACAAGAAAAAGATTACGACTGGTCAGGGTGCCAAAGATCTGGATTCCAACCCCCCACTCGGCAACCCAGATGAAAGACATCCAGGCCTCATTTCTATTTTAACTTAATACCGCAAGTTAGCCTCGCAAAATTGCAACTCACATCAAGTTTGTTGGCTGGCAAATTTGTTTTGATACATATTTTTGTGTCCGCCAGCGTTGCGTTGGTTCATGTCGGTGGGGAGGGAGGGTGAGTCTGATAGAGTTGGCTCCTCGCCGTGCACCAAACCCTTGGCGGTGGAGGGATATCTTTCACAGCAGATGCCAGGGAGAGACAGATGCTTTTCATCTTCAATGAGACAAATTCCTCGAGCGAGGTCTATTCTTTATTTATATAGCTGCTTATTTATCCCAGGGCTCGGTGCCTCCCAGCTGCACGCAAATACCACGGGAGGACCCTCGCCACGATGTGCATTTGTGCTGTGGCGCCGGTGAGAGGGACAGGGCTCCCACGTGGAAATGGTGCAGCGTGATCGGGAATCTGAGCAAGTGGCTCAGCACACGGGAAACGTTGTCGGCGTGGACGGCTGCCCGTGTGAGATCGTGTGTGACTCCTTCTGTGTGGTTGATGATTTCATTCCGACGCCCCAATTCCAGCTTGAGTAAGAGAGGAGAGTGTTTATAGTTCGCCCCGCATCATTAATTCACCAGAAGAT
The DNA here is from genome assembly GCF_029220125.1 of Pseudoliparis swirei. Classification (NCBI taxonomy): domain Eukaryota; kingdom Metazoa; phylum Chordata; class Actinopteri; order Perciformes; family Liparidae; genus Pseudoliparis; species Pseudoliparis swirei. The sequence continues at coordinate 7,539,044 of NC_079395.1, forward strand.
GACACCCGCATTAATAATCACAATAATTAGTCACGATGAATTCAGGAACATAATAGTTTGACAGCTTGAGTCGGTTTTTGAAATAAATACAGTTTGAAACTGCGACATTGTGGCATTCTAGCAAACACCACGATGTATCACTGCTTTCTGGTGGACAGTGCTTCTTTGTTAAAGCAAGTTAGAGAACAGAATCCGGTTTTCTTCGATGAAGGAAACAATAGACAAGACACAGTCAACGCTGTGTTACTTCCCTCCAGCTCATTATCACTCACTGTTGAAGAAACAAAAAGGCTGTGTTTGATGAATCCAAACTTAAAGTGTCCAAAGCTCACGATGAGCTCATGTTTAGGAACGGCTGTTCTGAAACACTTCACGACATTTAAGATGTAGATGGTGGTTCAGGCGGAACACGACTCGTGGCGCGACGTTGGCTTTTGAGCCAGTTTGTCAAGATGTTAAGATCTTGTATCCTATCCAGAGAAAGACAATATTACAGTGCTAAACACACGGAAACTCTAAAAGAGAAAAGGAGGTTATTAAAGTTGAAATAACTCTCACCGATTAACCACTCGTCGGGGCATCCACTCATTGACGTCCTTTAGAAAGAGGCTTTGGGGTCTTGAGTATCTGAGTAATTCTCAGTAGAGCAGTGCGTAACATATACTGTATATATATATACATGTAATAAATGCAGATCACGAAGAGGTTTAGTGAAGTAATTAAAAAGAGAACACGGGGCTGTGAACATCTCAAACTGTGGAGAACAAAAGTGCTTTTGAGTGAGGAGCATAAACAGCGCTCCTGTTTGCACATCAGGTGTCTGTCGTTCAAGTCATTACCTCCAGAGTGTGTGTGGCAAGGGAGTGGCCACCCACACAGGATCGCTCGTCGACAAGCAGACAATGACGAGATTAAACTCGGCACAGCTGCGCAGAGAGAGCGCCGAAGCTGAGTAAACACGAGTATGAAACTAACTACAGGTAGCATCTCTGCTCTCCGTCGTTCATGTTCTCTCTTTTTCTTCATCTCTATTCTGGGAGGGGGAGGGGCAGCTGAGATGTACGGCTAGCCGTGTGGGGAGCTCATCGCGGCCGTCTCGGGAGGTGATGAACCCCGACCAGAGGGGGTTGTGCAACGGCTCCATAAACACAGTGACAAGAAGTGCATTTAGACAGCGGTGTTTTGGCCCCTGATTAGTTTTCCATGCCCTAGAAGGCTAACCCGCACAAGTCTGAGCTACTTTTTTGTTTTTACCTCAGCGCTGAACACCCACCTCAAAACCCCAAGAGAACGACTGCGAGCCGACCGGCCCCGTATTGTAAAACCAAAGTGCAAAGTTACAAAGCAAGGTTTTCCCTCCAACTGAGAAAGCCTTTCTGTACACACAGACTTGATGGCGCATGTCTTTTTGTGCAGGGCTGGGACAAGGCCCTGCATTGAAGTTCACCTCACAAAGAGTAATGTCCTCAGACCTATCAAGTTTTACAGCACTTTTGTTGACAAGCTGATTCCACGGAGTTAATTGTTAACGCCTTACTGCCGAGGAGAGGACTGAGAGACTGAAAGGCAGCTATCGCAGATACATGCACTTCCTTGAGTTGAGCAATAGAAAGTAAGGATCACTTATTACGCCGACCTACGATGAAAAGACTCGTGTAATAAATCCCACAGTCGCACGTCTGCTTTCGTGGATGACTCAAAGATTCCATCAGGTAGTTCATTACAGACACTTCAAAATCTACTTGTAATAATACTACACCTACGTGAAATGCATGCAGACGTTCACAACCCGTGACACGGCGTCTCCGTGACACGCTGTGATGTAATCCGCGATGTACTCCGTGACGCATGAGTGCTGTACTTAATTCGCGGGGCACCTGATGCACTAACTTGCCTCTCCACAGAATGCAGAGACCATAGCACATCGGCTTCACCGTTTGATACAATGTCGATTGGCATTTAGTCTGGTTGGGCGAACATTTAACAAAACTCAAGCACCTCCATAAATTGCCATTGAAGCGGGGATTTACAATCACCTCTGGGGGGCTACCAATCTTTTCGGCTGCAAATCAATCTTGGAATGAAAGGTGATATGTATTACACCGATATGTATTACGCGGAGTAGAAGAGACATAGCAGAGTGCCACTTCCATTTGAATTTATTGGAGAGTGATTATTGGCGTTGTCGAGCTGCAGAGCAAGGAGAAAATGGCCTGCTCGACAAAGTGCTGGGCAAAGGGCCCGCAGTAAATCAAAAAAGCATGCTCGATGTAAAACAGACATTCATCAAATATCAGCAATGCTCTGCATACCTGCAGCAATGGAGTGGATGGAACAGCTTTCTGTAAAGTAGCAGCGACCTTCGGGGCATCATCTTGTAAAGCGTTGATGCTGAGGACGTTTGCATGGAAAACTTGTATTTATTGTTATTATTTATTATTTATTTTATCCCCTTTGTTGACATCTTTAATGTGTGCCATATTATTAGTTTTATTAATTGCTATTAACATTATAATATTGCTTTTAAGTAATTACTGTCTACCTTTCACATATTGAAAAACCCTTTGCTTTGTTATCTCTGTATTAAAAACAGGTGTATGTAAATAAAAAGTTGTCATTGATTTCGAAAAACTTCAATAATTGGTTCTAAATAAAACGGATGCAGAATGATAAAATAACAACGCTTTGCATTAAATACAGCATCTCTAAAATGTTCACAGCCCTAGTTGCCTCAGTGCAAAGACTGAAAAAAGTTACACTATTTTTGGTTTACAATGTAGAGAGTTCTACAAATGAATTACTGCTTAATTAAGAATTATTCTGTGCTATGGCCAAACATTAAATTGGCAATAGGAGCTGAGACACATTCTGAAAGGTAGATGATATAAATATATCAAAAGGAAATTCACACTGTCAAGCAAGAAGAATAGGAAAGACGTCACCACTTGATTGTTTGCTTGCAGACAGATGGTGCCATAAAATGACGAGGCAGGCAGCACAGAAGGCATGGAGCACCCCCCAGCCCCCTCACGCCACGACTTCAACCTCCCCACCCCCACCACCCCCTGGGCAGAAAGCTTTGTCTCCGCCAGTAAACGACAAACAGAGTGAAGCCTGGTGAGCAAATAAGACGAGCAAATGCAGAGCTCCGCGGATCAATAGATGACCAAACAGATGCAGTTGTTGAAGCTCAGAACCAACCAGGGATACGTCTGTAGCAACTGGAATGAGCAGGCGTATGAGCAAAATGAAAGCATTGCAGAACTACAGTCGGACATGGGTGGATAGAGAATACAAAACAAGCTGGACCCCTTGGTACAAGCAGGGCTTCTCACTGGTATTGCTCAACAAACTGTCCCTTGCTCTTTGTGTGGGAGCGTATTCATTTCCAACAGGTGGCACTTTGGCCAGGATGTTGGGCCCAACTTGTATAAGAGGGCAGGAGGGGGCTTTTGAGGGGTTCATACCATTCAGCAGGTGTCTACACTGTTCTAAATCAATTACCTCTCGTGAGTCAGTGCTTAGGGTATGGGGGTATTGTAAATCAGCTTGGTGTCAGGCCAGATTAGTGACTGTAACGGGCCGAGCGAAGCTCTTTGGCCAACAGGGACCGTCCAGAGGCCGCATGAGAACCAAGCTGTGGCCTCAGTGCTCAGGGACAGAGCAGAAACTCTGGGAATTGTTTGCAAAAATTCTTTGGTGGTGTGTGCTCATCCAACTGGACATGAGAGCAGCCCCTTATCTCTATGCAACCTTTACTGCACGGCATCCACTAAGTACGGAGGAGAGGACACGCAACCATCGCCTAAACTCACTTTATATGACTTAGTCAGTATCATACGATACTGGATGGTTTTTGGTTTGTTTAGCTTCCGAGTTAAAACGTGAATAGAACTCTATATTGACACAGTGGTTTTATTATTACAACGGAGCATGAAAAATACGCAGAGAAAACAAGCCTCAGTGGTCCAAGGTACAGAGTAACCAGCCCAGTGTTTACACAGGGAAGGGTTAGACTAACTCAGAGAAGGAAGGGAAAAGCACTTCCTATTTAACTGAGCAATTATTGCAGGGAACAGAAACGTTGGTGTCAGATTAATAGTTAAGAGCCAACAGATTTGACATGGGTTAGTTAGAGGATCCCCAAGTCCTAATCCAACTTCTTTCCTGCTTTGTATTCCAGACGGCTATCGTCTCAGCCCATCTAACTAGTGAAAAGAGGCATATTCTAATAAGCCTCTATCTCTCTCTCTCTCCCCCTCCCTCTATCTCTCTCTTACTCCCTCTCTCCCCCTCCTTCTCCGTCTCTTTCTCCCTGTCTGAGCCACGAGCCAGTCTGTTGCAGCAGATGGAACACCATATATCCCCGTCGCTCTCCGGAGGCAGGGGATTTAAAATGTAAAAGAGAGGAGTGCGGAATACACAGGGCAGAGTCGATGAAGGGCAAGAGACGTGGGGACTTTCTGTGTATCTCATGCTCATCAGAAGCTACATCTTTGTATGTTATTGCTCTGCAGCAAAATATATCCCTACTGAGTGTTTAATCCAACATTTAGTCCCGAGCAGAGAAGGGAATAATCCATTGCTAACACCCAGTTAATCTAGACCTCATTTACCAGCAAACAAAACAAACTCAACATTTTTTTTTAAACTCGAGATGAAACAGTGACTTAATGTGTAGATAAGTGGATAGAAAATGCATCTACAAAGATGTTAATAATCAACTATGATTTTAGTAAATGATCAATATTGTGTGTCATACAGTCTGCTTGGATTAGTTGCAGCTCAAAAAAAGAAATCAAGATCACAATTGATGAACCAACTGATGGCTTCTCCTGAGGCTTTCACTGTGAGTTACATTGGAAGAAAATGTGAAGTCAGACTTGACTTCTCTCCTCACCCCACGGCACCTTTCAGGTAATGAGAAAGTATCTGGACACTGTATCTGTCGCCTGGGAGTCGGATCTTTGCCCTCCATCTTTGGGTGGCAGGTTGACGGACAGGAAGAGTGAGGAACAACAGGCACAAGAGGGCGGGAGCAGTGCGATCGACTGCCAGCTGACTAGCAAGGTCCAATACCCTCACGGGTCAGAACCACAACACAACGACTTGCAGTCCACCAACGCCCCTCATTGCGACCTATGACAATCTCACTGGGGCCGATCTCGGGATCCCTTATTGCTCTCCCTTGAGTTCTTTCGACAGTAAATCTCCCCGAGCAAAGCACGGGCCTGAATTCCACTCAGTCGATCTGATGGAAACGTTTTAAAAGAGGCAACAGACACATTTAAGCCTCTGCACTTAGCGTTGTGTGCTCGGCAAGCGGTGGATACAGAACAAAGATGACATGGGGTAATACACTGTTCTTCAGAGCAATGTTCTCGAGAAAAAGGCCGCCTGAATGTACATTTAAGCCTGTGCAATCTTAAAGAAATTTCAACTGTCTCTGAGGGTACCTGACATATTAAACATTTCTGCCACTACCGCCCTGTCTTTCCGCTACGCTCTCTGCTCGTATCGTCCTATTTCTCTCAGACATTCACCTCGAGTTATTCTGAAATCCTTAGACCTTGCAGGATTTATGTATACGCTCTTCCCTGCCCCAATCCTCTTCCTCTGAGTAAAGCTGCAGATAGGGTTTACCTGCAACCGAGGCTCCCTCCAGACTATCAATTACCACCGGTGTAGAGTCACTGTTCTGCAGCTTGGCTAACACAGCAGACATATGAGGAGAACGGTCAAAGTATAAATGCCCACACCACCACGGGCATTTATTTAAATGTGTCCATGCAATCAGAACAGTGGGGTCTGCGTTTGCATTTATCAGTCTCAATAACCCCGACATCTCAGCACTACTGCCACAAATATTTGCATGTATAAAAAAAACCACTTAATTTAAATGGAAACAGTGTTGCTGAGAATCGATAAAGTATCATAAAACATAATGTGGGGATGCTTTCTATATTTTCTTACATCTATATAATATACATATTATAGAGATCCTGGCAAACTCAACACTTTACTTTGTTTTCCCCCTGTATATTTAGTATTAGTATTTAGTTTTTCGTTTTTAGTATTTAGTTTTGTGTTTTATAATTATTTTTATTAATGCTCTGATGTGCACCGCTGCTGTGATTTTTGAAATTTCCCCACTGTGGGACGAATAAAGGTATATATCATATCATATCATATATACTACTATACTTTGCATCATACTGCGTCCATTTATGAAATAAAACAAAGCACAAACACACAAGACCTGGATAAAGTATCATAAAACAGAATGCAAGACATTAAGGTCGTTGTGGTGTTAACTCGTCTCCGATGTGCTGAAAACAGGAATCTCCCCAAATGCGTCCTGACATGTCATCTCACTCTCAGACAACGATTGGAGTGAACATGAGGCCATCACACATACACAGAGACACAAAGGGACAAGACCAGTCACTCACCAGACCAGAGCCCCCCTGACACCTCAAGGGCCTCGGCCAGGTCAGCAAATGAAAAGCCATCCCAGCCAATGTTGCCGTCATCAAGCTGAAGTCCTTCCATGTACTGGTTAAAGACGATGTTCGCCAGGTCCTGTTTAACGTTGTTGAACATGTTTGGGCTCGAGGCGTCACTTTTGATTCCCGGGCTTCGTGCTTTGTTGATACAGGGAGGAAAACAGGAATCCCGGAAGGGGCATAGGCTAACATATCCTAATACAACTCTTATGGGGATCCCAGCCTGCCACGTGGCAATGCTCGGTCACGTAGTCCGTCCACACAGCCCAGTGTTCGCCTGTGAAGAAAGATCTGAGCAATTTAATTCCTTTTAAGTGAGTCATCACGTCTAGCCGTGATCATTAGGATAACATAATCGGGTCAAAAGGGTAATGAATGTGCATTAACAATGGACTGTACGGTAACTCGATGTAAAATACAACACATTTCCATCTCACCATCAGACCATTAAAACCATTATCCTCATCAGATAATGGCCAAAGGGGATTTTTTTTCCCTTGCATTGACCAATGGACAAAAATGTACTATGCATTATTTAACTGATACATAAAATTAGATTGCCTTACCAGTGATCCTAAAGCCATGTCCATGGTTTAACTGTTCATCTTAATGTGAGTTTCCAGCTATGAAATGCAAAGGGTATTTCCGATGAACTCTAATAGAAACTGGTTATCCCTCTACTTCCCCTTTCCTCAACCAGTCCTCTAGTCTACATGTCAGCCGAGGCAGCCAAGTCTCCCATGTTTACTAATGTAGAAGCAACCCCTTTATCAGGGAAGAGATTTGTCGGGAAGAGGCAGGGGATTAGCCATCAAATTACCAGGCAGACAGCATCGCTGCTCCAGGGTTGTGAAGCGGTAATCTCTGAAGCTGAAGGGGGAGATCCAGATAAAAGTTTGGGATTGGTGCTGTGGAACTCCTAACTCCAAACGGTGCACAATTCAAATATAAAAGTGTGTTTCCGGGCAGCGATCTCTCCGAAGCAAGTCCTCCCTTTCCGATCATCTAATAGAGTTTTATATCGATTCTGTCTTCTATATTGTGGCTACTTGGCGTCGTAGCCTCACACCCCCCACAATGCAAGACATTTGATAGGGCAACTCTCCCAAAGAGGAATGCTGCAGCTAGGCAGGGCTTGTGGAATTAGATTGCAGTGGCCTTGCCCATGGCTCTTACATTGTCACCCTGCTGCCCTCCCTTAAACAAGCACCGCTCTCCTCAGAGAATAGCCCCTGGACGCAGGAATGTTTCATCAACGCCTCAGCCCCCATCATCCTTACAGGGCCACAGCGGGCCAACAGGCGCTGCACAGACAGGCTATAAATAAGTCAGGCATTGTAATGAAACCAAATGAATCTCCATCCATCTTCCCAAAACAAGCCAGGGACCTCAAAGAGCCATTGGCTGTGTTTGAGGATGAGCCGCAAGATAAGAACAAAAGCCAAACGTTACACTGATGCTGAATACATCTCACGAAACCGGCCAACGTCTCAATTGCCAGTAGTACGAGTGTGGATCGCCAAAACTGAAAAGACGTACGATTCCATGAAATGATAATGTATGGATAGTGAGAAGCCGGTCCTACTTGCGACTATTTGAGATGGGCAGCAGGGGATTGCTGAAAGACAAGTCATAACAAGTGACAGGTAGGCTGATAAAGTAATCAAGCAGATGTGGAGTCCAAGCCAGGCATTTGGAGAAATTGGGAGGCTGAGCAAACAAGAGCGGTGGTAGAGGAGGAGGGATCAATCAGCCACATCAGTCCCAGAACTAAGCACCAAATAAATCAAACCTGCATTCAATTGTATTAGCTGCGCTGAACATTATGATCCACTTTAATCGACTTTAAAGAGACAGTGAGCTCAAGCTACACTGCCACATATGCACTGGGTTTTTACAGGACAATTTCTATCTGTCATTAATTGACAAGGAAAATAACATCCCCTTCACTACAATAAACCTGTGTGCCTATTTGGGTATGATCTCGTGTCAAAACCTGAACATGTGTTTAGAGAGCTTGTGTTGATGCCAAAGCATAGACACATACCGAACTTCAACCAAGTGAGTTCTCTGCTTGGGGCAACTTAGGAAAAGCGTTCTTGTCAAAACACTGCTGTTAAAGAAGAAGCCCTTCTTCCTGAACCTTCTCCTCAGCACCTGTCACATCAATGAGCGGCTGTCTGAAAGGAGGAAGTGTCACAACTGAAGAGCAGCTTCACGCAGACCGTGGCCTCTAATTGACATTGCACATTATGACATATGAAGACGTATCTGGCAGACTCAGCCTTGCCGGCATGTTCATGTTATTAAGAAGAGAACAGAAGATTGTCAATTAGGGCTTGTCATCGGAGAACAACGACTCACGCCCTTGTCAACAACAGGAAACACTTCTTGACAAAGACAAAGAAACTCCTCTCTGCTGGCGTTGTGGAGTCTGACACCTTATCATAAACAAGGCCACACTTAGGTACAACATCACAACTATGAACTTTAATAACCCAACAAAAGCGTGTCGGTTTTCTGTCCGTTCATAGTGTGAGTCATCGACAAACGTCTGGCTCCACTGACACAATCGCCTTCCCGGACATTGATCTGTGATTGTAAGCAACCTCTTCCGATGCCCCGACTGGGAATAGGGTGATTAATCAGATCCATCATGCGTCAACGGGCCATTACACATTTCCCAATTCAACGATGATTAGAAATCAAGTCCTATGGAAAAATCCATACGCTCAGCCCATAATTACTTTAGAGGAATGCGATGGGGAGAGCGGTTGAATGATTGACTGTTCCACATCGAGTAATTTATTCACAAGGAAAGACTTCAGCTTCTGCTGAGGTAGTCATTTAAATGAGGGATATTTTGTATGTTTAGTCAGGGAATCGGGAACAGCGGGAGACGAATGGCCGCAGTTGTTTCCTGTGGTCACTTGCTAGACATCCCATAATGTTTCTCCGAAACATTGCTGGCGACAAAGCGGCTGAAGCAAAGTCGTAAAAGTGGAATGAAGGGTCAGTGGCCTGCATGGACGAGGTGAAGGAGGACGACCTCCAGGTCATCCGGTGTGGACGGGGGTTGGCTGCGTTTGAACAAATCCCCACGGCTGACCGTTTGTGTCTTGTCTGTTTATGTTCCGGAGCAGCTGAACAGACCTTTTAACAAAGTGGCCACCTTGAGCTCCGCCTCAAGGTCATTTATTTTATCAAGTCTAAGTTATCACTCCGGGGCAAGACGAACAGGGCTGAGTTGTCGAGGTTGGGTTACAGTCGTGAGTCATAAACTAAAAAGGATAAGTATAAACAATAAATGATGAATTTAAAAAAGCTCAGCTTTGGTGCAACGAAGAAGAAAAAAACCTTCACAAGTTCCCGTTGCAGGGAGACAGACCCGGGGGGAAGTGTCGTCCTCTCAAAGGCCAAACTAAACGAGACAGACACCTTGTCTCCACGATGTTCTTAAGAAGCTCAAGACAGCGTTGATGGAAAAGAGCAAGTTGCAAATGGCATTTCTTTCCCCACTGACACCAGGCCTCTTGTTGAGCAACACCATTGTTGTGCAACAACGGCCTTTACTGCATTTATTGTGACCAAGAACAAGATGAACTCAGTCCAAATGTTTATTATACAAGCGTATCAAAGTTTATGTTGTACTTTAAAAAACTTTAAAAACTAAATATCTAAGACATAACTACAGATGAGTGTGACATTTACAGTGGTTTCTTTGTTTTTGTTGAAATGTCTTCAGTCGACTCTTTCCCAGAAACAACGTTTGACAAAGAATTTGTATGCAAGAAAAAGCATGGCTAATCATCTCAGTAAGAGAAGAACAACCTTTAAACATGTAAATGACCCCTTCTGACATGTACCACAGGTTAAACTTTGTTGAAGGCGAGGCCAAATATTATAAAAAATATCTCAATTTGTAACTTACAAAAGTTCTCCTCTACAATTATCTTGGATTTCAAAGCGTTTCAGTGTTCCCCTCTAAATGGAATTCTTGTTTCTGAAACTTTACCCTCCAGATTGCCACGGGAGATAAAGACAACTGGAAAAACAGGTTGTTTGGCCTCAGTGTAGGCCTAATGCGGGAGAACGTCAGGGTGCCTCACCTTAGCAGCGGTAGCTAGGGGACATTCTATGGCCCTTCTATTCAAAGTCTCCTGAATACGGAGGGGAGGGCTCGCACCAGACAGGGCAATTTGCCAGAGAGCCAGCCAATAGAGCTAAGCCAAGACGAGGTTAAACTATTGTTTTGGCTTAACAAGCAAGAGTGAGCATGGACAAAAGAAAAGGGGACAAAAGAATAGTAAGGAAATACCTTAGCATTGAAGTGTAACACATCAACTTATTCTGTTACTTTATTGGAAGAGGCAACTTGTTGAAGGTATATCCTGAGATGAAAAACACACACGCGCTCGGAATAGACCAACAAAGTTCAGCCCAGCCCATTAAAAAAAATGCACCTGTGCCTCGTCTGTTTTTAACAAGTTATACATTTGGTTTTCCAATTCACACTTACCAATGCATCTCAATAGGGTCCACTTATAAATTAATTATTGTATTCCTTATTCCAGAGAGAGCGAGCGAGAGAGAGAGAGAGAGAACGAGAGCACCCAAATCCTAGAGAGGAAAATCCAGCGGTATCCAAGAGATTATCCCTGTTTTATGAAAAAGTGTGTGAGCGAAAGTAGCCTCCGGTTCCTGCTCAGTTATTCCATTCACAGCATTTCATGAAACCAGAGGAACTGTCTTTTGGCTCCCCAGCAATACGTATCCAGCTGTGGCTACAGAGCGATGTGGCGAGGGGGAGAGATCCTTCTGAGGCAGAGCTTGTTCACACACTGAGAGCGGCGGGCGTTCGGGGACTGCCTGGGAGAAGCCAAACCCACCATGTGATGTCATTGGTGTCATGTTTCAGTGTGGAGTGGGCAGAGGCTGCGGGGCCTTACCTTTTTGAACCTCGTCCAATGAGGAACTATGTTGTCGTGCACCTGCGCGTAGAAAGGAATGGTTTGATGCACTAGGACACGCGATGTTATGTGTTGTTGCCGCTGAGAGACTTGCAGCGTATCTATTGACCAGCTTCCAGGGAGAGAACTGAACCATGACGCTAAGTATGACTGAAACTAAGGGGTAAACAAAGTGTGACGTTGAAACATACGGGACGGTGCCAATGGAATATGTCTAGGAACATGATTTGGGCATAATTAACTTGTTTGAAAATTAAAAAAACATTTTCTTTCTCAGTCCTTTGGAAGGCAATAAATATGTAAAATCCCGAATCTTAAATCGGCAAGGCGTTGAGTACGCACTCACACACACGCACACACACGCACACACGAGCTGGCTCTCACTCCCTCCGGTCAAACTCTGCTAGCCGTGGAGCTAATCATCCACAACAGATGTTCAGAAATGTTCAGTTGGATTTATGACAGCTCAGAGGAACAGCCAAGGCAGCCTCTGGTGCTGTTTTTCTCTGCCGTCCCACAAGGACTCGGGATTGCACTACGAGAGGATGTCAGCACAACCGTTCTTTCCCCCCCAAAAATTCCCTGGCTTTATGAGATGCACCATCCGAGACGACAGCGCCGTAATAGATCACAGAGCCGCGGGACCTTGGGGAGAAGTTTGCTCATTTATCCCAATAATACCGTGTGGTCTGTAACTCGACTCATCCGGCAATGCTTCAACAATGTGTCGACCCTCGACGTAATGATGGGCTTCTCCATGCATCAGCGGCATTGCTGACGCTGCGAGCTGAGACTTAGTCCGGGACACATGTAGGAGTCAGAAGAAGTCATAGATAATATGTTGCATTAATAATTCAATTATACATAACGAATATATCATAATATGTGAATACTTTCGAAGAACGGCCTTCTCGTTGGCTCGTGTCCTATGAATATAAACCGGGCACACAGTCCTGAAAAGAAATAAAGCAACAGATATTCAAAGAGGGATTCTTATGAGGGTTTCCACAAAAAGCAGCGATGTTGAATGTCTTCGATGCCTAAACTCTGCTGAAGGAAATGGCGACTCGCAATGTGTTCTAGATTTCTCTTTGTTGTTAACAATGGGAGTCTTATTTCACTGGAGGCTGCAGATCCGTGCATGCCACTGACTTTTCAGCAAGATAAAGAATTGTTTTATCTTTAACGTTCTTCTCGTTGAAGACAAATGGTATGCGGGCCATATCATTTCAAGGTAATTCGATTTGTTTGGCCGAACATTCACTATAAATATATTCCATCTTACGAATAAAAAGAAAGGGATCTTGAGCATGCAGCATTTACAAAAGCTTTCTCACGTTTAAATCACATTTATCTGCACAAATGAGAACAAGCAATCTGGATATGTTGGAGGCCTATTTTTCCTTTCAAACTCGTGAGAGTTTGAGAGAACCGTCTGGAGAATAATTATTACACCCACGCACCTCCTGAGGAGAAAAGAAGAAAGTATTTTTGTGGGTGTTAAGAGTCTGCGCCAACTCAAATGTCACATTCCCCCGAGATCAAATCGCTGAGCAAATCACACAGTGGTAGAAGTAAAGAGTATTGGCTGGTGGTCTTAACAGCAGAATGGGAGAGGAAAGTAATTGTCGACTAATGCAATGTATGTGTCAGTTGCACAACATGAGCCTTTTCATCTCCAGTGCAGGCTTATTTCATGTTCGCACAAAGGAAAACTGAACACACAGATGGACTGCAGCAGTAACCCTCCACGCACGGTGAAAACCGTCGTCTCCAGTGAGTTTCTGGAGCTCGGGCAGTTTGAGGACTTATCTTTTGTCTCACACCCCCCCAAGCACTTGAATAGAATTGGAAACAGCCCCGACCAAGTCAGATAATTTATATTATTGTGACAACCAACCATCCCCCACTAATTTCATTAGACAGAAAAAAAGGTTGACAACCTCTTCAATCTGAAAGCGCCTAACCCTTTCCCTGATTTAAGCCTGTCTGCCAACGGTTGCCTTTAATGGATTCGCGTGAAAAATTGCTTTTGTAAGACCAATATTTTGGGCTGTTCAGGCTTTATTTTTTGGAGTTATTGTATGTAGAAATCGTGCAGCTCCAGGGTTATCTGCAGGTGAAGGGCACCTGGATCAAGCCGGACACCTCAGGTCCTGTGTCCTCTGTGCTGACCCGAGGTCTGCCCCCTCTGACAAGTCCACCAAACATCTTAACAAGGTTCAGCGTCACGGTAAGAAAATAACTTTCTTGGTCTGTCAATTGACTGAATAAATGATAAGAATCTTTACAAGATTATACTGTATCGACTGCATTTTGAAACAGTAAGAAACCTCATAGTGTTATCTATCCAGTCATGTTAAAGAAACATCCAGTTAATTGCTTCCAGATAAATGTGCTTCATGTCCCCATTCAGCAGGGGTCACTGACGAACACAACGCTGGCCGCTTGCCAGTGAAGAAATGCTGACCTGTGTTGTAAACACTGAGCTGTGAAAGTCAGTGTGCTGCAGCTGATGGGCTCTTAAGACTGGGACTGTGTTGTTATGACCGAAAGAACAGCTGGGCAACACCTGTTCGCTTACAATTCCTGCCCGATTCTCAATTTACCGACGCTTGGCTACTATCGTTGACCGTTTGTTCGCTAATTTCCCTCCAGATTGTGAATCTGTATCAGGTACTACTTAATCCACGTAAGATCTCCTCAGCTTGTGATCTAGGACAAGTCGAGCTCGCTAGCAGGAAGCATGTGAAAGCGATTCGTCTAATCAAACTACAGGTCCTTTTTCTCAGGCAGGCTACTACATTATGTTTATCTCCCATCAGTTAACAGAATAAAAGAGCAGCATTTGCAGAGAGAAGATAGTTAAAAGCACAAAGTGGTTATCTTTAGGATACGACGTAATCTCTCTCTGAGCAACACTAAAAGGATTGAAAAAGTCCTGTGAGCATTAGACTTCTGCACCGCAGGCCGAGCACCAAGGGCACACTTTTGGCCCGCAGTTGTTTCTCGTGACCGACTACAGATAACACACCGGCTCCAGCGCTGAGGGGGAAGGTGGTGGTACATGGCGGCAGGAGGTGTGAAGAGAGAAGGACAGTGGGAAACAGAGCACACACAAAATAAGATAAGATTGGCTTCTCGGCGCTGACCTTCAGCGAGCCTCTGTGTGTGTGTGTGTGTGTGTGTGTGTGTGTGTGTGTGTGTGTGTAGAGCATGTGAAATGGTGCATGTGTCCTTGTGCCTCTGTGTCTGTGTGCATAGCGGTGGCTGCATGTTGCTGCATGCCGACATCGACATGTTGGCTACCAACAGAATAAGAGCACGGAATAAAGAAAGATGACTATGGGAGGGGGGGGGGGAGCACATATTCTCCTGCTCCTCTTGGAAAATCAAAAACAACAAGCCTCCTCCCATTACACTCTGATACCGGCAACTGGCGGGCCCGCTCTCTGAGGGGAACGGCAGAGCATGCCGCCGAACGCTCGAGACAAATCATTTTTATCCGGGACCCTGGCAGCTGTTGACAAACCGGGGGTGCATTTAGATAGCCCAATTAAAATGGGGAAATGAAGCGCCATCGAGGCCCTTTACAACACCGCGCCCGCTCTCCGCCCTCTGGCCCCGCCTGCGCTCAGCCGCCCCAGAGATGGACGCCTTGCACGCTGCACGGGGGCGGCAATGAAAGCAAAGACGCGGGTGACTCAGAAAAGTCGCTCTGAGGTGAAATCGGCACCGGGGGAGGGGGTGCGGTGTGTTTGTGGGAGGCGAGGACGAGCCCGACTGACGAAGCATTGTTTGCTTTTATGGTCATTTAAATCCCAAATGGGCAGCAAGGCATATAGAGGGGTCAAGAACAGTGTGCAAGACAACTCTGTGCAACTTCAAAGGGGACGTTGGCAATCGATGCTCTGGATGCTGGCTCCATTTGTCCAAACGTATGCTAGCGGCTGACCTTCAATGTCATCCACTGCCTCCTCTCAAACCTGCATGGTTCACTTCTTTTCTCGTCTCATTTCAGACCTCTATTTGTCTTTTTGATCAATGATCATTTTGCGGAGATTTTTTGGAACAGATCAGCACTGCAGTTCCCTTCAAAGTGTATTGAAAGGTTCCACGGCCAGGATAGAGCAACATGTCTCACCTTGCATGCAGGTGGAGAGCGGGAGAAGAGCGCCCTCGTTCGTTTCCCAATCAAGGAAAAGTCAGCGCGGGGAAAGAGAAACGCCGCGGCCAGCTGTTCAGCAGTGTTCAATTTCACAAGCTGTCATCAACAGAGCCACACGAGCCCTTTCTGCTTCTTTTACGGTGCGTTTCTAACTGAATATTTCCAAGCCTCATCGCTGTCATTGATGCCCGGCAGTTTGTAAAGGGAAGTCTCTCAAGTCATCCTAAGAGAATGAGGATAACCACCACCAATGTGTCGGCTTCAGAGGTTAAGAGAACAATATGACATTCTTTTTTTCGGGCGCATCTTCTCTCTGAACCTGCTATGCCCATCGAGAGAATCAAGGGAGATGTGATGTAGAAACCAGCGTCAACACAAAACGTTCCCCTGAGCGCGCAGTGTGGGGAAGAACAAGGCAACAGGATCCAAGCAGGGGCCACATTCTGCAGGGCCCCGGATGTGTCGGGAGACTTTGATGAATCTGAACAACTTGCAGCGAGACGTCGCTCCAAAAAGCTCCCCAGAGCAGCCGCTCCCAACCGGAGGAGGCTACGTTTTGTCTCTGACAAGACAGACTTCCAGATGCTTTCCGACGATAAACGTGTGCCTCACAGAGGAGACGGTGTTTGTTCTCAGGAAGACAAGAAGCCTGACTGGATACAGTGAAAGGTGTCAGATGCGCTTCAAATCCACTCGGTTCTTCCCGGATGTTCAAAGTCAATATGTTCAACCGCACGATAAACCACCGCGTATGAATCTGTCAGGTTTCTCTGAAATGGCTTTCCAGACAAACAAACCGGGCGCGTCCTAATAAGCATTTGATTTGGCCAACGACTGACTATTGGCACACGGGAAAAACCACTCGGACGCGATGGGATGCATTCAAAAGTGCAAATCAATTTGAGTATTGTTTGTTAACAGCTCTCATTAGGACATATTTGAGAGCTTGCACCAGAGTGCATCACTTGGGGGGGGAAGGATGCTTCGACTGCTAAAAGGAATTACACCACAAATTAGGAGTTCGCTTCCTGCACGAGGAACTGATAATGGTAAATAAAAGTCGCAATGGCTTAGGCTTTGTGAAGACAGTTTATTAGCTTAAAATGTATATATATAGCCTCAATACATGTTTATACCAACATGTTGGAATTCAAAAGTGTGTATCCAATATTATTCAGAACATTATTCCTCGAGTTACCAACTTTAATGTCAAAATAAATGATCAAATCTTTTGCCGCAAATAAAAATGTGACCCACAAACACGCCTACACACACACACACACACACACGAAAAGCCTGCCAAATAAAAGAGCAATCCATCACTCCTGCCATTTTGCATTTTCAGGGTCCTTCTCTTCAACAATGGCTTGACTGACAGCGAGATAAGGGTCCCCTGCTGACTGAAACAGGAAACACACAAAAGCTCAAACAAACTGAAACGCTACGACGTTTTGTGGAAATAAGCATTCAGTATTCAAGGTTATACTAATACAAAAAAGTCTTATTCAAACAAAGATTTGTGATTTTAAAAGTGAAAAATCTTAAAAGCAAAATAAAAACATAAACTCCACCTCTATATTGAAGAGCTATCAGATATCACAAGAGTGAGGTGATACGTGTGCAGCAGTAGAACACACTGAGTATTTGAACGCACTTAATAAATAACTAAATAACTGACCAAAGCTCAACATTAATCTGAGTTTATTACCATTTTAAAGGAAACCTCAGAGATGTTCTCTTCATTAACCATTCACAGTTGGGAGTAACAAATGGACTTCAGGCGTCTGACGAGAAAGCTAGCCCAAAAATAATTAAGGAAATTAAAAATTCAACATAAAACTTCTTATTATAGCATCAGTGCCTCGTGAATTTATAGAGAAAACATGAGTGGATTAATTTGAGTGCTAATGGGGTTAGAAAGCCAGTCCTTTCCCGTTCCTCCCATTCCCCTTTATTTAGTCATTTAAGATTCACACCTTCTATTACTTACCTCTGGGATTTCTGGTGCATGGCAGATCAGCCAAACTGGGTCCAGGGTATCGGCCTCGATAGGAATAAAAGAGGAATCTGAGGCTAAGGGAGCAAACTAATAATGGCAGAGGTCTGAGTTTAAGTGCTCCAGGGGGAAAGAACAATTCCTCCAACAGTCCACCGTCCGCTGTGCTGTTCTTTCTCCTTCACGGGGAGGTTTCTCCAAATGTAGAAGCACCAGAGTGCAGTGCTCTTTGAGAGGGTGACACACATTGACCTCACAAACATGTGTACTTTGGAAACCTACTCAGGGGAAAAAAATCCACCATACTAAAATCACAAGTACACATGTTAACGACCCATCGTAGGGATTTCCATTGACAAATATTTGATGTATAATTCTGTTTCATATAATTCTGTTGGAAAACGTATGATAATCAAACAGCTAAAAAAAATCTCTCAGAATGCCTTCCTTGTAGTGTTTCAGTCTCCTGCCCGAGAACACAACGTCTATTCTTAAAACCTCTGGCAGTCTGACCGTCAAGTCAGGCCAACTGTCAGGTCACTCTCCAGTGGATAGTGTGAGGTAAAAACCAAGCCGCTAGTTACACAGGCTCCTTTTGACTCAAAGTGTAATGCAGTTTGTATTATAGAAAGTAGATGCAAAGTTATTTGAATGAATGCAATATAATCAAGAGTTCATGTAACACTGACTCCTGAGGTATAAAATGTCTTTCAAGTGCAAAACAAAAGACACATTTGCATGCGGCTCAAGTTAAAACACTTCTTCTAAAATTAAATTTGATAGATTGTTTTTTTGTCACGCGTTTTGCAGCAGCAAGTGTCTTCGGTGGGTGCGGCAATGGGATCAACATTCCTGGAGTTACTAAATTCCATTAGGCTCCCTCCTGTCTGAGCCACCAGCATGGCGTTAACAGGGCCCCCATGCGGGCCACACTGAGGCACTCTGGAACAATCTCCACTACCTGCAGCAATCAAATATTTCAGGACGAGGTCAAAGCCATACTGCAGGTCACACTATTTCTACCCCGTAAACACAGCGTGCCATCATGACATCATGATCACAGATTGGACTTCAGGAGGCTGTCAGGTTCTTGTGACGGGGTGAGGCTCAGGCGCAGAGAGACAGGCTGGACGCAATACAAATAACAGAAAAAGGCACTCTTTAATGAGGCAAAACAGTTTACAAAAAACAACAAGGTCCAAAAGGGGCAGGCAGAGAATCCAGGTTCAGGGCAGGCAGAGTCAAACAGACAGAACCAGGAACACGGACAGGACGACGGGAAAAGGACACAAAACTATAGACGACAATCCTACAGGACACAAGGGAAAGACTGACACAATATATAGGGGGGGAAACAGGTGTACGACATCAGACAGTAACGAGACAAGAGTGGCTGAGGGCAGGTGCAGGGAATTAAACAATTAAGACAGAGAAGACACAGAGGAGACATAGGAGAAACAGAACAGGGTGTTACAGAGGCGCTGCGTGGTTTAACCCTTGTGTTGCCTTCGGGTCAATATGACTCGATTCAATGTTTAACCCTCCTGTTACCTTTATATTTACAAACATATTTTACCCTTGAGGTCAATATGACCCCAGCTATTAAAATCTCCAGAAAATTATTAGAATTAATATTGTTTTCCAAGTTTAAGTGTGAGGTACTTTATGTTTGTTTGTTGACTCCCGAAAGAACACCGACATTAAACATTGAATCGGGTCAAATTGACCCGAAGGCGACAGGAGGGTTAAATATTGAATCGGGTCAAAATGACCCGAAGGCAACACAAGGGTTAAAGGAAGGCTGTCAAAAAAGGAATGGCCCCTCCTCCTCTTTCCACAAGCCTATCTCTCTGCAGCCACGGAGCTGATCCCATCGGACTGGCCCAAACTGAAATGGGAGGTGAACCGTGATGTCATTTCCTCCAGCGTCTCCGAGTGCGCTTCGCCTGGCGTTCGCCTATAAAGAATCTTCCCGCTGGGAAAATGTTCAGATCACTTCTGATGTCTGTAATGAGTTGTGCCACTCCGGTTGTTTCTCTGACAATATGAAGAAAAGCACGAGAGGAGACAGACGCCACCTCTCCGTCACTGTGCTTCCAGGGTTGCACTTGTCTTCCCAATGAGACCTTTGATGTTTGAATGTGGCAAAGGTGAACAAAAAACATCTGCCCAATGCTGATGTTTCCACACTCAAGGACGAATACTTGCAACGTCGAGACTGTAGTCACGCCGGCGTCCGCTTTAAAGGGACGCGACAGTTTTGCAATCTTACAGAAGGGCAATTGGCTAACAAGGTTTCAACAACAGGAAGACTATAAAAATATAAGTATTCTTATGCTGGTCTCATTTGTCAAACAGCATGATTTATGCTTTAAGTATTTCATTGTATTTACTACCAGGCTTGGGTTTATGCTGGAGGGCTCAGTGGGTAACACATTATTATGTTAAAGGGGGGGTTGAACATTTTAAAAGTTTCTAAATGTCCCTCCCAACTATTTAATAGCATAATGCAATCAAATCCCTGCAATAAAAGTGCCAGCATTGTGCTCTGCTTTGTTAACATCTTCACATAGACATTATTTATTGTTAGGCTACACTATTAGATTCCATGACATTGTACAGTTGTATTATTATATCCAACCGCTGTTTATTAATCCAGTGTTGGCCATGTATTCCTGGGGATAATAACTCTTCTGGAAACCCCTATGTCTGATTTTCCTCAGTAACGGTTTAGAAGTTGTTGTCACCATATGGCCAATACTTGTGGGTGGACAAGCCACCATGGCAGAGAAATTTGTTCACTGCTGAATTCAAGTAACCCTGTGTCCCTTAAGTGACTATGCAAATTGGCAATTTAAATCAAGTAGCTAAACAGTAGCTCAATAATACAAGTGGGGGAATGAGAAAAGTCTCTGGGGGTAAATATGACTAAAATTCTAAGTAGCAAGTTGGTCAGCCACATCAAATCTTAACAATTAAAAGTGTCTGGGGTGTCACATTAGCTCAATGCACTTATTTAAATAGTAAGCTTATTTAATCGCCTCCAGTCCACTATTTGACAATATTATACAATATTATTTATTGTTCAGTAATTTTCCAATTTGGAAATATGTGACTCTTATATAGCTTAGTGACTTTAAACTAAACCAGTCTGCTTTCTTAAGATGCAGACGGACACTAAATCTGAGCCATTTCTCAATAAAGAACACATACAGGCTTCTATTTATATGTGCACACACGGCAGTAGAATCCAATACATACACATTATTGGCTCAGCAAGGTCCAGGATTTGTAAGAAAACAGAGATTCAGTCTAAGGGGAAATCCTTGGGACTCCTTGACTTGAAATCTGAATGAATATTTCCTGTTATCTCAACTGCAAACCTTTTCGTCATCATTGATGGCAAAAAGGAGACCACACTAGAATGTCCAAATACAAAGCCTAAATGACACCCGCTTTCAACGGGCACAGCAACCCAGTTAAGATGAACATAATCAGAGCAGACAAGAACCTACAGAATCATGCTGAGACCCTTCAGGGTGGGGGGCAGTGATACAAAAATTCCAATCGCAGAAATTGGAGTGTGACAAATGTATCGTGAAAGAGGCGGTCGGTAACCTGAACGACAAAAATAATCTTGCCTAAGTCTCCATGACCACTTTGGAGGAGCAGTGTGTGTGTGTGTGTGGGGGGGGGGGGGGGGAATGGGGACCACCTGCACGCCCAGAGAGCGAGCTCTGTACTGGCACCACCATTTGTTCCGCTCTGGATTCCCGTTACTTTAGAGCTAGGTTGGCTGGGAAATCCATCGCCTGGTGTCAGGTTTATCAAACCGCTCTGCAAACCGATCAGAGTCGTGCAAGGAGGAGAGAGACGTCTTCACTTGAGGTGTGGAAAACACAGGGCATCACAGTACGCAGGCGCACCTCGCTCTGATTTGGTTTTCTTACGTTGACATTGTTTTAGGAAGTGAAGTGTAAGATGCAAGTCCTCCACATTAGAAATACAAGTAGCAACATTATATGCATGCAAACCAGCCTTCACAAGCTGAGCGTCAGCTCTAAATTTAATAGGAACTTGATACACAGCAAAGCTGCTAACGGAGGGAATATATGCTTTGTATTAGAAAGGCAGCATTAGCCAAGCCTGGCTTAAACGCCAGCTGGGGAAGTCTGCGGCAAAGGAAAAAAGCTTTTACCCTCCAATAGCTTCGTTTAGGTTGAAGTGATCGCACGTCAGCCTGTGGAAACCTGTGATTCCAGGCCCTGACGCTACTGGATGAGCACGGACACAACCTAACTATGGTGATCCGATTGACCGATCCCTCTTAAATATTTAAAAAAGTAAGCATTAGAATTATTTATCTCGGAAAAATACCAAACATTTGCTGACTCAGACTTTGTTCCATTGCAAACACTGTGACCCATATCTCTTTTTTGTACCTTTGCAGACTGGATCTCTTTGGATTTTGGACAAAAAACAAAGACAGATTAATCAGTCGTGGAAATATCTTTAGTTGCAGCCCTGGAATTTGCACAGACCCAAAAACAATTGTGTTGTACAGTCGTTTTCTTATAATTAGTTAAGGGTTAGTAATTAAGGAGAAAGATCCCAACCAGTTCTAAACCATGTGGTGTAACGTAAAAGTGGATACATACGGGACTTATGTGATCCAGCTGTGTCTCCTCCGTCCACCTCTATGGATTTGAAACAGAATCCAGGTGGGGGGGGGGGGGTTTCCCCGCTGGAGAATACATTGCCGAGACGAAAGAAGCACCACCCCAAAAAGATATAAAAATAGTTTGGAGTTAATTGAAGGCTCTTTACAAAATGTGGAAAAAAAGAGCATCAAGTGACAGTGAGTGTGCACAGCTATGAAATAAAAAATCAGATGTACTGAGCATCTGGGAGCAGCAGCGAGTACGTGAACCAGTAAAATGTCTGCCAGGAGTTGAAACAGACCTAAAAGAGCGTGGAAATTGTATTAGTTGCAACAACATGGCTCCCGGTGGGATATTGGAACAGAAGCGTGGGAAAGAATGAGGATGTGATCCAAATGCATCCAACTGTACCAATGATCACATTGTTTCACAACAAAGTGAAACAATCCCATGGATAATTCTGACACGTTAGCAAATCACCACAACAAGAGGTTGATGTTCATACATGTTATTATCTAAAAGGTATGTGTTATTACTTATTAGTAACATGTTTGTGTTGGGGGAAGACATGGGGAAATGCTTAATACATACATTTGTGCAGTTAACATAGCAGATCATTTGAGGTATACAAAATTAAATAATAGAATAGATCTGGACAAACGTGTTTCCATCCAGATGTCTCTCCTCCTGCTGATATTCCAGCATTTGTCATCGTAAAACCCAGCAGCATTTCAGTTGTTTGATCCACACCCAATATGTGGATCAACATCATCCAATTAAGGTGGTTTCCTATATAGCATAAAAGTCCTATGAACAGCTTTAGGGATTGAAGTTCAATTAAGACCCAAGAATGAAAGAATTAAAGGCTCAACTTAGATCCGCTGTCATTCAGTCAGACTGTTAATTGCCTTTGTTTTTATGTGAAGAAATCCCTCATGTAAATGCAAAATGCAAGACCAATGCAGTAGGTCTGAATAAAAGAAAGGAAAAGAACAAACTACTCATATGATGCAGTTCTACAGCTTTGCTACAAAGCTCCTAATGAGTTGAGACATTTTGCTTCGTGGCTTGACATTTTAGCCACAGGGGGGCTGATACAGTGGATTGCATTGGACATGCCAGAAGAGGGACACAATGTGAAATGCCGATTCAGGAGTCTCAATCATGTGCAACGACTAAAATGGTGTAACACATTGCCAAACAATCAAAATCAGAGACCACAGCATTCGACTTCCATGCTAAATGTGATATGTGTAATGTTCTATGCTTCATGCGAAGTCATGGTGTTTTAGGGAAGGTGTGGAAAATAAGCATCACACTGAAGAATGCATGGACACTAGCAATTAGCAGAAACAAGCAATTACCCGTTTAAGATTTCACACAAGTCTATCCCACATCAACTCGTTATCACAAGAGTTATCGACAGCGGCAGGGCCGAGATAGAGATGTTCATTAGCCTATTGCTGAGACCAACACATTTGACGGATTATTATACAGTCAAATATAACAAGATGCTTGAACTGCTGTCCTGGTTGTTAAGGGAGATCAAAGTGGGGCCTGAGGGTCTGGTAAGTACGAGGCGCAGGATTGTTCAGCACAGCTCCAAAAGAACAAGTGCTGGACCAAGGAGATACGAGGACATCAGACGTGTGCGCTGCATTCCCTGAGGCCGGTTCTTTCAAAAGTGTCAGCCTGCCCTGCACCAACTGAGCGGCAAAGGAGGAGGGCAGAGACATCCTTTCAGAAAGCACTGCTAATCTAACAATATGCATAAGCCTCATTTGAGAATGTGCCATTTCAGTGAAGCTGGTTGAATACGGAAAAAAAAATCAATTCAGGTTGTGTTTTTTTTAGACGCCACCCCCTGTAAATTCTCCTCCTGCTGTGAACTATGTGACACATTCCAGCGAAAATAAAAATCCGGGAAGCAATTAGCAATGATGGCCTCATGAATCATAAACCCAGGTATGCTTTGGTTTTATTTCCATAAAACATTTTGTACCCTTCTTTTTATTAAAAAAAATGCATGCAGTAACAGTGAAATGCTTTGTAGCCTAAAGCACCGTAACCAAATGACATGTTATGCTTTGGAGAAGACCCACGGTTTTGAATTTTTAGCCAAGCAGAATTCACAAACATGGATGTGTGTGGCACTGCCTCTGCTGTTGGAGTCCTTTTCTCAGTGACACATACTATATTTGCTTGCTGATGGATTGCCTGGCTGCCTGAACTAGTGCGCAAACATTAAAGAAACAGAAGTGCTGATTAAATGTTTTATTGTTTTGCTTAGCTTTCAGGCCCAGCATATAACAGACAGGCCTAGGTTATCAGTTTCCATGACATTTTGGCAGCTCAACAGTATCAATTTTGAATTTGTTTCCGACTGCAGATTCAAACTTTCTTCATAAATTAGGTCTGGTTGTGTATATTTCTTCGTCCTGCCTGTTGAAGGCCAGAATATACTCAAAAGGAAGTTTTCGGTTTGACAGTCTGAATGCTGTGGGAAGCTCTTTTCCACAATGGTGCCCTCTAAAGTCCCTCTTGCATAAGCAGCCCATCCCTGAAATGTTCGGGGACATTTACAGCACGGGGTCATGTGTGAATGAGAGCCGGGATCGATGTTCAGGGAAATATGTACCGCCAATTTTGCCACCTCGCAACCAAATAATATTTAGCACGGCACAAAAGCGGTTCCTCGACCACAGCGTACTGTGTACGCACACACCTGGACGCGTCGCATCGCCGTCTTATATCGTTGAGTTTTATGGCGGTTGTCATCCATAATGTTGTATTATCCCCATCTGCTGGACTGCCATGTCATGGGGGAAAATTGGCAAGCTGCAAGTGTTAATAGTGAAAAATCACGAGTGGTGATTAAAAGATTATACAAGTGATTTATCAGGACATTTTGGGGTGTTTTAAGAGTACATACCATAATGGTTTAGTGCTGAAAATCGACAAACAATGACTTTGATGATCAATGTGAAGCGACCACTTATAAACCGCCACTTGACTATTACGCACAGCTTCTCACTGCAGCCTAAGTGCAGCCAATCGTAACAAAGACATAAACAACTTAGCTTCCCAACATGGTGAATGAGGCAGCGTGTTATGTTTTCTCTTCCAGCCTAGAATTCGTCATCCTCCTCACAGTTATCAGTTGCACTTTCAGTAATACGTGAAACTAAACGGCAAAGACGCCAAACGGATGTGGCGTGGAACGTCGTCAGCCGAGGCGCTGACCTCGGTGCATTTACTCGACGCGCCAAATAATTTATCTCATCTAATCTAAATCTGAACGGGAATGCAGGGAGATATGTGGAAGGAAATGTGCATCCAGTTCTGCATGTTGTCATAGAGGGACGTATTACCGCAATCCGAGTGCAAAGTGTGACCGATCAATTTCACTTCCTTCTGGAAAACAACACTGCGAGTGTGGAAAATCAGCATCTGTTATGTCCCAACCGTTGTTACATCTGGGGACCATTCACAGACACGTGATATCCTGCAATGCTTCGTTTTTAGGAGACGCAAACAAGGGAGAACGAAAATGGAGGAACCTGTGGGAAAGGGAATGAGGGGGATGCTTTTGTCCCCACATTTCTCCCGGTGGGCATCAGAAACGGCCATTCGTCTGCCCGTAAGACAGACACACTGCGTCTTCTGTATCGCCATGTTGCATTTGATGTGCCGCAGCTTCACGGTCAAAGCAGGTCACACAGGTTGTTAGGATGCAAGAATGTAGGTGCAAAACGATCAAAAAACTAGGTTGGAGCAAAAGGAAACAGTTGTGGGTTGAAGCAGCTCTGATTGTAATAACTTGGCCTGTCTACACAAAAACAGATGATTGAATTTCTGCCTATTGTTCCGCAGGCCGTGCACATTTTCATAAAGCACGGGGGGGGGAAAAAACGTTGGCAATCTTGAGGCCTCATTGCAATTACACTATAAATAGCATCCACATAAAGGAGAACATTTAGAGCATTTTTAGAGTGCTCTTTTTTTTCTTCGTACAACTTGTAAAGCCTGGACTGGAAGTTGAATGCGTTACTTGTGTCACCTCACAAGGTGTGACATACATTTAATTACAACGTCTGCATAATGGCGAAAGCTATAACCATAGAAACACCTGTGATTGATGGTTGTGTTAAGAGGAATAGTTACGCGCAATTAAACGGGTGTAATAGCGCATGGCAGGCATCTCAATAACCTGAAACAAAGCAATTACCAAGTCATTAGAAAAAGACTAATATAACCAGGTGCACACGATTATGAGTGGCGTTCCTTAACATCAGCCTGAGTGGATCTTTTAGACATGAACTCTTCGTATTTCCAACGATATGTCGTGGCTTACATTTAGATACATTCTGATTATTCCGACATACTTAACATTCACATTGAAATAGCTCTTAGTTTCATGAATGTGAAACAAAGAGCGCATGCTATTTCCCGTCTTGGAGGCATCCTCATCTTAAGGTGCGTTCACACCAAAAGCAAAACTATTTTTTCGCGCGACCGAATCCCGTGAGAAGTCAACGTACAGACGCGTGTGGCTACGATAGACGCGATATTTTCCCGGGCGACGCAATTTTCGCCCCGAGTTGAAATATTTCAACTTTGAGGCGGTCATCTCGCAACTCGGGCCAATCAGCTCTTGTGTTCCGCTCTCGTAGCGCTGGAAGCGGAAGTCTTTCAGACGTCACAGTAACTTCATCGGTGAAAGTGACCGAGCTGAGTGAGCCTACGGGTGATGTCATCAACCCAAACACGAGGGCGTTAGAGTGTGGGATGTCCACAACAAATATAAAGCAGAACTTGTGGTTAGTTATTCTGGTGGATGAAGGAAATGACAACGGTCTTTACGGAGACGAGACACGGAGATAAGCCCCGCCCCTCGCGGAGCGTCTCGAAGCTTATGGCGAGAACGCGGCGAACGGTCGAGCGAGTAAACTCACGCGTTTTGGGCGACGCGAAAAACAGTTTCGCTTTTGGTGTGAACGCAGCTTTACACTGCAGATGTCCTTCTTGTCTCATGCTGAATGGTCAATAATTAGAGGGATAAGTCAACAACACACAGGAACACCGCCCCACGAGCCGGGGACAGAGCCCAGCAGGGCTGAAGATGATGAAGAGAACTCCGAATTCAAATGAGAAGAGAGGAGATGGAGGGACACAGATGTGCTGTTGTTCGGAGGGAAGCAGCATGCATCCGTGGTAAGAGAGAGCAGCCACACACCACGACACACAAAGCTGTGTTCACATGCAGAGACAGGAGCCACTCAGTCATACGAGGGCCAATCCATCTACAGCTGGTTGACTGGGAGCCAATCACCAGTCCCAACAGGGCCAGAAGAAAAGAATGTCATCCACCACTTCAAATCATGCCTTTAACCTTACTCTGTGTAGGGGACGTATTTAGTTTTATATTGTCTTTGTGTTGCTAAGAATACATGTTTTGCTCAGAAAGTAGTTTTGCCACTCAACCATAAGAAGCCCATTAGGTTGTCATGAGTTTCAGTCGACTTTGTCCCCAGCGGATCAAACTCATTTTCTTGTGTTTAATGCTGCAAAGCATTCTCGCTCTCTGCAGAGACAATTTGAGACGAGTGCAAAATAGAGCAACAGAGAAGAAAAGAAGCTTGAGAAAGACGGATGGATGTTCTATCTTTCCACTTGTACGGCTCGACATTCCCTGTTGCCTGGGAGAAGTGAACTCTGCGTCCTGCAGTCGTCTGATTGGGAAAGTGAATAATACATGCTTTATTAGGGATGCCGTCGACTCTTATCTTAAATATGGAAACTGGAGATCTGCATTATCTGTATTTTTCAGTGGGCCAATATTTAAAATTTTGGATACGGAATTGTGGCTTTCGGGCGAATAAATTATCTCAGCTATTGCGAGCTTAAAAAAGCTTCATGGCAGGGAGTCAGGTAAGTTAGGCCTAAAAGGAGAACCAAAAGAAACAACAACATTGAAACACAACCATAAAAGTAAGAAAAACATTTGTGAGGCATGTTTAAGATGGACAGTTGTAATGATGAACAATGGACTTTAAATTGAAGCTTCAGTTTTTGTGTTTTGTTGGACAGACATCATTTCTGACCAACAAAATGACTCTTCTCATGAATTACGATGCTGTGTTTCACTTGCTGTTTCACATGGCAAGCCTGAGCCTTTAGGGGAAATATCGGGGGAAATCCCTTTGTGTTCCTTTAACTGACTCTGAATAATGTAAAATACATAATTTTGAACAACTCCATAATATTAATTGGCCATTGCTGCACATTTAGTATTCATGAGGAAACCCTCTTACCGAACAGATAGAAGCTTTTCTGTAAATGTAATCAACACAAACATGAAAAACCAAAGAGGATGGTTATTCATGAGGCGATTTAGTCTCCACATCCGTTGTGCCACTGCATTAACGGGACCTGATGTGGGAGTGGGAGATCCAAGCAATGCCAAAGATAACCATTTAGTACTTTTTTCAAAAAAAATCTGCTATATTTCTGCCACACACAGTAATCGCCTCCACACGGGACGCAGTGACACCAACAACAAGCAGTATTTCTTTGTTTGTCAAAGTTATTCAATGACATGATGTCATATTTGCTCCAAGTGGCGCTCTGACTCACTATGAGGTGGCATCCAGTATGGCTGTGAGAACACATTTTATCATTCATATTTGAGTCTAATATGGAAAGAAAACTAAACCAAATTAAACCACCGTAGAAAATACATTATAACTGTAGATGCTGTTCATGTGCACTCTGCTGCCTATTTATTCTCTTGCAATCTTAAAGCCTGCTCCTACAAGTAATACAATATTTAGATTCTGCTTTAAGAAAGGCACAATCTATGAGACAACAACCCAAAACTTTCCAGAATATGAACTCTCAAAAGCAGGGTTGTATGAAATCAACTCTATTTATAACATGTTAAACATTTCTTGTGTCTGGCTCTAATGCAAACGAGCACACAGCAGCAAGCAGCTTGCACGGGTTTATTCATCCACAAAATAAAAAAACATGTTTCATTTCATCTCATCAAGACATAGTTTGTGTTGTAAAATAATTGAATTGATAACCAAGCCAGTAAGCCTAAAACACTTTTTTATTATGCAATCATCATCGCTCTCAATATGGAATTGCATATCCTATAATTCATAAGCGTAATTATTTATTAAACGTAAGGAATAATTAAGTTTCAATTGTTTTTTTCTTTAATATAGGTCGGTGTGGAAAAGCTATGATTAGAGAACTATAATTTAAAAAATGATTTTAATAATGAATAAGTATCATTGAAACGAAAGGCAATACAACATTATTTCAGTGAGTGACCGAAGACAGATGGGATTATTCTTCTCTAGCATCACTTGATTTTCAAATATGTGAGAAAGGCGTGGGGTTACACTAAAATCTGCATCCACAGCTAATTATAGCCCTTTTAAAACATATATTTTTCCACCAAAAGGAGAAGGAAGAAAAGGAGGTGTCCAAAGATTTACAGCAGGGATTAAGAGTCTCTTTGACTTTGTGAGCCTAACATTTCAAATGACACCACAAGACTTTCGAAATTTGCAATTAACTACAAAATAAACTTGTATTGTCGCTCGAAACATTTTGTGCATAAAATGAAGTATTTTTGCCGCATGTGTAAGCGAAATCAGACAATATGTTTGTGGAATGTGTGAGACAAAAGTGCTTTTCATTTGCAGACGATCCTCATGCAAAAACTGGACATATTGCAGCCGATCCACCGTGAAGTCCGATGTTTAAGTCAGGATACGAAGAGTGGAGCTTATGTGCAATCTCACTGCGAAGAAAAAAAGTGAGTGGCCAGAGCAGAGGCAAAGATAACAGACTTATCTACGGGCAAATATTAGACCCAAACCGTTTTTTATAGCATTGGCCCCGAAGCGACAGCACATTGTGATTATTATCAAACCCTGCGAGTGGCTCAAATCCTTATTATGAAGAGGAATTACACATCCGGCGGCCAAGATACTGCATTGTACTGCCTCTCATGAAAAACTGCCATTTACCTCTCCTGTCTGTCCTTACTGACACAGGCGGTATAATCCCCGTCTCCCTGGCTGTGTATTGACATGTCCTCCTGTGGCGGCGTCACACACAGACGTTGCGATGCTTCCCAGCTCAGTCCAACGGCAGCTGCACTGTTGCTCCTGCTAATGCGAAGAAGCACATGCTCCTCCCATGAGAGGAGAAGCTCCTCAGGACAGACACCTCCTCTTTAAGATCCGGCATAAATTCGAGGTGTCGGTCTCTCGCGCGCCGTTTAATTACGCAGATAACCTTAAACTGTATCGCACGGAGGAGGAACTGTTCAATTTCACAGCTTTTTGTCTCTGATTTGGATATGGTCGGTTTGTCTGGTACTCACCATGATTTGTATTCAGTTCATATTTGGATGTATTAAGATGAATTGCAGCATGCGCGAGACAAAACACCTTGTTTTGAGTAGTATCACTTCTGAAGTAAACCCCACTGATACAACCACAGCGGGTTCAGATCTGGTAAACAGATTACTGTTGTTACTGTAGCAATAGGATTGTAGAAATATACATTTATAATTCTGATGCACTGTTAACACTTTTTTGTCTCAAGCCAATTTTACTATTTCGTTTTTGCAAATAAATTGCACAATAACGTAGCTTGGCTAAGCGTTGTGTGGTCAAGCTTTTAAAGTAAAGACTAGCAATGCAGATCAACTGTTTAGCATTTTGACACCTATTGAAACCGTAATCCACACGCGGTTGTAAAGATTGATCATTCCACAGATATTCATTTCAGACTGACATGAAAACTACTATAAACATCACCTGCAGTTTGGACAAATACATACATGTTCCTGGCTATTATCCAATGCATGGGAAGCATACAGTAGGCGAACCAATACCAACTGCTTTGCTTGATGATGGCTTGAGTTTGGTTGACAGCAACACAAGTTTCCCAAAGTATCAGGTGTTGGAGTTCCCCGAGAGCACACCAATGCACCACATACCATCCGAGACTGTTGAATGAAACTAAGTCCAGCTGCGACAGAGCGGCTCCACGGCACGCCACATTTCAGACTTTCATTTCTACAACATGAAAAAACACCAGTGAAGAAGAAGCAACATTAAATTCGTCATTGTGTAGCCGGGGGTGCCGAGCAGCACCAAAGAGGGATGCACTCACAGAAACAACGTAGTTGCTTCTCCGCATCCCAATGAAAAACACTTAGTGCTTCTCCCATCTCGGAAATTGCTCAACGTGTGTAGGAAAAACACAATATCCAATTCAACAGTCCAACATCTGGTATTGGTTTTAATTATTACCTGCTGGAATTCCATCATTGGTAAGATAATAGGCTGGTAATTACATTTTCCAATTTCTCTGTGGATAATTTATCAGTTGAGCGCCCGCATTGTCAAAACATATGGGTGTCCAACAGATCTCTAACATATCAGCTCGTCTGTAGCCCTGGAAACATAGCTAACGTCTTGGAGACACAGGGACAACGTCCGCGCATGTGAAAGCTGTAGATACACAATGTGTCCAAGGGAAGGTGTGATCTCACCTCACAACTACACATTAAGACATTTCACAATTGATGACAGTCACACGTGTTGTTGACATTTAGAATGTCACACATCCAAAGCAACACATGTCCTCTCTATCAACCCAGACGGACGGACATATTACTGACAAAAATGTACTTTCACTTAACATCTGCCACAAAAAAGTCCTGCAGATGAAAGCCGGAGCGAGCAAAATAATTGCCAAGACATCCTGGCAAATGGGAAGTAAAAAACAAACCCATTGATCTGACAAACCCAATTAAGTTATCAGTGCATATTAAATGATGAGTTTAAAATAAACGCCAACGATTTTGTTGTCTTCGTTTTGTTTGAGCAAGGTCAATCACCGCTGCGTCTCCCTTTGAAGCTTGAGAACTGATCTGCTACCTCCACAGGTCAGGCGGTCTCTAATCAATAGCTTCATCTCTTCGCTCAGAGTAAACTCATTGGAATGCTCCAGAGGCGTCGGGGAGTAAGTACACACAGTCCTTGACCGTGGTTCTTGAAATGTAAATGAGCCCCCGAATAATGAGACAAGTCAGCAATGAATATGCAGACGACAACTAATTATTTTGGCTCATCTCATAAATCATTTTCTGTTTGTCGGCCTTTGGTGGGTCTCAAGATTGTTGATTCTCAACCAAACCCAAGGATATTACTTCAATTAACCCCGAGGCGTGGAAAGTCCTTGTGTCTATAACCTTGTGCCTGGATGATCTAATCACGAGTGAACAGCTGCAAACATAGTAGTTGGAACGCCATTCGGTCCAGACCACTCTGAAGTGGTCAGAATGTCCTGTTTGCTGAGATGAATGTCCTGAACCAGGATCAGAGCCAATCCATTTGTTTTGCTCAATTGAGATCAGCTTCATCACACACAATCCAATCCCAATCCTTTTCTTGCTCCCTCAGCGTGTACACTAGCTGTGACGAACATCCAATTGCTCGCCATTGAATTGTCATTGCTCGTGCTCTCAATCGCAACCATTACCCAATGCACGGATTACTACTTGGGGGGTGGCTCTGATATATAAATAAAAAACATATATATAAATAATATATATATATAGATATATATATAAATAATAAGTATATATATATATTAGGGCTGTCAGCGTTAACGCGTTAATCTATGCGATTAATTTGGCCGCGTTAACGCACTAAAATATTTTAACGCAATTAACGCAACTTTGTTTACTTCCGGTGTTCGTTGAAGTTTTTACACTCAAACCGAGTGTCAAGCCGGGGCAGTACGGTTTAACACTGTTTCCGTTTTTAAAACAATTATTTTTCCGCGAAAATAAGAAGCAGAAATCAGTTTAACTCGTGGATGAATCAGTCGGGTTTCCTCCTGCTCCTCCTTCCTCCCGTCTCCCCCTCTGATACACAGAGGAACAGAGGGGCGACGTGTCGGGTGACGCGGCGCGGAAAGAACTCGTCACACGAAACCTTCAACGTGATTGGTCAATCCGTTTGTCTGTCAACATTTTTGGAAAAAAACAACCAATGAACACTCAGTAAATCACAAAGGACCTCCCACCTCACGGGTGAGGCTCTATAGCAGCCTGTCAGTCAGAGAGCAGAGAACACGGCAACAGGACAACTGAGCCTCATTGAATAGAGCTGAGATTGTTCTGGAATGTTTGATGTATAACACGTGGGTATGTGTCATATGCAAACGCCTTTAAAAGGTGAATTTAAATTTTTTTGTAAAATGTCTAAAATGCCCCCAGCCTCCAGAGGGTTAACGTGACATATGTGAATGTCAGTCAGTTACCAAGGCCACTGGTTCTGCTGTTCAGTGTTAAAGATGACAGGACCAATGGGTCTCAATATACTTCTTTTTTTTACTAATCTGATGTTTCACTGAAGAAACAATTTATCATCCACAATATTAAATACCTCACTGGCACTTTATAGGTAGGAGCCTCTTTGAAAACACAGCTCTGTGTGAAGTTTGGTCTTTAAAAAGAATGAACTTTTAACTTTTAACTTTTAATTGCGATTAATCGCGATTAATCGCGATTAATTAATCGCAATTTCAAAATGTGCGATTAATTAGTTAATTTTTTTTAATCGATTGACAGCCCTAATATATATATATATACCCCCGATAGTGTTTTCTCATATGTTTTCTGTCTTTGTCTCATTGTTTGTATAGTTGGTCGTTATGCATTTGTTTTGTTTTTTTGTTTAATGTTGTCTAGTTTGAGGTAATGTGTCACTTGTATAAACTTAAAATAAAATTATTGAAATGTATATTTTGTATACATTTTATTTTTAAAAACTATTTTGACCGCTCTCAACAGCAGTCAAAGTCAGCAGATAAGGGATGTCTGCTCGGTGTTGGAGGATCCCACTGTGAGACCTCACAACATTGTTCTTGGCAAGCAGCAGTAAACTGGTCAAAATGTTACAAGTGATCAAAATCCTGATGTGAATGAAATGGAAGATAAGCACAATATCCAGAGTGGAAATAATCATTGTATTCTTTATATCATGCACAAATCATAAGGCTAGTCTTCACAGTGTTTCGTTCACTTTAATATGAGGCGAGAAGAGAACAATAAGGGGATCAGCCGTGCCCTGGGAGGACTCCAACGTGGCCCACAGCACACGAGGTGAGGTAGCACAGCAATCGACACAGCAAAGCAAGTAAAAGGGAGTAAAAGAAGCTAATCAACATGCAGCGGCAGGAAGCCGAGTGAGTCCGAGTCAAGCTGCCAGGCCGCCAGATAAAGACACGCAGCCTTTTAAATAATCCAATTGCAAGTATACCATTTAGAAACATTAGCACCCGGCTTTGAGAAGGTGCTTTTCTGATTAGTTTTAAAAGATGGAGGATAGCTTGGACAGACACCCTGTGGAGACCTCCGAGACATGCACACTTTAGATGTCACTCATTAAATCCCAAAGCAACTGCTGCTGATCCTCGAGAGAGTTATTGTGACGTGAGCTCCCTCTTCGCCTTCATGTGGATCTTATGTAACAATAGCGAGACACGCCGATGGGGCGGACTGCGACGACAAGCAGCTGATGTTGGCTAAAACATTCCCTGTCAGTTTGCATTTCAAACGCTTCACAAGGTAAGTCAAATTCGGTTTGTGCAACTCTTTTTTTGCACTCGGACTCTGCCAGGCCCTGCTATTCTGAAGAGAAAAGACACAATTCCCAGGGAGGGACATGCCTGATGTGAAAACATCCTGGTTGCTCTGTTATATCACTCTGAAATAGTAATCCTTCCTGCCTTCGTAATGAGACTCATGCCTGCATGCGCGTGAAGCCATCTCCGTGTGATGCAGAGAAGCCAGTGTGGGAATCAGACAACACGGATTATAAAGGCCTGGGAAATTCTTCTGAGGGTCTCGGTGAAGTTGTTTGCCATGTTAATTGATTTTTGACAATCGAAAGCCTGAAGTAAATATGCACCATTTGAAGTGACTGAAGCCGTTGTCTGCTCTGGCAATTAATTAAGTCAAATATTGTCGGCAACACTACCTGGACAAGTGTTGTGAGGCTCCACAGCTCAGACATGGTGTAAAGCTTCTTAGGGAGGAAAACAAACAAAGCATCAGCAGCTTTTCTGATGACCCAACTATCCAGAAGGGCTTAACCGCACTATTTCATCCTTTCAGAGAAAACCGTTTTATCTTCAGATTCAAGATTAAAAGAAATAATTTTCAGGGGGCAATTTCTATTTCTCTGACAGTGGTTCCCACTTCATGCCGAGGATACGGTTTATATCTCTATATAGGCCTTGACAAACAAAGATAGTGGTAGTAAAACGGCTTATCCTGGTGTTTGACATGCTAAAAGCAAGAAGCTACTTCTTTCACTTCACAACTTCGGTGTCATAAATTCATTTCTCTCTCTTTTTTTCTCCCTTCTAAATACATGGCCAGAGTAAACTTAAACTGAAGAAACACAGATTGTGAGCACTGAAGTGAGGAGGTGTGCGGATGGATCTAGGTGTGTGTGTGCGTGGTCTTGCTGGGGGCTCATATAGTAGCTATGTTCAGCGCAGCTCCATCTATAAATCAGCGCTCTGGTCAACCTGGCCAAGAGCATTTTCAAACCCATTTGCAGAAGATAATGCCAGCTCTTCCTCCCAGCCCCAGGGACAGGAAAGCCAGCTTCATGAATCATTGCCCCTTTTATAGGAGCTGCATCCCCTTGCTCTGTCCACGGGGTTCTCTTGACTCCTCCTGGTCGGCAGGAGCAAAGGGAAACATTTGAACTATGATCAGAGCGTCCCGAGAATCACGTTATGAAGCGTAGCGACACAACAACTGGGACACGAGGATGAAGATGGCGGCGCAGCTCTCCAGTAAACTGTGTGTCGTCTGCTGGGTCGGAAGACACAATTGCCAAATACCTAAAGGGTAAGTACTATATTTCAAAGCTGAAAAAGACTGCATCCATGATTTGGTTCGCTGAAGGACAAAAGTAAATCCCTTATGTCTGTGTATTCATGCCAGTGAATCAGGTCATGTTACTGAGCGAGTACAATAACACATCACCCCGTAAGCAAACGAATGATGAAAGACGGCTCAAATGACGCGCTCGTCTCAGACAGGTTACAGAAATAAATGGAGGAATCAGCGTTTGCTCTCGTGTTCCTTGTCGTTGCACTAATATGTCCATAAATATCCAAGCACGACACATTTTGCAACAATTTTGCAATGGCAAGATATATTTCATAATAAGTAGGCTCCATTGACCATGTTGCGGTGAAGATACATTGGCAGGGCCAATATATTAACCAACATTAGCTGATAGAAGATGTCTGGGTTTCGCTGTGTATTTTTGTCAGTAAGCAACAAGACATTTCACAACCACGATGTGAACGATATATTCATTATGTGTAGTTTTATAGTTTGTTTACAAGAGAGAAATGATATGTTTCAGCTCCAATTACCTGCTCTGTACATATTATTGTCAAATCTGAAGGATTCTTATCAAAAATATTTCATATTGGTTTTATGAGAATAATAATAATACTAATAAGAGGAATAGGAGTAAAAGTAATGGCCAGTACATCCTTTAGATTTGTTGTATCTACAACAAAGGTGTGACTTCTTAAGATGGTGTATATACGAGTGGGTTATATCTTGCCAATTCCATGGTCTAAAGACATTTTGTTAGGTTTAAACAATATTATTACTCTTATAAAAGCAAACTTACTTGAGCAAAGTGAAGGTGTTCAGCAACACGTTTAAACATTTCTGGCACACAACCACGAGTTGATCTATGGGTAATTGTAAAATGTTCTTTCATAAAACCTCCTCCGGATGGGCTTTCCACTTTCCTCTTATCCGCATAACTTGCAATGGATCAAAACCCGGATCACTTCAAATCCAAGTCTCTGAATCTAATCAGCGGCGTATCATGGATGATCAGGTGTCTTCCCTTCGGGTTTTATGTCCTTTTATGGCCCATGTTTTTGAATGTGTTTAATATTTATGTTGGTGTCTTGTGTAATGGCCTATACATTCTGTCTGGCACTGGTTTTCTATTCATACAACTCCATTGTGCAATAAACATTGCAAATGATCTTAGGCTGTAAATGCTATATGTGGTATTTAAGGTTTTAAGGAATGTTTTTGCTTGTATATCTGTCCCTAATATAAACCTCATTATTTATATAATGGATCTCCCACACCCGTGGGTGTGCTGCAGTGGAACATAACCTGTAGACCCTGTTGAAATGGAAAGCAGCCTTTTATCCAGCGTCCATAAACATGAATAAATTCCATTTATTACAGAGAGAGCTAAATTAGTTCCCCTCCCTCCACCACCTAAACCATTCGGCGCTGCATGACAGTGTGTAACCTTGACACATTCTTATTGTGAGTCGGATGAATGCTGGTAATGTGCAACTCTGTATTTGGTCACTTATTATCATAGCCCGTATTTATATACGAACAGGACACGGGGCACGACTTGTCGTTCCGGTCACTGCACGGATGTTGCGTTTAAAGCAAGTTCAAAAGTCTTCCTTCCCTTCATGTGCTCGTGCAGAGATGTGAGAGTGAAGCGGTGACACCACGTCCATGATGAAGAGCATGACGGAGGTCTGCCTTATTTGCAATCTTCAGAACTTGAAATAGTATGTGATTAATGGAAGCACTGTCACACTGGTTGGCGTTGGGATATGGGAACGTGAGAAGGTGGTAAATTGTAAAAAAAAAAAGTTCTGCATGCAAGTGGCTAGTACCAATACTAATTTACTTAACTATTCCAAATGTGCATCACCTTAAGTGGAATACTATTTTTCTTAATTGAAATCCTTATTGAATTGAATTCAGTATATTTTGTTTATATAGCTTATAATGTTGGAAAGCTCGCCGATATGTTTATTCATTCATATACTGTATGTTATCAAATAGAATAGAGCGCATTTTACTCACAAACACTCACATGCACACTTGTGGGATTCTTCTCACAAATTAAATCTGTGTCACTTGTTAATGGCACATACCTTAAATATGGACCATATGATGATGGCTTCTTCACAGTCTGACCATATGAAACGTTCTACCCATATTTCAGCATTTGAAAAGCACACAGACTAGAGCGCTGAGAGTAAATTATTCAGCCAGTCAGTCTCCTCATCCTTAGGTCTTAAGATGTTTTCTCGTTGTGAGAACAGCACTCTTTTACACCCTTAATTCACATAAATCCCTAAATTATTGCATGACATGGATTTACTTGTATTCACTTCAATATCGTACATTTGGCTTCCAGCAAGTCACAGCTTCTAGAAAAACATCTGCAACGCGGTGAAGGATCTCGAGAGTCTAGACCGTCTCTGCTCGAAGCCAAAGTCACAGGCCAAGACGATGTTTGGACAGCGGGGGAAATATTGCACTTGAAGCATCAGCTCATATGTAAACTCCGGAGAGACTTGATGTCAAAGTGATGTAGACATAAGAGAAGAAATCTTCAAGCTGGCATCAGTAAAACCCTGTTTATTGAGGTGTGGCATCTTTATTTTTCTGTTCTCATCCCTTCCTTGCTTGACCGTGAGCTCCGGTGTGACATGATGACACGCTGTCGCAACTAATGGTCTGTGATGGCATCAAGGCTGTGTCAGGAGGACGCACGAGGGGCTCAGAGCCAAGGCCCCTGGTAGGAGCTGTCATCTCTGTCCCTCAGTGCCCCGCCCCCACCCCCTCAAATCCTATCCATCTGCTATATCAGCAAGGCATGCACTTTCCCACCGCTCACTGTTGGGGTTGTGCTCGCCCAGCTCGTGGCACGGAGGGTTCCGGTGTTAAAGTCTTCAATCAACACATATAGCTACCACTATTTTTGGGTTCTGTGAGCACAAAAAAAAGAAGCTTTTGGTTTGTCTTTCCACAATTGCCATGGAGTTAGCCTTCTAAAAGTGTTATGGTTTCAGCTTCCAATCATAAGCTATCTTTGCCCCTTCCATGAGCGAAAAGCATCACGGTGGAGTGGCCTGACAAAAAGTGCTAATGCTAATTTCTTATTATTTTTTCAAAAAGTCAGCATGATTTTTGGACCTGAAAGTGCACACAACATCTCTGACTGTCCATGTGCTCGTGTAACGGTACTTTAGCCCAAACTGGTAATGGCTTGGACAGACATTCCCTCGAGGGGAGAAGCTTTTAGAGCAAAGAAATGGGGAAAGCTGACTTGATGAAATGAAAGAAAGAGTGCACGCTAAAAGACGAAAAGTCAAGACCGGTTCCCGAAAAACTAAAATGCGTTATTACTAGGGATGCACCGATCTGATCGGCGCCGATCCATATCGGCCGATATTCCCATTATCGGTTTTGATCGGCGTTCTCAAAACGGCCGATCAGATGACGTAACATCTGCGAGAACTATCAGACGTTTCAATCGCGGCGCATCGCAACGGAGACGATGCGCCCGGCGAGGGCCGCAGAGTGAGAGGTCCACGAGGGGATCCTCACGCACCGAGCGGCGTCTCTGTCCCCCGAGTTGAATCTCTGGGTCGACTCAGCCGACTCTCACATGTCTGAGCCCCTACAGATTGATGCTCACGGTAAACGCATTCGATCGGGAGCGCGCGAGGGTTTTGATAACGTTAGCGGAAGGATTTAAGTGACAACATCCGGTTTTGCAAAGTTAGCGGAAAGAACCACGTGAAAGAACATCCGTTTTTCAAAATAAGATGTCGACAAATCATACACTAGCATATAAAAGTAAACAATGAACTGATTTTGTGTCTTTATAGATCGTTTCTGAGATTTAGCTTAAATTATGCTAACATTAAAACATTTTTACTGTACCAAGGAAGAGTTTATAAAAATAAGTCAGACTTTTGTACGTTAAAAAAAGTCCTGTAAATAGATTTCCCCAAGTTCCAGGAAATGAATGATGCAGATGTGTTCCATACATATCTGAAATCCCCTACAATAGCAATCAAACAATTCTAATGTATCAATTAGGAAATTTTTCAAAGTAAAAGTCCTAAATGTTTAAAGAAATCTGTAATTTCTTTAATGTTTGAGTTGCTTTATATATGCATTTCCTCATAGTCCTAGGCAATAATGCTCCACAATAAATAGAATGCTTCAATCGACACCGTGATCGGTGATCGGTATTATCGGATGGGCAGATACTGATTTCGGTGATCGGCACAAAAAACCTGATCGGTGCATCTCTATTTATTACTATTACAAATGACACTTCATTACTCATGCAACATAGTAACAGTATGTTAAGTATGAATACGGAATAATAAAGTAAATGCGAGAACAGAAGGACATTGCTCCATCACTCAAATCTTAAATCCTATTCCGCTCAATATTTAATCAGTACAAAAAAGACAGGTGGGTTTCCTATGAAATAATAAGCCCGGTCTGGACCTTGGTGACCTCACGGCAGACTATGGCCGTGATGTTCACACCACCAGCGCATCACTCTGGACGGGTCAACGAGCGATTCTGCCCCTCAGTCTGCTCCTCTCTCTGTGCATGTGCGATAGAAGATAATGCGAACGTTACGTGAGCGGTGTGCGCAATTATCGGCGGGGACAAGGCCGTATGGCACATGTCCATACCGTCCATATGCAAAGCTACACCCTTGCCGACTGTTCATTGCATTCAACGTTCAATCTACATAAGCTGTGTGAATTTTTCCCGTCGCCCCCATTTTTGAAGCGTTGAGTTATGTGCCATTTAAATCCAGCCTGATAAGACGGCGGACTGTTTGACCTTCACGTAATGTTCTGCATCAATTCTGGTTCAGCCGGTGTGTGTGTGTGTGTGTGTTCTAATTAGGTGCAAATCTGAAAAGGATAGGTTGACAATTTGACAATGACAAGCAAAATGAACGACACCCGCCGTTGCTCCATTTGTCTGCATCGAGCGTTTTTCCTGAAATGAAAGAGTGCGTCATCCGAGCGCTTCTGCTGACGGGGCACGGGGCAAGGCACCGTGGTTTTACACGTGTGACGCATGTATCCGCCACACCCGTGGTGCATTTACACAGCCACGAGATGTGATAAAACTGTCGACTGTGCCATAACCCAAGATGAGCATCCATACAGAATCCACGCTCCGGTCTCGAGCGGAAGGTGTAATAACCAGCAAGTGGCAACTGGAGGACACAACGCTATTTAGGCTCTAATGATTCATAAAATTCACAATTGGATTTGATGTATTACAGTGGCATCGCCATTTTATATATCTTCTACGCCGCGACAATAATGACTGCCTGAGAACGAGTCTCATATTTCAATTTACGATGGCACTCCACTTTATGAAAGTATAAAAGTCTAATATTTGAGAGCGCAAAATGAGAGGTTTTTTTCCTATTTCGAGTGGTTTCTCAGCAGGATGAAACAAAAGAAAAGCAGTATCTTACACTACAATGAAAACAACTACATGTGGTGTCAGGACGAGGGACATCACTGAACAACCACACCACTGTGTTGTTTGATAGATAGAGTAGATTGCCAATGGTGTGACTCATCCATGTGTCAGGTCAGGCACACGAAATGGTAAACGACCGTAAGATCTCATCTCATCATCAGTCTCCACTGAGCTTTGGTACCATTTACCATTGCTTGTTTTTTTTGTTTTTTTGTCTAAACAGCCTAAAACTCAGAGGTATTTTAAATTAATTATAACTCAGAAAAGCAGCAAATCTTTAAAAATATATAAATATAGATATACTGTATTTGCATAATGATGCCATGAATGGAAGGGCTAATTATGTTCCTCTTATCACAAAAACAGCCAGGCACTGCAGATACTGAGACACACACTGTACTACCTTGATGAACAACGTTGTACCTGCAGTACCAGCAGGCACATCATGAGTAAGCACTGAACTCATTAACAAAACACACACACACACACACACTTGTAAATACAGTGAATGGACAAAAAAGATCATTTATTTTTCGTGCGGTCGGACTGGCGATGTCACTGACGTTAGGACAAGTTTTGCAAACACACTGTGTAAATAAAAAAAAGGATCTTTTTGTGTCTTATCAACATTGTTGTCAGTGTCAGTTTCACATCATCTCTCTTGAGCAAAATAAGCGGCCAGAGAAGAGAGCATCCTTACCTGTACACTATCCACTTGTCTGTGTTTGTTGGTTAACCCTTTTAATTAGTGTGTGGTGAGAATGCAACACCATCTGTGACCATCTGAGATCACAGGGACAGCAGATGAAGAGCAACGGTTTCTACGGCTGATCTGCACGCCAATAGACGGCTAGCTGCACAAGATGATATTCCACAGTTTTTAAATAACACATTCATTTCTCACATAAGA
The DNA here is from genome assembly GCF_029220125.1 of Pseudoliparis swirei. Taxonomy (NCBI): domain Eukaryota; kingdom Metazoa; phylum Chordata; class Actinopteri; order Perciformes; family Liparidae; genus Pseudoliparis; species Pseudoliparis swirei. Next base: position 7,581,708 of record NC_079395.1, read on the forward strand.
TAATATCTCAACAGCAAAAAGAGCAGTGGTATATGTGTGCTGCCAGCAGGTAAAAGACGGAGGCCGTGAAACCTTGACCTACTTCTTAAATTGTGAGTTTACATGAACAAAATGAAATGATCATTCAGCTCAAATGACGACTGTGGTTATGTTGGCGCTGGCATCTTTAAAGGTGATCGGTTAACAGATATGGAAAAAGGACTTTCAAAAAGGATCTTTTACCTTTTTTGAAACCTAATAAAATGAAGGGATGGCACCATTAATGACTGTAATGAACACTGATGGTAGCTTCTTCACAATGAAGCCGTATGCAATTATCTTCACTGGGAAGTTGTTACTGCGAAGCAGCTGCAGCAATTGTTGAGAGCTTCCGTCATTAACAGTGGCAACAGGTCCAGAAATCAATGGTCTCTCCTTAGTGTTTGCACTTTCTCTTCTCTTACTCTTCAGCGGCACTTTGACTTTGCAATGAGTTGTGTGTGTGTGTGTGTGTGTGTGTGTGTGTGTGTGTGCTCTACGGCTTAGGTAGTGAAAATGGAATTACGCCCGCTTTGTTCATTTAAGTAATGGCTACCATCTAACATATGTTAATACAGAACAACCAGATAAGTCATAAGGTCTCGACACAGCAAATTGTCTGAGCCAATTTTACGAGAATGTGAGACTGCAGTCCTGAGTCACACGTAATGGCTGGAGAAAGAAAGCTTGACCGCAAACCAAGAGTGCAGCATAATCCAAAGCAGACGGACCCCCTATATCTAGGAGGGTGCTTCTGTTAAATGAGAAACAGGACTGATTAACATTTGACCTTTGAGTGCCATCCATATTCACGACTTCACTCAGCTGCACTAACATACTTTGAAGAAACAACAACAAATCACACACGGAATGGATCAAAATAGGTCTCTAATTGTAGCGCAGGCCATTTTTAAGCCGTGTGTCTGTTTCCACTTTCCCCGTCTTGGGGATGCCCTGTAAAACATCGGTGTAAATGGTTTATAATGCCACCACTGGACTCTGAAATGGGAGACCTGGTTTCAATCAGCAGTCAAATTGCTCCAGCATTACCCTTGCAGACAGAGTAGTAAATCACTCTTTGCCTTTATGGTGCTGGCGTTAAGGAACACGCATTGTTCAAAATCCACCAAGCGTGGTCCTAAGAGCAGCCGTCTCTATGAGGGGATGGGATGCCAAGCAGGACAATGGGGGTTACTCAAGGTGTCCTTTAGACCCCAGAGAAGAAGAAAACATCCATAAAACGCAGACTTCATATCTGGAGCTGAATCAGAATCTTGAAACATACAGTTACTAGCCTAACTAGCAGCCTTTAACTTTGTGTTTTAGTCGGGATCATGCAACCCCCGTGTCAAACAAGACCCATCACAACCAGTCGGAACCAGTTTGCCTAGTTTAAAAGAGTTCTCGGTTCCTCTGTGCCAACGCCCTGACAGAAGGCCACTGAGGGATCTCAGAGCAGTTATAATACCCCATAAACTGGAGGAAAGCTGACCCCGCCCACCACAGGCCAACACACTATGGACACAACCTGTCATTATAACTCCACGGCCCTGAAATTACCAAGATTTCACCCATATGAAGAGAATGAGAAAGCATCAGTTGGGAGAGGGTTGTGCCGAGTGGTTCTTCAGCGTGTGGCCACATCGGAGCTGCTTTTCTTGAACAGAGCCGTTCAGCTCGGCCCTTGCAGGGAGCACCGGCCTCTGAGGAAGTAAAGGCAGATGCTCTGGCTGCTAGCCCCAGAGCAGGACTGCTGGACAACACCCCACGCAACGACATACAAATGCTCACACACGCCAGACATTTACCCGGGGCAACATACACAGCAGACGGCAGTAAAAAAACGTGCGCTAAAAACATGTAAGGGCAGAAATGTTCATGTTTTAACCCTCCTGTTACCTTTAGGGTCCATTTGACCCCATTCAATGTTTAACGTCGGTGTTCTTTGGGGTCAATTTGACCCCAGGCTGTTTTTCACTGTGTCAAACATAAGAAATATCAACTTTTTAATATATTTAAAGGGCTATTTAGGTAGTCAACGAACAAACATAAAGTACCTCACACTTAAACTTGGGAAACAATATTAATTCTAATACTTTTCTGGAGGTTTTAATTGCTGGGGTCATGCTTGTAAATATGTTAGTAAATGTGAAGGTAACAGGAGGGTTAAGAGAGGTAACCCTGCCACACATGTTCAAAATGCACCACTGGTTACTGGTTTCACCCCTGCAGTCATTAACAGATCATTCATTAAAAGAATGAATACCCCAAAACAACTGGAACTAAGATGTTATTGTTTTCTGGTTCTGTTTACGGTTTAGTTACATCAGTATTGGTTATTTGACTTTCACGTGGGTTTCTCCATTAGTCAGACCACAATATAAACATTACAGTTTAGATGGCTGCAACGTCAGCTAGCTGATGTTTGCCAATTGTTTCGATGGAGCTGAGCTTTTGTCAATACGTAGGCCTCGCAGATGACGTCACCAAATACAGGCCACGGTTATTTTCATTCGGAGACATTCGTTAAAAAAGTCCCAATGGACACAAAATGAACTTGATTTTCCTGGCAGGAAACAACAGAATAAGGCACTGTGATGATCCATAGGGGTCCGGCCTGTAACCTCAAAGGAGTCACAAAGATTAACGTCTTCTCATGAATCAGTTGCGCTTTGAAGACCTGTTCGCCTGCTATTTGCTGTTGCAGTAATCTGTCAGTATTCAGTAAATAACCACCTATAATGGCGGGACATGTTTTACAGAAACTGTATAAATGGAGACTGATTGTATGATGTCAAAGTCCACAAAAAGACATAACAAGAAATCAGGATAAACACAGGGAGGAGACCCTGCCGCTTCTCAACATCGCTTCGACGTGATTGAAGAAAAAGTGATGCTTCAGAAGCATGGCACCTGACTGCACAGTGCACACAGGTTTAAATGATAACATGTACTATATAACAAAAGGTAAGTGTGGATTCTACATTTAAACAATACCAGAATCAGTCTCTTATGTAATGAAATCATTTACAGTGAGACTCCGCTCCAAAAGCCTTGATCATTTGACGTAGGCTTTCCCACTGAGGCCTCTGTCGCACAGGCTACAACCGTAACTATCCAATTACTCTGAATCTAGTGTAGAAATACGCCGTGTCGCTGTCTTTTCAGTCGGCAGAAGCTGAAGGTTAGACACTCAAACATGCAGCGGGCCTCGGATTCAGTTGCACAAAGCGTCGGATGCAATTCCAAGAAACGAAACCACCCTGTATCATCCCGTTACAGTTTGGCTCAGGGCTCGGTCTCCTCATTGTGTCTCTGACAGCAATAATCGGATCCACATATTGATAAAGGATGGCCGTGAGGCTACTACAGCGCGTCACTCTTGCTGCCCAATCCTTTCTCCATCGAAATACAACAGTGCTGTGGGCTGGATGCAATGCTGAGCATCTTTCTGTATCCACCCGGTGATGAACACTCCCTCTTCCAGATCCGTTTAAAGATCTGAAGAGGGCTTTAGGCTAATAGATGTGTCGTGCGCACACAAAAGCTGTCGCAAGAAAATAAATATGGTTTTACAATGATAGGTGACGGTTTAAATGTATCCTTTGCTCTTCTTTCTTTTTTTGCCTCAGCCTCAAGGAGAATATTCTTGACATCCAACCACGGCCAGAGCTGCAGCAATAGTGCTTCTAAAGGGCAGATGAATGACACATACCAGACAGGACCTTTGGAGCAGATTGCCATACAAGAACTCAAATACCTGTCTCTGGCGATGATAAATATATATATATATATATTTATATTTTTAAAAAGAGCAAAGACTTCATCTGCCGGAGGGCTCAGGCGCTGCTGACTGACTTGGTCACGCACTCGTGCACGCGCAACACATGAGGGGGGGGGGTGGTAACTAAGACAGAGCTAACTATGGTATCAAATCCTTACATTTCAGTCAGATCAAACAAACAGGGGGAGGACAGGCTCACGCGCCATAAACCACCATTGCTCGTGTTTATGATGCATTAGTTAGTGATTCTCGATCGAAGACCGTTTTCTCACTGAAAAGTGCCTGCGCTCAGTTCTGCTGCCCACTCTGCGCAGGTTTGTTCAATCACTCGTGAAATAAGTAATCGAGAAGAAAAGTATTCTGCACGTTTCCCCGTTCACCTTCATGTATGTGTATGGGTTGCGTGTGCGCGTGCGCGTGAAAAGGACACGCCATGTCCCAAGATGCATTCACGCGGACCGATTATCATGTGCTTCGTTCGTGAAATTTTAAAAAAAGTACGTGTTAGCTAAAAACATTCAGAGTTAGCGTGAATAAAAGAGCCCACGGCGGCTAACTGTGTGCGTGGCTGCCTGCCGCTAAGCCGGAGACCCGGTCTGCCAGCGCGAGCACGACGGAGCCGCTTCACGTTACACCTTCAGCAGAAAGAAAAAAAGCCTTTTCAAAGTCATTCCGGTTCATAGAAAACACGCCGAACAAACAGTCCAAGCACATTTTGGAAGAGTTCACCAACAGCTAAAGCTAAAAGCTGCGCTTCAAGTTGAGTGAAAGAGGAAAGAAAGAAAGATAACGGGCGCACTTACTGAATCTCCTCTTTGTCGCCGCCGTTGGCATTTCTCTCCGGCTCGGAACCCACTCCGGTTATAGTCCCGTCTTCACAACAACAGCAACGCAACACGCGCAACAAATCCTCTCCACGTAATTAACAGGCGCAAAAAAACACGCGAGTTAGCGCCAACCAGCCGGGGAAAGGTAACGAAGAGCGGAGGGAGGAGGGTAAAGATACGAGTCCACTGCCCGAGGAGCACGAGGTCCTGTCCCGGTCGGCCGGCCGGGGTCCTGCAGACTGGATTCTATTCGTGGCGGCTCTCTCGGCGGCGCTGCTCGCGGGTTCGCGTCAGCTCCGCTCAAAGTGTTGAGTGTCGCCGCCCGCGTGGGCGAGAGAAGGCGAGACCGAAATGTTGTGTCTTGCCCTTTTTTTCTCTCTTTCTTTTTGCAAGTTATTTCGCGTGCGCAAGTCCGCGCACAGTTTCGTCTCTCCCCCCCACCACACCCTCCCGAGAATGAGCCGTGGAAGGTGGGGAGTTTTTTTCTCTCTCTCTCTCTTTTTCTGTTCGCTGCACGGTGACGCTTCTTCTTTCTGCCTCTGTGGAGAGAACACGGTCAGCGGGATCTTCGGATCCACTCGGCTAAACTCGCCGCTGTGTCCATTCATTCCTGCCCCCCCCACCTCCCCCGCCTATAAACACACGCAAGACACCAAGGTAACTCATATAGGCCTGACTCTTTTTTTCTTTTCTTTTTTACATTTTCCTCATTACAACAATGGAATAAAACTATTCCTCATGTTCCTAGAAGGGGGCCTTCAGCTAATGCAGTTGGTCCCCAGGCCCCACTCTGGGAGCCAGCACAATGTGTAATGAATCATCAGTGAGAATAGAAAATGTATACTGCTCTATTATCCCCATTTTCTAGAGCAAATGCAATGCACAAACAGCCCCCGCTCCTCTTCTTCATCCTTGCTCTCACCTTGTGAAGGCTCAGGACCAGACTGTAATTCATAATTTATACGCGCTGGTCAACTTTCTGGCTCTTTCCCCAGTACTTGAAATAGTTTTTTAACACAGCCTTGGATATTTCAGAAAAATATCCCCCCCCCCCCTGACACACAGGCATGTTAACAAGCTGCCTGGAATAGGAATGCTTTCAAGGTTTTTGCAACTATGAATATTGAGAAATGTGTTTAATAAAAAACCCAAACTCAAATGTAGATTTGAAGTATTTGCAGGGTTTCGGATGAAAAACGTACAAATACTTCACATCTACATTTGGTATTTCCAAATTGAACGGTCCAAAAAAGGGACAGATTTGGTCAACTGCAGAATTCATAGGTGAAGCCATGTAATGGACACGGAGGGAGCGCTGTGTGCTTACAGTGCAGCTCGGCTGTGAGTGCATGAGCACTCAAGCGACTCGGTTGGACGCGGGCCACGGATGCTGTGACCCCCCGTAATGAGGACCTGAATATCTTGAGGATACTGACGTCCCATCTACTCCGCCTTCTAACCTTTCAGTGATCAATCGTTAGCTCGGTGCAACTCCTGCTGAACTGCAGCACACCACACCTTCCTAATGGCGGGCGCTAATGACGTGTACACAGTTTTCCTCCATTCACCACGCACACGTAATTACACACACACACACACACACACACAAACAGGTACACATGGACATCATGAAGCAAAATGAGCTTCTATTGACCTGGAAAGCAAATATGTTTTTCCTTTTAGGTTACAAAGGATAACATTGTGGACGGTGCACAATGTTCAAGGCAGAGGATCCTGTCGGACAAATAAGAGCCGCCGGCGCTGTTTCAATCAGAGGAAGGAAATTGTTTTCACAACGGCCATCAATATGTGTGCCAGGCAGAGAAATTGGTGCACGCGCTCAATAAAGCTGTAATCCTGGTGGCCAACACCAGGCCTGTTTCTCAGGTTCAGACATGAAAGTGGAGCAGACCTATCGATGGCCTTCGCCTGGGTAGGTCAAATACAATGTGCTGCTTCTTTTGTTTTGCTTTTGCTTTTGTAGCTGGGGTGCTAAGGAGTCATGCTTTGCCCTTGCCATATTTAAAATAAAATAAAATTCACCAAATTACATTACATGTCATTTAGCTGACACTTTTATCCAAAGCGGCGTACAATCATGTTTCATTCATACACCGTAGACACAGCAGGGACGATTCAGGGTTAAGTGTCTTGCTCAAGGACACATGGACTAGGGTTGGGATTGAACTGCCAACCCCCTGATTGAAAGACGGACCTGCGAACCACTGACCCACAGTCGCCCCAAATAACAAGAATTCTACCATGAGCACCAAACACACGTCTGATCCTGTGGTTTTGGTCTTCTTGAATCATAGTAATAAAAACCGTGTCCCCCATATGGGGTGAAATTGACACATTATGGTTAAACAGTGTAAAACATGACAATGAACATGAGCAAATATATTGATGTAACACATCAAATTAAACAACTGAAGGTGGGCTACACAAATTAGTAAGCCATTCCAACACAACTCAAACACCAACTAAAATAATTATTAAAATATCATAATCATAATTTTGTCAGAAGTCAGCCAACTCAGCACGGTTATGGATCTAGCAACCCGAAAACGGCAGATAGCAAAAAGCAAGACGATTTAACACAGATTCTATTCTAAATTTGTTTCCGAAATCCTTCTGCACCAAAGCGTCCACGAGATATGATCCAAAGAACTCAGCAACATGAATCGCTTTATCGCTTTACAGTCAGCAACGGACGCACGAGGACGCACATATATAATCTTTTTGTTTTTTAAAGCCAAAGACTGCTCTATTTGGATGTATTGAACCATAAGTAATATACAAGTAAAATATTATGGTTTGGTACATGAGAAAATTGCACAAATGGTGCACAAACGTACCAAATGCCCATTTTGGAGACCTCGCCTAAATTCTCTAAAACCTCTCTAACTTCGTTCTGCTTCACTTTTTCAAAGTCTAATGTTGCAGAGAGACTGTTCACGTGTTGTGCTCTGATCTGGACGAGGTTTAGATCCGACACTGCATCCTTCCAAGAGATCATCATCCTGAAAGTGTTTTTTTCTCTAGGCGAACCAGAAACTTCTATTTTTGCCGTGTTTCATCTTTTTTTACTCTTAACCAGTAACATATATATACTAATTTGTACACATCTGAACAAAAGCGCAAATGAGTTGTCTTTATTATAACACCAACATTATTCAAATAGCCTTTGTAGTAGAGGAGATACAACCTTTTTACTTTGGCTATGTTATTTCGAGCCTAAAAAATAAGTTGTTTTTTAAAAGGTTAACTTATTTCCATCCAATCGGGTTTCACAAAACAAGATTTATAACAGAACATTGGAAATATGCTGATTTTTTTTCACATTAATGTTGTATTAATTAAGTAGTTGGCATTTAGGATCTTAAAGTCAGTCAATTAAACAACTTAAATCCCTTTGGGTAATAGAACATAACTCCCACTCTAAACAACCTCTTAATTAATGCTGCAATTTGGAATAAATGGTTGGCTGAATTACTGCAAATCAAAAAGTGTATGAGCTCTCATATCAGAACCCAACCAAACACTCCTGGAAAGTTTAAATACATTCAATGAATATGACAGAGAACCTGATTCAGAAGATATGATGGAGCATCACCAATCAAGGCTTTGAGACAAGATGTGCCTGATTTTGAAATATTCAGAATCCACATCACCAGATAATTGATCTCACTGCTCCAGTCTCTGTAACAGGATGTCATGGTCGTACTCTGACAGAAGCAATCGGAGTCCAACAAGGAGATGAATGCAGCACTAAGGCAATCATTCATCAACATCACATGGATTAAAAAAATCTCCAACAATAAATCTTTATCGGTTTACCACTAACTGATATAAATTTCTGAATTTCAACTATATACTCTCTGACCTGGTGAAGCTGCATATGGTTCCTGTTATCCGCTGTTCTTCCTTATTCATTTCTTTCTCTTTGGGGAAATTAGTTTGGAAAAATTACTTGTGGTGATTAATTTCTATGAGGAGTGCCCTCAGTTGGCACTTGATAATTTAAAGGCTGATTCAATACTAGTGCAGTTACTTTTCTGTACATCATACACATTGGAAATAATTATTAAAAGATATAAAACACAGATCGTGAGCATATTTGAAAACAGAAACTTGGTATTTAGAAATATACCTCCGTGGCATAGACATGGATATTGTGATGTGTCAGAAATAAATGTTGCCATTTGCAAAACATGATAAACACCAACTGATAATATCATATGATGTCATTTTTATCCTGCAGTGTTAAAAACAGCGGCTGTACAATTTCCCTCATTTATTCTCCCCTCAATCTCGCAACCCATCGGCGAGAAGTCTGACGACAGATACGCCTGTTAGAGTATTACAGCCGTCATATCGTCAGAAAACACGAGATGTTCCCATTTTATTTTAATCAATTCACAAAAAAGTCTTAACCTATTTTTGACAGATTGCTTTCACTGAGAATAAAAACAAAAATGTAATGATAAACAGTAGCACTAATTGATTTCAGGCACAGATGCATTGGTTGACCAATAACAAACTGGCCCTTGCCCCTGTCACCTCGAGTGACCTTCCAGTTCATTCTTTCTGATTATTCTTTTCTCTCCTAAGTTGCAAATTGGGACAACAATCTGAATTATAATAATAATAATAATCATTTATTTTATATAGCGCTTCTCAAGACACCCGAAGTCGCTTTACAGAGTCCAGAGTCCAGTCGTCATTGTGTTGTGCCACCTTGTCGTATAATGACAAATAATAAACTTTGGAACAGTGTCACCATTGTAATTGTGAATCATCCGGGACCCCAAGTGGGAGCTGATCATCAGCACTTCCTGCTGCAACTAAAGAGGTCCAACCCGCCAAAGACAGCGATGGTGCACTCTCACACTACCATCACCTCCTCCATCCTCACCTCCTCCACCACCACCTGGTACGCTGCTGCCAAAGACGAGAGCAGACTGCAGCGTATCATTCGCTCTGCTGAGAGGGCGATTGGCTGCAATCTGCCGTCCCTCCAGGACCCCGAGGCGGGCCGGAAAGATTGTGGCCGACCCCTCCCACCCTGGACATAAACTCTTTGAATCACTTCCCTTTGGCAGGATGCTGCGGTCCATTAGGACCGAAACAAAACCTCACGGCAAAAAAAAAATTCTTCCCATCTGCAACTGACCTCATCAACAAGGCCCGGGACCCCCACTGACATGAACTCTCCTTCTCTCACATACACAATACAAAGGCACATTTCTGCACTAAAATACCACTTCTAAACCTCTTTCCTTTCAATTCAGATACATTACATCTTTTTCCATATATAAGTGTTGATAACTGCAATACCTACTTCTGATTCTGTGCTGTGTTGTTCATCGCTTGGATCACTGTGATATTTAAATATACTTTATTATCTTCTCATACTGAACATATTACATTTCCTAATAAGTAAAGCTGACAGAAAGGTATTTTGTGCAAGAGGCTAACCGCATATAAATCAAATAGAGATGATACATAATGATCAGGGGACCTTACACAGACTCCAGAGCAGGATGCTTTCATCGTATAACTGTTGCGCAATTTACGCGGGATTCAATGAGGCAGGAAAACAGTTAATGGAAGTTAATGACGAGAACACACAGAGCTTTTTGTATCATTAACCAACACGCAGTCAAACATGTTAATGTTTGCGGTTTCCATCTCAGCGGCTGGACAAAAGGAAGACCCAATTTGAAGAACGTCCATGTTGTATTTTTCGAGAGGAAATATGTGTCAGAATAATGTCGCATTCAGCACTGTGATAATGACGGGTCATGATAATGTGGCTCTGGTCTCCATTTCATTCATACAATGCACCTGTGAGTTTCTGCAGCAGCGGTGACACATTAATAAGCAGGATGTACTTAATGAGCTGCACGTTGAAACATAGATATATTCCAGGAATATTCGGAGATTTAAATGTTGTCCAATTGTGATGTGGTCCGCAGATGAAATATTACAATTGTGCCAACTGTGTGCCGTTACTCAATTCTTTAAACTTTAGCACAGTCTACTAATACATCATTTATTTCACTGTAAGACACAACAACTATTGGAAATTGTTGAAACCCTGGATTCTCATAAGCGTCAATAACCCAGAGGAACAGCGACTGGGTGGTGTTAGGCACATTCGTATTCATTAGAGCAGATGCCAATAAAATAGATAACAATATCAATGATGAGGCTTTTTTGAATATGAAAGCTATAACAATCACTGAGTAAAAAATCATTCAAATGGTTCATTATCAGTGGAGGACATTAGGTTGTATCTCTTTGTGACAAGGGGGATTAGAGTCTGTCTTCTCTCTGACTTCCCAAGATATTCATGTCTGATATCTATAGTACCGATGCATCATGCAAAGATTTAAGAAGATTCACTTTCAGTCTAATTGCAGATAAAAGAAAGTGATCATTTTAACAGCATTTTACTGCATCACAAGCGACCCACAAGAGAGAGAGAGAGAGAGAGATCGAGAGAGACATGAATTATCTGAAATACTCTGCTACTTCAAAGACTGGAGCCCCAAGAAACACAGAGCAATATTTTTCAAAGAAGCTATATTTGAAAGAGAAAGCAGAGAAACGAAGAGGAAGAGACAGGAGCGATGCGAAAGAGAAAGAGAGAGAGAGAGCAAGAGTGGTGGGTTGGAATTGGACGAAGGACACACAAGTTCTCGTTGAGTTGGCAACAGTGAAAAGAGCCCTTGGTTTATTAAAAAAATAGAAGAAATCAAAGGCACAACATTCCTGCAGAGGGATGAGGGCAGAGAAACAAGCCTGTCCTACTCTTCTTTGTTTCTCTTCTCCCCCCCCCCCCCCCCACACTGCAGTTAGAGTAGTTAGCCACTCAGCAGTAGAGGAGAGATGCATGGTAGCCAGCAGGTTGCAGAGGCCCTTGAGCACAAGGACCAAAAAAAGGAATAGGAGGCGACAAAGCACAAGTAGTTTGTTATTATGCAATGTGGAGGGTTTCGCTGCTTTTGCAGGAAAGAAAAAAAACCCTGTATTTCCCTTTTTGCAGTGCAGCACTTTCGAGCACGACAAACATGGCATCTTGTGTGATGACGCACTGATTATTCATGAAATTTAAAATATATGCCGCAGGACACTCTGCCTCACTCGTAATATTGCACATGTCAGGACAATAACAGCAAGGCGTCGCACAGACGTAGATGAATGTGTGCTGTGTGACAGCTCAGGAGTCGACTCCAGTTTTATGGGGGGGGTCATCTGGCCGCAGCCAGCTGTTACAGACGTGAGTCCGTCGTGACGGATGTGATGGACGAGCATTATCCCTCTGTCTCTTCCTCCCGTCTCTGTCAGCGTTTTGCCTCCAGCAGATTGGGTTCCAACAGTCATCCCTCAATGATCATCGCTCGGGGAATCTGCTGTTTCAACCGCGCAGAGCATCCCATCAGACAAATGGATATTAGCTGGTTAATTTTTAATTCCTGAGATGCAAGGGAGCCGCTCTCTTTCATGGCTGGATGGAGAGCTAATGGGCCCGGATTAGGTATCACAGGCGGATATCTGGGAACAGCCTCTTGGGAATGTTGTGTGGGTCTCTCCATTGAACACCATTAAGAGTCTTAGAGTAAGGCAGAAATCCTCTCAAAGACACGCTGTCCAGCCATTGACCTTTCGGAGGCACAATGGAGGTCCTCACTGAGGGGATATTGAGTGGATGCATAGAGCGGTTCATTAAGCCATGGTGGGAGTAAAACATGGTTTTTCATAAGGGGTGTGTACCTGATCGGACACAGCCAGACATAGATTTCTGTTTCCCACCACACAACTGCCCGGGGCCCGCCAAGAGAGATCAAAATGTGGGATCTGCATGCTTAAACGAAGGCCGGTTCATTGCCGGGCTGCGGTCCGATGGACGAAGAGCCCTGCTGCGATCATCAATGTGTTCACCAAAGACAAAGACTTTAATAGGTTGACCGGCTAAGTGCACATCAGGCTGCTCCCTGGACAGATAGCTTCAAACACCTCAGCCATGTTTTCTCTTGACCACCTCAAATAATTTCCTGGCTTTCAGCAGGGTTGGCAGTGATGATTGCTTTTATTGACTCAGATGTTCCATTCGGCGAGGAGCTGCTTGGGGTAAATGGCTCCTGACAGCAGCGCGGAGCCGGCTGATGATGACCCGTCACCGGACCTCACACCAGGGTTATGAACTGGTCGCCAGTGCCGCAGAGCACCGGCGCTCCCCTGACAGTGACACGCACGCGGAGAGAACATGTTACTGTCCTCCAGTCGTTCCATTCTCCTCACAGTGTGGCGGCGAGAGCAGAGGACGCAGGAGAGGAACCATGGCCTTTTAGATTCAAAGGAAGGTTAGAAAAGGAAATCCGGAGGACATTCAATTACATTTCTGTAAGTGACGACAGACACAAGGATAAGAGACTCAATTCAACAGTGCGTTTACACTCGATACCATTTGGTGGTGTGCATAATGTTGCACCGGTTATGTTGTTATGTGCTGCGTTTTTGTATAAAAGGACCTCAAACTGCTCAATCATTTTATAAAGTGATCCAAAAAGCTTGTCTAATGAGGTGCACACATCAGCTGAGGAGATAATGTTATGCTCTTTTTAGTGTTGTCGGAAAGAGATTTCAAATTAGCATCAACATAAAACCTTCTTTCATCTTTTGTTGATTAATTGTCTCGTCTATAAATTGTAAGACGGTTGTGAACAATGCCTGTGAGAAAGCTTGTTTTGTCCGAAAACGCAAAGATATTCCACAGCGGTACAACACAGAGAACCAATGAATGTGACCTTTCTGTCTTGTCAAGTGTCAAAAGAAGCGTCCTCTTTGGGAGATTAGGTTCCTTTGCTCATCATAAACGCAGCTTGCTGTAATAAATCAATAAGCACTGTCAGCAGTCTTACTGATATACAAACCTCTGCACGTCATTAACCCATAACGATAATGTACATCTGACAAAAACGACTGCCGATGGTTCGGTCACTTGCGAATGGAAACTAGTGCTAATGCAAACTGATTATCAGACAACCTAAATGAATGGAAGTCAATAGAAGAATGGCAGGAAACCATTGCAATTGCTAAAACACCGCAATAACACAGTCAATATACATTGTAAAAGTCACAGATATGGTCCTTTAAGGTTTAAGCAACATTCCCATAATGCTTCATTGACAGAATGGTTAGTAGACTTATCCTCATTTGACGACTTTTCAACAGATGTTACGGCGATGCAAAAGTAAGAATAGAGTTTGGAGGAAAAGCTGTGACCTTCAGGGTGACTGTCAGTCAGCTCAGGTTCATACAGTAAACTAAAAAAAACAAGTGGTTATGTCCACTGCCACTTCCCGTCGGGATGTCAGCCATAAATATAAACGTTGAAAAGTTTGCTTACCAGGATGTCACCTCATCCTGTCTGCACCCCAGTTAGTGACAAGCTGCACACACACACACACACACACACACACACACACACACACACGCACACTCAAGCCTCGTCAGCAATTCTTCCTTCACAACACACAGCTCCGAAGAGCTCTCCCTCCATGAGCACTCCCACCTGTGGTACCGCCTGTGGTACCAGATAGAGCCATGCTGTCACGCAGGAGTGATTAGAGCCTCCTCTTCTAACCTCCCTCCTCTGTCCTTTCTCCACACATCATCACAGGAATACGGAGCCTGCTCTATTACCCAGCTCCCTGTCAAAGCCCCACGGCGACCGCCTCCCCACAGCCTCGGAGGGCTGGTGATCACGATGGCGTGGAGGGCCCGGGGTCCCTGCAGCATGGCAGCTTTCATTTCACGCTTTGTTAACGTCACCGTCGCACGTGCTCGCCCCGACCGATGCCCTCAACGGCCGCGACCGGGGTCGCATCCGTCCTGCTGCCCCGTGGCCGGCTCCAGGAGGAACAAAAGGGGACTTGTTGTGCACCAACAGATATGCTAGAGAGGTTCATGTCATTTATGTTCGCTTTCTCTCATTCCAGGCTTCCTGATTGTTTTCACCTGTCATCACACCTGTCTCCTATGCTCATCAGTGTCAGCCCCGCCCCTGATTGGTCCCACCTGTGTCTTGTTACCATGTGCTTAAATTCCCCTGTCTCCCAGTGTTCCTTGTCAGTTCGTCTGGTCTTTTGCCATGATCAGGTCGGGTTATGTTGTGCTCTTGAAAAGTTTTTGATCCTCACTACGTGAGCGCTTTCATTTTGTTCACTGCAGAACCGAAAAATAAAGTACTTACAAATCCTTTACCTCTGTCCCCCGGATCGTGCAATTGGGTCCTACTTCCTAAGTGTCTGAGTTCGTAACAGAACGAACTGACCACATTATGGACCCAGCCGACCCAAGAACGCATCACGCCGCTCTGTCGGTACAGGGCGTGACGATTTTTCATCACGAGGAAAGACTGGACAAAGTCAGCCGGAAATACAAGAGCTGAGAGGACGCCAGGCCGGGTTCAGGAAGAATTATCTACACAGATGCAACAACTGGTTGCCCAAATGAATAATTTTTTCACTCATCAACAGACTGCTCCTCCGGTGACGTCATCCACAGCTGAGAATTTGCCTGTCAATACTCCAGCTGACGACCCAGGTCAGGCTGTTTCCCCCCAGTTACGGCTGGCTCTTCCGGAGAGATTTTCCGGAGACTCTTCGAATTGCAGAGCCTTTCTGGTACAGTGTGATCTGCATTTTCAACACAACCCAGCAGCTTTTTATCTGAGCATGGTAAAGTGGCGTTTATTGTGTCTCATTTAACGGGAAGAGCTGCAGCCTGGGCTACTGCAGAATGGTCTAGAGACACCGAACTATGTTACTCATTGGCCGATTTCATAGAGACTATGAGGCGCATTTTGACCACTCATCGCCTGCTACGGAGGCCAGCAGAAGACTGTTTCAAATACGCCAGCTCAACCGTCAGGTGGTTGATTATGCCATCGAGTTTCGTACAGCAGCAGCGGACAGCGGATGGAATGTTCCGCTCTTCGTGACGCCTTCATGACAGGACTTTCGAACCGATAAAGGACCAGCTGGCTCCACTGGAGACACCCGGGATCTGGAATCCTCATCGCGGTGGCCATCCGGATCGATAACCGCCTTCGAAAGAGAGAGGAGCGCCGACGCAACCGAGATGTTATTCCCAGCTTCCAGAATTCGCCTCGAGGGTCGCGCCGCCAGCGGAGGATTTCCAGCTCATGTTACCGGACCATCAGAGGACTACACTTCCGAATGACTCCGTGAACCCATGCAGCTTGGAAGAACCAGGCTTTCTCTGGAGGAGAGGCAGCGCCGTCACGGAGGGTTGCTGTTTCTACTGCGCCAGCCGGGTCATCAACTCGCTTCATGCCCGGGAAAAGATCGTGCTCACCAGTCAAAAGGAGGGCGCTGGTGAGCAAGTTTCCCGCAGACTTCCCTCCTCGACCTGTTACTCAGGTAGACATTTGTATTAACAATCAGACCATTGACCAGGGTGTGTTAATAGACTCAGGGGCTGACGAAAGCCTTATAGACTGGGGCCTAGTCAAACAGCTAAAGATAATACTGTCCCGCTATCTCATCCTGTTAGTGCCAGTGCCTTAGACGGCCGCTTGTTGTTCACAGTTACCCATTGCACTGAGCCCATACGGATTACTATAAATAAGGACCATACCGAGAGCATGCAATTTCATATTTTGAGTCGACTCAGCACCCGATTATTTTGGGGTTTCCTTGGCTGAAGATCCACAATCCTCACATAGACTGGCCTTCAGGAAAGTTAAGGAATGGGGAGAGGATTGTAAGGGCAGGTGTAAACTGCAACCTGTTAATGCACCAACAGACTCTAGTAGGATCATTATAGATCACCCTGACTATCCTGATCTACACAAGGTACCTTCCTGTTACCATGATTTAAAAGAAGCGTTTAACAAGTCTAAAGCCTTGTCGCTACCTCCTCACCGAGATTTTGACTGTCCCATTGATCTCTTACCGAGCCCCATTCCCAAGGGAGACTTTACTCGATTTCGAGACCTGAGAGAACAGCAATGGATGAATACATCTCCTCTTCACTCAAATCAGGGATTATCCGTCCTTCATCGTCTCCAGCCGGAGCGGGATTTTTTTTTGTGGGAAAGAAAGACGGGTCTCTGAGACCTTGCATAGACTACAGTCCACTAAATGACATTACGGTGAAGAACCGCTATCCTCTGCCACTCATGTCATCTGCTTTTGAACTGCTTCAAACGGCCAAGATATTCACCAAGTTGGATTTAAGAAATGCATATCACTTGGTTAGAATAAAACAAGGGATGAGTGGAAGACTGGATTCAACACTCAGAATGGTCACTATGAGTACTTGGTAATGCCTTTTGGACTGTGCAATGCACCGGCTGTTTTTCAAGCTTTTGTGAATGAGGTTTTGTGGGAATTCTTGAATATTTCAGTGTTTGTGTATCTGGATGACATACTGATTTTCTCCCCAGACGCTAAATCTCATGTTAACCATGTCCGCCAAGTTTTGCAGAAACTACTGGATAATCAGCTATATGTCAAGGCAGAGAAGTGCGAGTTCCACACAGAAGAGGTGTCTTTCTTAGGATACATAGTCTCACCTAATCATATCCAAATGGATCCTGCGAAAGTCAGTGCAGTATCCCAGTGGCCCACACCAGACTCCAGGAAAAGGTTCAGCAGTTCCTAGGATTTGCTAACTTCTATAGGAAGTTTATTAGGAATTTCAGTTCTGTTGCTGCTCCTCTGCATGTTCTGACTTCTCCTAAGGTTCCTTCAAGTGGACCCCCAGGCGGATCTTGCTTTCAAACTTCTCAGAGATAGATTCACATCAGCTCCCATACTCACCATTCCAGATCCCCAGCGCCAGTTTATGGTCGAGGTGGATGCTTCCAATGAGGGAATTGGAGGAGTACTGTCTCAACGTTCTGCAGAAGACAACAAGATGCATCCATGTGCTTACCTGTCGCGAAGTTGACAACGGCAGAGCGGAATTATGACGGGAAACAAGGAATTGTTAGCTGTAAAAGCTGCCCTCGAGGAATGGAGACACTGGCTAGAGGGTGCAGAGCAACTGTTTTTAGTCTGGACAGATCACAAGAATCTAGAATATATAAGAAAGGCTAAGCGTCTCAACTCCCGTCAGGCCAGGTGGACACTTTTCTTTAGTAGATTCAACTTCACACTCTTTTCGTCCCGGTCTCAGAATCAAAACCCGATGCTTTGTCTCGTCTTTACGATCCCGAACCACTTGCGGTAGAGCCCAAGACCATCCTTCCACTTAACCGGGTGATCGGAGCCTTTTCCTGGCAAGTGACCTCATTAGTTAAAGAGGCAAATGTCATGAATCCAGCGCCTAGCGAGTGTCCCAACAATCTGCTGTTTGTTCCTGAGGCTCTTCACCCAAGGTCATCCACTGGGCTCACTCATCTGTGCTTTCGTGCCATCCGGGAGTAGCAAGAACAATGTTCAGGATTCAACAACGTTTCTGGTGGCCATCCATGAAGAAAAATGTGGCCGAGTATGTAGCGGCTTGTCCGGTGTGTGCGTGTAATAAGACCTCATCTCAAGTTAAGATGGGCTTGCTCCAGCCGCTGCCGATTCCCCATCGTCCTTGGTCACACATTTCGATGGATTTTGTGACAGGATTTCCTCATCCAGAGGCAAGACTACGGTTCTAACAGTGGTTGATCGATTTTCAAAGATGGCTCACTTCATCCCATTGACCAAGCTTCCCTCTGCCAAAGTCACCGCAGTGGTCATGATGAATCATGTATTCAGGATCCATGGATTCCCTAATGACATTGTTTCCGACAGGGGTCCACAATTCATTTCCGCCTTCTGGAAAGAGTTTTGTCGACTCATAGGTGCCACCGTCAGCCTGTCATCAGGATATCACCCTCAGTCAAATGGACAGTCGGAGCGTCTGAACCAAGAACTAGAGACTACGCTACGTTGTCTCGTCTCCCGGACCAGACCACCTGGAGCGACCACCTCACATGGGTCGAGGTTGCCCACAATACCCTTCCGACGGCGGCCACAGGTCTCTCTCCATTCCATTGTGTCAATGGTTTCCAGCCTCCACTTTTCCCTAACAACGAGGAAGAGGTGATGGTTCCATCGGCACATGCCATGATCAGACGTTGTCGCAGAGTTTGGGCTGGTGCTCGCCAGTCTCTTCTCCTAAGTTCAGCTCGGATGAAGGCTGTTGCGGACGTTCATCGCAGGGTCGCTCCCTCCTACAGTCCAGGCCAAAAGGTTTGGCTCTCTACCAAAGACTTACCACTCCATGTCGCCTCAAAGAAACTGGCTCCGAGATTTGTGGGTCCGTTTCCAGTGTCCAGAGTCATCAACCCGGCCGGATGCGCTTACAACTCCCTAGGACCTTGAGAGTGCACCCAACGTTTCACGTTAGTAAAATCAAGCCGGTGTGTGAGAGCACACTTGTTCCCGCCTCCAAGCCCCCTCCACCGCCCCAGTTCTTTGAAGGGGGTGACGTTTACAAGGTCCGTAAGCTACTAGAGGTCCGTAATAGGGGGAGGGCAAGCAATTCCTGGTAGACTGGAAGGGTTACGGTCCTGAGGCTAGAAGCTGGATAGCTGCTTCATTTATCGTAGACAAGACTCTTATCCACGACTTTTACAATCAGCCTGGGCCATCAGGAGTTGGCCCTAGAGGGGGGGTACTGTTGTGCACCGACAGATATGCTAGAGAGGTTCATGTCATTTATGTTCGCTTTCTCTCATTCCAGGCTTCCTGATTGTTTTCACCTGTCATCACACCTGTCTCCTATGCTCATCAGTGTCAGCCCCGCCCCTGATTGGTCCCACCTGTGTCTTGTTACCATGTGCTTAAATTCCCTGTCTCCCAGTGTTCCTTGTCAGTTCGTCTGGTCTTTTGCCATGATCAGGTCGGGTTATGTTGTGCTCTTGAAAAGTTTTTGATCCCTCACTACGTGAGCGCTTTCATTTTGTTCACTGCAGAACCGAAAAATAAAGTACTTACAAATACTTTATCTCTGTCTCCCGGGTCGTGCAATTGGGTCCTACTTCCTAAGTGTCTGAGTTCGTAACAGGACTCTCCTCTCGCTTCTCGTTTTTTCTCCCTCTACATCTGTCGCCCATTTGTTGGAAATCTCTTCTTCACAACCTCCGCCCCCCGCTTACCTTTATCTCATTCTCTACCCGTTGTGCACTCTGTCACTGTCTGTTTCACTCTCGACCGCCCCTCTCTCCTTCCCTCTCACCCACGTCGATTATCTATCCGTCTTCCATCCATTGCAGTCTGTTTCTCCTTCGCTGCCTTCCTCTCTCTGGTAAACAGCTCTTTCTCCCAGCTCTGCCCACTCTCTGCACATTGACTGTGTCTTCCTCGCGTTCTCTCTCGCCTCGATTGCTGCTCTTCATCTCTCTCTGTCCCATTATCTTCCCCTTTAATTCCGACAAAACTCTGTTTTCATTCGGCTCTGCTCGCTGTCTCAATTTGGATGAACACGTCTAATTGCGTCGCTCTCCGCCTCTGATTTCCTCCGTCTCCATCCTCAAGCCTCCATCCACACACACTGTATACCATCTGTATTTCCTCAGCACAGAAATGCAGAGAATCATCATTCTGTGAACCAGCTCCTTCTGCGTGATTCGGCAGCCACTTTGAGGCGTCCCCTGAAATGCTACCGTAAGCACAAACTGGTTGAACAATAGTTTTCAGAGTCAGCTTGACTATGTCTCCAAGAGGGTGAAACAAAGGCCTCCAACCTGCTATTCTATGCTGTCTGACAATCTCTCGACTTTAACTATGCTGTTCTCCCACACAATTGCTTTTGTTTGCCTACCGTTCACAATTGTTACATTTACTGTTGTCACAGCTTCAACATTCACAAATTGGGAGTATTAGAAAGAGCACGGGAACAAACTTTCCGAAAATGTTCAAAATATTTGTCCTTTTTGTCACTGGGTGTATCGCCACTGAGGAAGCCGCTCACACGGTCTCACGACCGACTCGTAAACAAAGACCTTTCCCAAATTGTTGTTCTGAACGTCTTATAATGACATAGATAGGTTTGCATTGAAGTTGAAAGCCCGATGTTTATCATCGGGTCGTGATAGGGTGCCTCTGTGTATCGATGTCAAACTCCAAAGGGCACTGACCAACCGGCGGTATTGGAAGAGTTGAGACTCTTTTGTCACTTGCATGACACGTGGTAGTGAGGTGAGAGCTTAGTCAGTCAAGATCATTTCAACCACGCTCTGCTCTCTATCCAGGTGTTTTTTGTAGCCGAGATTTAACAAATTATGAAAAGACACTGTACATTTAACAAGTAGAGAGTGACAGGCCGTCCCTGACGCCTACAAAACCAGCACTGGAGGGTTAGAGCGTCATGTCTTCATATTTTATGCACGTGTCAGAGCTGCTGTTGAGCTGTTTTCTATGGTCACAAAACCCCAACTCCTTGGTGCTGTTGCTCTGTGGTTAAAGGTATTGAAATTATGAAATTACACAACAATTCAACTGCTACTCAACAAACCTGATCAACAAATACAATAGAATACCGCAAGCATACTGTGAAGACTAAACATCTCATGAATCAGAGAGAAATTTGCTTAAAAAATCCTTCAGCAGACAGTTTGGATAGAAATCAATAGGAAGGAGACAAGTGCATCTCTCATCATTCATTATTCATGATTTCCTCTGTGTGTATGTGAATAGTTGAAGGGACTTTCAACCAGATAAGCCCGCCACGCAAACGACTAGATAATCACATGAAGGCTCTCCAAATGAGGAGAATGGTTGAAAAATAAGCTCTTTGGTTTGAGGAGGGTCTTGTTTCCTAGACAATGGGGGAAAAGGTAACATCATCTCTTTGTGAGTGAAGTCATGAAGTCTCCTGTGGGAGAGCATTGATCGATGAAACACTGAGGAGAAAGGGAGCACCTATCGAATTCTACCCCTAGCTCCCAACACACACACACACACACACACACACACAAACCAAATGTTACTCGTAAAAAAGTGTTTATGCTCACACTCTAATTGGTATTCAAGCCCACTAACTTTTCCTCCTACTCCACACTCACACCTATATGCAGAACCAGAGCCAGGCGGCGATATGCATCAGTGTTAAACTAATCAGACAGAATATCTCGTCATTAGATCCTCACTCTGGAACTGACCTCTATTGCCCGAGGTTACATTTTAACACACAGGCACACCGACCATCGCTGGAAAAAGGGCCCCACAAAACAATTGCTCACAGTTTTAGCTTCCGCAAATGTTTTGGCAATAAATGGCCGGGGCATTAACACCGGCATTATTGTTTGTCCCTGAATTTGACTTGCATTCCGATACTTAATCGTGACAAATGATATGACACTAGCCCACAAATCAGGGGTTATAGCTATTGTTCGAGTTCCCCCTAAGCTGCTTGTTGCTAGGTTACCGACATTTATCAACCCCCTCTACTATTTTTTTCTTGTACCTTTTACTTTTATTCCACGGCTTAAGTTTATGCATCCTACAATTGCTACAAGGCTTGCTCCCCATTTTCTATCCTGTGTTTTGTCGTGACTGTAACGCACTGCAGATACAGTTTCGTACCTTGGGCTATGCTGCTGCGACACATCAATACTTAATATTTCAATATACTTCTCTTCGATCATCTGCACGACTGTTTTCAGGCCTGTTTTGCATGCTTGGCTCCATGCATATAAGTGTGTGTGTGTGTGTGTGTATCTGCATGTGCGTGCGGCCAATCTTTCATGTGAAACAGAGAGCAGGCAGTTTTTAGGTCTGGACCGCTGCGGAAAATATTATTGTTTTTGCAGAACACAGCAAGGATCCACACGGAGTTTATCAGCTCTACTATTTATACTGATACACCCAGAGATGCTCTGGAAGGTAAGATATATGGCAGCATGAAGTATGGCCCTGTCCACATTCAGAAGGTACTGAAAGCTATTTTGTGATGAGATGGGGACTGGGCCAAGGTGACCCCTCAGTAATATATGGGCTACAGCTGCCAAGGCCTCACAGGAAGATATTTGTCATCAGAGTCCCCCCAGTGTAAGGTTACCGACAAATCAGGTTATCAGTCGACGGTTTTTGGCAGGAATGGCACAAAAACACAGATTATCTTTTCAATATAGCTCAGCGTTGCAGAAACAGAGAGATTCACACATACAAATTCTAATATCAAAGCACATGTACACACACACACAACTTGTGTAGGATGCTCTGTGCGGTGTTGCTGTCTACTGGTGGATGTGAATTCCTTGAGCCCTAACCTTCAACATCACATGCCTAACCTTTCCCTTTGCCTCGATGTCATCCTACAGGCACCTTTACAGGCAATCATGTGTCAAAGATGAACGTTTGAAAATGTCCCGCTGTCAGTTCTCCTGGTTTAATGTGCTCCATACAATCAGAACACATCAGTCAAAGCTGGTCGAATCAACACCAGTGTAAATTAAAATGGTATTCGCTTCAGTTTAACAAGCTGCCAAAACGCTCTTAAAAAAAGAAAAAAAAGAAGTGACAGAATGTTCTAAACTCCCTTCTATTGATCTTCACATGCTGAGTTTATCTCCCCCGATAGCCTGGAGTGCACGGTATAATCACACCCAGACAGAGTTGCGCTTTCATACCTGAGAATATGTAAAGCGTTTATTGAATAATGAATACGTCCACCGGTGTCTGCCCTGCGCCACCCTGCTGCTAGAAAAGTGAGGCTGCCACTCCAAAGAGCAGGAACACTTCTGCACGTCAGCGGCGGAGCGTGTGGGCGGGAGCGGGGGTGACGAATGTATAGCATTATGCGAGAGGAGGCAGGAAGCGACACAACATGTCAGGATACAGATGTTTGCATCTCCCTCACATCGCCTCTAATGATGTATTCCAGCCCACAGGTCTCATCGGGTTTGCCTTGTAAATATCTATCTCGCTTGCATCAGTGGTGGCAGAGCAGGGGTTAATGCAGGGGTCAGGGCACTTCTACACTTAGTGCTGTGTGTAGCTACTCAGGGTTGTGCAACCATGATGTTACATCCCTACCCTACTGTATGTATATATTCATATATATGTGTGTTTATCCCATATGTCCATCCTGAGTTAATTACTGCATGCCACATTATTCTATTTACAGAGAGGAGGGAAGAGAAGTCTGAAGCTAAGATTACTTATCAGTCCAGTAATTGTGAATTCTGAGGAATCCATAAACAATTTAAATCTTCAGAAAAGGTTTAAAATTCAAGAAATAATTAGCCTTTTTTTAGATGAAAAGATTAGATGAAAAGTTTGAAACGACTCCCCTGTGAAAGAAATTCCAATGACAGTTTTCTCTGAGATTCTAAAGTAATACATTTGCAACTAGAACGGGCACTCGGTAGAGCGCATACCTTCGCATATCACAAGATTGGGCATTGAATTATGAACATTTTGGCATTATTTGCATGCCAATTGGACAAAAATGTATCGTGCTATGGTAAAAAAAAGATGTTGACCTTTCCATGACATTGACCTTGACCTTTGACCCGATTGATCCCAAAATCGAATCAACTGGTCCCCGGATAATAACCAATCATCCCACCAAATTCCATGTGATTCAAGAAGATTTGACCTGTTCATGACCTTTGACCTTGACCTTTGACCCGATCGATCCCAAAATCGAATCAACTGGTCCCCGGATAATAAACAATCATCCCACCAAATTTCATGCGATTTGGTTCAATACTTTTTGAGTTTTGCGAATAACACGCATACAAATAAATAAATAAATACACGGCGATCAAAACATAACCTTCCGGCATTTTCAATGCGAAGGTAACAAAGAATACTCAAAAACATGTTAACATTATCCAATGTCTGACCTACATGACCTATTAAGGTAAAAATGAGCAAGGTGAAGGTCCCAAAAAAACATAATGTGAACATGGATATGAGATTGTGGCAGCTGTCTCTAATTTGGCCTCGGCTGCTGGTGATTGGCAATCAGTCAGCAGCCGAGGCCGCCCTCATAAAAGCTCCCAGTTGAGGGTGGAGAAGGGGGAAGTGAGCAGAGGCGCAGGTTTTGCGGTCTGCTGTGTGTGTGAATGAAATGTCGTTCAACGAAACCTCATGGTGCCTGGCTGATCCTTGGAGCTTTTGGGGGAAACCCACGGGTAGCGGCAGTAGACCTGCTACAGAGATATACCCTGATGCTAGACTCTAGACCTGTTGCACGTTTTAATTGGTTAAAGGTGCTGTTGCTGACGCCCTCACTGACAGACGGCCTGTGAGCAAGGCCAACGTGCGGTTTACATATAAATGTAAATAGTTGCTAATATTGCAGACCTGACAGGAAAGTAGAGACGCATATTATTACATTACATTTCATTAAGCTGACACTTTTATCCAAAGCGACTTATAATCATATGCCGTAGACACAGCAACTCATGGTTAAGTGTCTTGCTCAAGGACACATGGACTCGGACTAGCACCGCCGCCGATCCTCCGAGTGACAGACGGACCTGCTAACCACTGACCCACCGTTGAATAACTTTGACCATCCACAGGCAAGAGGCTTTTATTTCAGCACAGCTGACAATAAAAATATCAGTTACACGCCGGCGCTTGTAAGTTGCTGTGTATCGTTGCACACACCACGACTACTACTGAAGCAACTCACAAATCCTGCTGGTGCATTTGGAAGATATCTAATTGTTTGTAGTGTCCACTCTGGTCTTGCGAAGCGCTTTGAAAGATGCAATCTCGTGAAATCTAAATTTAACCACGGCCACACTTTGATCTTCGTCTCGCCACCACCACCACCCCAAACAAAGCATCCAAAGCTCCCAGACGCGGCGCGCAGCCTGGTGAGTGATGACGACAGAGAGTCTACGGCGGCCTTTGTCTCTCCAGGGATGTAAGCTGCGCCAGCCTAAGTAAGGAAATAAGCCCTTTTGCAAGCCAGAGTTGACCCGCAGCCGGCTAGGTGAGAGAACTAAATAAAGACAAAAGCTGTCAAGAGGCTTTGTAACGGGCAGCTGACCATTCACTCCACAGACGGTTGAAATGAAACAAGAAAAGCAGGTCAGCAGGTGCTACTGGGAAGTGTTTGCGACCTTTAATTAAATATCTATCTAAAACATAAAGAACTAGAACGGGCACTCGGTAGAGCGCATACCTTCGCATATCACAAGATTGGGCATTGAATTATGAACATTTTGGCATTAGTTGCATGCCAATTTGATAGAAATTGACCGCGCTATGGTAAAAAGAAGATTTTGACCTTTTCATGACCTTGACCTTTGACCCGATCGATCCCAATATCTAATCAAATGGTCCCGAGATAATAAACAATCATCCCACTAAATGTCATGCGATTCAAGAAGATTTTGACCGTTTCATGACCTTGACCTTTGACCCGATCGATCCCAAAATCGAATCAAATGGTCCCCGGATAATAAACAATCATCCCACTAAATGTCATGCGATTCAAGAAGATTTTGACCGTTTCATGACCTTGACCTTTGACCCGATCGATCCCAAAATCTAATCAAATGGTCCCCGGATAATAACCAATCATCCCACCAAATTTCATGCGATTCGGTTTAATACTTTTTTAGTTATGCGAGTAACACGCATACAAATAAATAAATAAATGGCGATCAAAACATAACCTTCCGCATTTTCAATGCGAAGGTAATGAATCCATGTTGAACAGAGCAATAATAAGTGTTTTTAAAAGCATGTTGTTTTATTGCTGCAGACACCTGACCTCTCTGCTGCGAACGCATAACATCACAGTCAGGTATTCCTCAACATGCCTATTAAAAGCAATACCTGGAGGTAATAAGAGCAACTATGGAGGTAGCAGATATACGACAGTTTACTGCAACTGACCAGCTGGCTCATCACACACACAGTAGCAGCAAACCCATCAGGCCAAAGATATGAGGAGTAATATTCGCCAGAAAGTGGGACGCAGCGCTGGAGTCATGGACTATGTCTAAGAAGCTCGGGGAGATCCTGTTAAACACGGCTCCGTGACACCTGCTCCTCTCGGCTCTGACCAGGAGACGACCTGCGCTGGCGTCGCCGGCCCTCCAATGAAGAGCAGATTCAGGAACGTGCTGGACGATCACACGAGCACCGAGGAGCCAGAGCCAGTATTTCACAAGGGGCACTCGTCTGCACTTTTGTGATCCGACATCAGAGAGAGCCTTTCTGTCTCCGCTTGTGTATGAGGAAATTGACAAACGTAATGGGGTAATGTAAAGCTCTTTGGAAATGGTTCTTCATGGAACTGGGCTGAAGTGACACAGAGGAAAGGGAATAAAAACCTTTTGAATGTGCAAAATGGTCCAAAAAGCAGTCATAAAGAAAAATCCATTCCAATCCTTGAGTGTGACCTTTATTGTAATTGTCTTTGCTGTACTTCATTGCGTCCTTACAGTTCTATCAATACCAACTTTTCTAACTGAAAGACCTTTCCGGTGTGGACATTATAAATTGCCTGCATAAAAAAGAAAGGATTGGCTTTTGAGGCTCTGAATTAGCATAACATCAAGCTGCCAGTAGAAGCATTCTTCTACTTAATATTTTGGTATTCCATACTCTAACATCTATTAGCTAGCCCCTCTCCCATGGGGCATGGGCATGAGCTTTGCACACGATAATAACGACAAGCTGTTTACTGCCCACTTCTGTGGAAATGGGCACAAGACAGTGGGAGAGGCAGAGGCTGGAGCCAGCTTGTGAATGGCCGCCCACGGGGTTAAGGGTGGAGTGAAGTGACTCGGAAACAAATCGAAGGATGGGCTCGATGTCATCAGTGTCTGACGTAAATTGAGCCAATGACATCTTGATATTTGGGTTAATGAAGACAAAGCACCCCCTTTTGGTTAATTCCTCCGAATTCGAGCATGAATGAATGAGAGATGTTTCTAAGTTTACTGTACAAAAGGCTAAAAAAGGGATTAAAAGAAGATCTATTTCTATTGTAGGAGTCCAATTATGGAACAACGTTAAAATGGATATAAGAATGGTTAACTCATTTTTGGTTTTCAAAAGGATTATTTCTAGTGTGATTGAAACGTATGTACAGTATATGGAAGATGTATGTGGATATATATATATATATATATATATATAAATTATTTTTATTTTCTTTATTATTTTTCTTTATTTTATATCCATTTTCTGATGGATTTGATTATAAGAATTTAGGATAGGAATACATAAGCATTTTTGCTTCGACCTATACCTTTTCAGTCTTTCTGTTTTGTATATTATATAGAATAATATCGTGTTGTATTGCGATGATTGACTGAATAAAATACACAACAACAACAATCTTAACATATTCACTGTGTATAGAATGAGTGAGTATTGTAAAAGATCGAGATTTTGGTCTGTGGGGGAATACGGCAGAAAACTGTAGCTCATCGATCAGTATTTCTACTCTACGCTGTATTTTAAGCAGGATTAAAGATTGCAGTTGGCTAATATTTGGTTTTATTGTCGTAGTTTTTCAATCAGTCATAATAACACTAGTCGTGAACAAAGTAAGTGATGAGATCTGGGAACATGATGACAGATGCATGAAAAGGCAAGCCAGTAAGTGGGGCTGTAAAATGAAAGAAAAGAAACAGTTGAGAGCCTTTATCTTTTCCAAACTATTATTTGGAGGTAACACCTAAAGTGACCTGAATTGCTGGTATTCAACCAATTACAGGATACTGTTGGCTTTATTCAGTTTTTTCTCTTATAGTCAACAAATCTCACGAAATGGCCAAACCCCACAGTGAGTTTGTTTGTTCCACAATACTTCTCATTTTTTGGACAATAATGGAGGTCTATGGCACAGAGAATAAATTAGACGATGGCTATTAAGGTGATACTGGTTCATTGGTTTTAATTTCTTAACATGATTTGTTAACAGTAAGAACAATATCAAATATCACCAGCCTTATCTTTTAAGAACAATTGTTATTACTAAAAATGATGATGGCCAAAACTACAAAAATAAGCCCAGTAAATTGCTTTCATGCTTGACCTTTTCATTGGAAAGCATTTGTCTGAGCTGTGCAGAGAAAGACTGAGTGCCTCAATTTACAGCAACACTTGCAGTAACACATGTTAGCGCACGGCTCCTTCCACTGGCTGAGAGCCGGCCGGCAGAGAAAGTGTCACAGGGAGCGGCCGTCCATGGAAGCTCGCAGCAGCCGGGCGATGAGACGGAGATGAATTACGATGATGTCCGTTCCTGCAGCTTGCAGCAGAGATCAGCCCACGACTTATTCCCCTCCTTGTGTGACTTCAGCAGGGGCACGACCTTCAAAGATCACAAATCTTGCAAGTGTCACCAGTCATTAACCAAAGCGATATGTCCACAGTCCTCTCTCTGTGGCCAAGTCCACAGCAGTGCACACACAGAGCGCTGATAGCCGGGCATCTATCTCTTCCAAGTGGTGTGGGGGCTAATGGTGTGTAAACGATGACCTTCACCCAGTTGTCACCATGAGGCAATATGGACCAGGAAAGGATTCATTCATGTTGTGTATGTGCATTTATTTTCTCTCATTTAACCCTCCTGTTACCTTCACATTTACTAACATATTTTACCCCCAGCAATTAAAACCTCCAGAAAATTATTAGAATTAATATTGTTTCCCAAGTTTAAGTGTGAGGTACTTTATGTTTGTTTGTTGACTCCCTAAATAGCCCTTTAAATATATTAAAAAGTTGATATTTCTTATATGTTTGACAAAAAAACAACAGCCTGGGGTCAAATTGACCCCAAAGAACACCGACGTTAAACATTGAATGGGGTCAAATTGACCCTAAAGGTAACAGGAGGGTTAAGCATCTTATAAAATTGACTCCAGCCAGAGGTGGTTTCTCCCGTAGCGAGTTGTACATCCACTCTGCACACTGCAGTAGAAGTTAACTGACATATTTAAATTTCTCACGTGATTCTTTGTCAAACCACTTCTTGAGCTTCATGAACTCAGATACGAGCGGTCCTCGGTATACGTCTCATTAATAATACATTGTTGATATTCCGAATCAATTCATCTCGCAGCAGAGCAGAAGTCCAGCCGACGTAAGCCGCTGCATACAGCGCAGGCATTACAATAAATACAACCGCTCGGTTCACTTGAGGAGTTTGCCCACTTCCTCTTTTGTGCTTTTTTTAATGAACTGTTTTGGGAAAAGAGTGAACTACACTAGAGAGGAAGGAAAAGTTAAAAGATAATTCTATCATCAATAAATGCTTAGAAAACGGCACAACACTGTGTTTTGAGGGAAATGAATTACACAACACAGGGAGGCTGAACCACACACAGACACACACACCCCCACCGACACACACACACACACAATCACACACACACTTGATTGATTGGCCTCTTCCCACCTTGTGAAGACACGTATGTTGAGAGCCATGTCTCACTCCCCACCTGTACTCTAGAAACCAAGACACTGCTGCGGCTTCCATTGCGCCATTATATTACTAAATCCGGGTGTTTAAACAACCCGGTCTGCATAAGTTCATGTACATTAAGGCTGAGAATCAAAACCACAAATGCACGGCATTGTGTTTCTAAAACTGCCCCAGAATGAGTAAATTCGGTCAGAATCTTAATGTCCATTCAGATCAAAGTTTTCCTCGCTTTACTCACACAAATTTGACTGCTCAGCTGTTTGTGAAGTCTGTATTTATAGTTACCACAAACAACATTTGCAAATGTCAGACTGTACTGTATTCAGGCAAAGTTACTGTACAGTTGCTTTGTTTGAGACTTTAAATACTGAGGCCTTTATTTCTCCCAAGATAAATATATCTGACTATTTAGCTACTAAATGCAACACTATGTTCACCAGATTTGCTGAAAACATCTGTCTGCCACTGATGGATGCCCGGTTGATAAGAGGTGTGTGTACAAAATAAAGTTAAGCAATGTGCTGAAGGGAAGGTTATGAATTCACCCTTCAGTAAGCCCAACCCTTTTGCTGTTAGCCGCTGCTCCTCTGTCAAGCTGTCAGAGCGAGCATGGAGCCGCACTGTCACTATCTCCGCTCCCAGAAGAAATATGATGTAATTATTGGAAAAACAAAAAGGCGTTTTCCCGAGAGAAGCAAACAGAAAGGTCTACACTACGGATAGATCCAGGATGGACAAATAATTCAGCAGGAACAGCCGGTTGAAAAGATAGAGATAGTTGCCAAAGCTACACATCAAATTGTGAACAAAAACGTGCGATACGCATCATGAATAATGTCGGCTACTATGAGCACACAAACCCTTTATTTTACAGATCACGTGTTATGAAATTTAATGATTTGGTTTATTATAAAATAATGCAGACAATGTACAGAGCTAAAGCAAAGTCACTGCCAGACTGTGTACAAAGTTTATTTTCAATACATGAGTGTAAATATGATTTGAGAGATGTTTGTAAGTTCACGGTACAAAAGGCTAAAAAAGGGATTAAAAGAAGATGTATTTCTGTTGTCGGAGTCCAATTATGGAATAATGTTGAAATGGATGTAAGAATGGTGAACTCCTTTTTGGTTTTCAAGGGAATTATTTATAAAACAATTCTTGAGTTATAAATGTAATTAAAAACGTATTAATATGGAAGATGTATGTGGTAGTATATATAAATATATTTTGTTTTTTATTTTGTTTATTGTTGTTTTTTGTTGTTTTATTTTCTTCTTTATTTTATATTAATTTTCTGATTTATTTTGATTTCAATTTAGGATAGGAATTTATAAGCATTTTTTGCTTCTACCTATACCTTTTCAGTCTTTCTCTTTTGTATATTATATAGGATAATATTGTATTGTATTTTATTTGATTGACTGAATAAAATACAAAGAAAGAAAAAGAACATGAGCCATCCCATCATCTCGAAAATTCAGTCAGAAGATGACTAAATTAAGGAATGATTTAAAGAAATCAAGGAGCCACAATGTTCCTGTAAAGGTCTTTATTCACTGTGACACCAGTAAAAAGCAAAAGCAGCATGTGTAGGATATACATTCAGTAAACCTTCAAACTACTGTGTCGGACGCGAGGTAATGATGTGCTGTGCTCTGCTCATGTTAGCGCCACACAACTTTTACGGAGAAACGGAAAGTTAAAGCTCTAAGAAATATCCCTGTCACACAACGTTTAACTACTACTAGCTCGAATTCCACAAACAGGCCTAAAAAAAGGAAGGATAACTCAGCAATTTCAGCAGAGTGAAAGATGTATCTGTGTGTGACAACCTCGCTCCACTTCTTTCTGGTGATTGGGAACTTTCTGAACCTTTTTGAGTCATTTCCTGACTGAATAGGATAGAAAACCCTTTTTGTCCCTCCCCTAAAGGCAGCTGTATTTCAACTGGCCAGTGTCATCGAACTGAGATGTGCTGAGCCTTTGTGGAAGACCAACCATAGGAAGGAAAGAAAAGGGGGAGCAGGAGAGATGGACAAAGACTGAGCTGGAAAAGGCAGGCCGGGAAAGAAAGACACCAAAAGGAACTGTTGCATCCGTGTGTCTAACAATGACAGCGGGAACTCAAACACAGTTTAAAAGCAATTTGCTTGTCAGAAGTCACACTGTTGTCCTGACGTGAGATCAGTCGGGTCACCAGCTGGCTCCTTTCTGCCAGAGCGGGGCTTCATGTGCCGGCAGTGACAATGGCACGACAGGTCTGTTTCCATGGGAACACATTTGTGCCTAACCCTAACCCTAATGCAGCCAAAGTGTTGGAGGGGAATTACCAGTGAGGATTGTCGGACTTGAGGGAAAAATAATCGCACTAATGATGATTCAAAGCATGAGCGAGAACACCACTTGTTGCTCTCGTTCTTCTCTGCTTCCCTTTGGAAGTCTAGCGGCGGCAGCAGGAGTGGATTCTATGGGAGGCTTTCTGCAGACAGAATAGTCCAAAATAATTTGATGTGGATGCTGGAAGTGAAATAAAGCAGCCAGGAGAGGGACTGCCAATCAGGGGAGTAAATTTACATATTTTTTTGGGAGCACTTTTTGCTCCCACTGACTGAAATGCAGGGGCATTTAAAAAGAAATTGAGGGCACTTTTTGAAACTTGTGAAATAACATTTAACCTATGTTAAAAAAATTGAAAAAATATACTTATTTAGGCTTACATTATATGAGCAATAGTCATAAACATTTCCATAATAAGACTATTAGCCAGTAGTTTACAGACTCAAAGTGTATTCTTAGATTTGTTTGAACAAAAATCAAACAGAAAACATGAATCAGACAATCGTATTATTTCTTTGTGTTTTTTTATATTTATGAAATT
The DNA here is from genome assembly GCF_029220125.1 of Pseudoliparis swirei. Lineage (NCBI taxonomy): Eukaryota > Metazoa > Chordata > Actinopteri > Perciformes > Liparidae > Pseudoliparis > Pseudoliparis swirei. The sequence goes on from NC_079395.1 coordinate 7,614,652, forward strand.
TAAACAACAATTAACATTTAGAACTTATTTTTTTTTTTTTTATAATTCAAAATTATATATATAGATTTTGTTGTGTACCTACCTAGTACATACAGTACACAATACAGAAGACACACACAACAAAGAACAAAAAAACCCTCTTAAATCATCATAACTATGGGGGCATTTGTTGTCCCTCTCCTCGTGATATCAGGGGCAACATTATATTTCTTCGGGGCAGTTTTGCCCTTTGCCCTGGTGTACTTCTGACGCTGCTGCCAATTATGTTGAGAGATGTGAGGAGGTAGTAGTTTGGCTTTGAATAAGAGAGGAGAACCAGTTAGTAGAAAGATGTTAAGATTGTAAATCTCTGCCATGAACCGCTGAAAAACAGCAAGGACTGATGTGTCGTGGACAGCCATGTTTTCTTTATGGAAATTAGATGCAGCATGTCTGGAGTGTTGTAAAAGTAAGTATCTGCACGGATACAACATATTTCTATTTTTTCCCCCAGAAGCAATATGATAAATTCATACAAAGATAGAAAATCAGGTTTCAAAAAGTCTGCATCCTTACGACAAACATAACTCTGTTGTGACGTCTATTATAAATAGAGAAAGTTTTTCAAACTAAACATAATGTTTACATTTCAAATCAGAAAGTGATTTGAAGTCATCTTAGGTAAAAATGTTCAAATCATATCCCTGAATCTCTGATCTAACAATGAGTAGCATCCATGATTGTTGATGGTTCTGCACCAACTCTCACTTCGTCACTGTGCCAGTCTTTTCTAAAGTAACCTGTAACTAAATTGTGCAGTCAATTATCATAATTTGCCTTGAAGATAGCACGTTAATAAAAACACAGTTTATTCCATTGAAACAATTTCGATGAAGAATTTCGATCTTTTACCCTGTTATTCCTAGATTTCGTTGCTTCCTCTATCATCCACGATGTATTGACTTCTAGCTGCAGGAAACACGATGAATTATGCTCCTTTTGAAAAAATGGATTGTTATGCAGACGGACAGACAGACACATTGCAATAGCCAAATGGCCGAAACCTGACAGCTTCTTGGTTTCATAATTTATCATGACCAGCTTTGCAATATCGAAATCCTTTCAGGCCATTTGGTCCTAATGTGTGTGAGTGGGATAGTGGTCCTCACAGCATCATTGTGACGGCGCTCCAACCTGCTTAGTGCAATCTGCTTGGATAGCTCCACTGCCATTGTGTTGTATTACACCCCTTAAAGGCTTGGAGACACGATGCACATTCATTACAATATCTAGTTGTGTGTAATTTATGCTCTCTCTCCCTACTAATGTATTGCAAATGCCACAAATAGGTGTTCATGAGAATAGCCTTTCTTCACGTTTGATCCATGAATACTAAGTAACGGTAAAGTTTTCGGCTTCAGGCGTCATACAATGAAAGTCGATAAATAATTTATTGAAAGCCACTGAGCTGACCATCTGGATGGCGTCTGTCCTCCACAGCAGCGCTCTCCCTGGATCATTTCCGTCGTCTTACCATTTGTATCATCTTCCTCTCTCTCTCTCTCTTTCTCTCTCTCTCTCATACTATGCCGCCATCTCTCAGTTTGGCTTGGCGCTCCACACTTTGGCGCTCCTGGTTCCACTGGTGAAGAAAATCCTGGCATCACTTCCAGGGACTACGATTCCTCCGCCCTCATTCTGGGCCCTCGCGTCCTTCTATTTTCCCAGACATGTTCCCAGAAGCCTGTTCTTCTAACATGGCACATCAGAGCTCTCCAGATTCCTCCATTCGGTCTTGGCGCGAGCTGACCTGGAGCCGCGCTGAGAGGGCGGAGCCGTGGCCCCTCTCCAGTTGCGAGGCCTGCCAGGATTCACAAGTCTTTCCAGTTAAGACGCTGGTGCCAGTGCAAGTGTGTGTGTGTGTGTGTGTGTGTGTGTGTGCAGATGAAGAGGAGGGCAGGAAGAGAGGGTGGAAAGCAGGCAGTTGGATTGTGGGATCACTTTGCTGTGACCCACATCCCTCCATTCTGCTCTGAATGCCTCAATATGAAAACAACCCAATTACTATTGACCCCTGCACTGCCTCCAAAACACAGCAGCAACGACTAATTCAAACTGAAAGGGTTCCCATTCCCTCCTTTGTTTTTGCTCAGTGTGTGAGTTTGAGTGTGTGTGTATATGTGTGCACATGCATTTTTTTTAACTGAAAAACTCCATTTAAGTGTCTCGGATTGTGAGGAAAAGGTTTGCTTACGGGTGTTTGTGCTGCACGAACATCTGATTGTCCGTGTGTAGTTATAAGCCACTCGCTCAGAGCAGAGACAGTTGAAAGCGACTTCGGGCGTCTTGAGAAGCGCTATATAAAATAAATGATTATTATTATTATTATTATTAAAGGCGAAAGAAAAGCACTGAGCCGCCCGAACAGGCTGCTTCTTTCTCCCCAGCCGGACCCCGGGGGCCCGAGGCGACGAGTCGTCAACCTGCCGATATGTCTGGCAGTGACAGGCGCTTCCAATCCAATCTCTATTTCATTCAATTACCATCCCCTGCAACAGGCCACTGCGTTGTTCGCCCTCAAGAGGAACTTGTGTCCCAGCCAGAGTAGCGAGCGTGTTCAGTCTGCGCCTCGACGAGAACACAATTCTTTTCACACACTCATCACAGCCATGTGATTGAGATGAACAACCTGTACTGCTAAACACGCTCTCTGAGGGTTCGTGTCGCCCAAGAAGCTGTGAGCCGATACAAAAAAAGACAAAGAATTAGCACGTTCTCTCGTTGTGCGATGTGGGAGTTTAAATCATTCGTTGCTAAGAAAATGAACTAATGTCCACCAAATCAAGAAACCGGGCAAGAAATCCTGTGATCTGTGAAAAAAAACCTGGAGCATTGACAATTAATTGGTGGCTGCGCTCTCTTGGCTCAGAGGATGCTCGTCTGAGCTCGACACCAAAATGATTTTACTGCCGTGCGAACAGTCGTTAACAGGAAAAAGGGCCCGTATCGACTCACAGCTACCCCGGGTGGCATCATGGCAGCTCCATATTCATTGTCAGATGTCCACCGATTTTTCTGTTGTTGGCAAACAGAATATTTCTCTCTCCAGGAGGAACTCGCAAATGTGGACCGATTGTCCGAGGTAAAAAAGAAACAGACATTATTTAGTATTGAGTGGATTTCATGAACCAGCTGAGCTCTCCTTTGCAGCAGCGTTGCATTTCTATCCAGGATCCGGCAGAATAAGGATTTGCAAGTGACACCTGGTTCTTGTTTGAGCGTGCTTGGGGAAGTTGACGGTTTCTATTTCCCACGAAGGAGAAGTAAGACGAAGACACGGCATGTCAAATTGGTTTGAAAGAGACTTCCCGTGACTGCTTCAACTTGCTGGCATCTTCTACGGCTTCCTCGCTGTCAGGCAGAGAGACAAATACTATTAGACCGAGCTCTGCTAGTTTCACATTCAGCTGCTGCAATGTGTTTGTAGGTACGCGGCTGCTGTCGGTGTTCCTAATCTGGAGCTTTTGAATCAAACATGGAGGAGTTGTCTTTAACATGCTCAGTGTCGGGTCTTTGTGACGGGGTGAGGCTCAGGCGCAGAGAGACAGGCTGGACGCAATATAAATAACAAAAAAGCACTCTTTAATGAGGCAAAACAAGGTCCAAAAGGGGCAGGCAGAGGATCGTCAGTCAGGGCAGGCAGGCAGAACCAGGAACACGGACAGGACGACGGGAAAAAGACACAGAACTAGAGACGACAATCCAACAGCAGACAAGGGAAAGACTGACACAATATATAGGGGGGAAACACAGGTGTACGACATCAGACAGTAACGAGACAAGAGTGGCTGAGGGCAGGTGCAGGGAATTAAACAATTAAGACAGAGAAGACACAGAGGAGACATACGGAGACACGGAACACAGGAGAAACAGAACAGGGTTTTACACTCAGGGGAGGAAAAAAAGGAAACTCAATTAAATTAAATTCAGTTAATTGTATCTACCCAAATATCACAAATTACGAATTTGATTCAGAGGGCTTTCCAATCTGTGAATGAAGAGCGCCGCTGATCCGATCCCCATCGTATAGAGTGCATGTCGTCTTCCGCGAAACCAGTTGTTGTGACAACATCGTATGTGTGTATCCATGTTTAGCTCGCCTCCTTCATCACTGCTGCATTTTTTTGGGCAAATCGCTGCCGTTCATGGCGCATTACCACCGGCTGGGGATGAGCGGAGCAGTGTGACACCATCGGTAGGAATGTGTATCAGGTCACCCGCATGCTCGCGAGTGTGTTGCAGTGTGCGCGCATACATACGAGATACACACACAAAGCGGGAGCTTTCTCCCCGAGACACTGCTCTGTTATTACATGTCATTTTGTTTCATGATATGTTGACCCTTAAACATTGACAGCAAATGCTTTGTTTGTTCCCCATCCCTGAGCACATTTGATACTAATCTTTTGTTCCTCATAGATCAGTTACCATGTGTGCATATATGCGTTTTCCCGTGTAAATGCAAAGGTTGCGTCCATTGCAGTTTATTTAGTTTTTGTCAAATACATTTTATGACCTCTAAATATGGTTTGTTGACTTAATCTTGCATCGACATCGGGACAAGACTCTGCTGCACATCAAACAGTGAAAATAAAGTCACTGTAAAATATGTCAGTTATTTTCTAATGAATGTCATAATAATGAATATTTTAGACTACTTCTTTGTGTAGTCATCATTCATAATTTCCTCATTGAAGTCACTGTTTTCTTAGATATAGCATCTGTGAGGCTGTGATATGAATATATGTTGAGGCATATTTTAGAATGATGTGATGACCTAATGTAAAGGAAACTGTGGGACAGGCAGATTCTTCCTGCCACTGGGTCGGACTGTTTACTCCAGCACAAACTGAGCTCACGGTTTTCAAGACACGGAAAAGAGGAGAGCATAACCAAAAACCAGAAACTTCTGAAATGCTCATTTTCCCGTTCAGTCCAAGACATTTTCATAAAAAAAGCAGGCAACATTATTCATGAAATATTAGGTATGTTTTCTTTTTGTCCTGGAAAAACATCACCCCAATCCTGCAGTGAGGAAGACAATAAGATCCAGATCATCTTCACCGTGATATTCTGCAACATCAACGCTTCAAACGGACCGAATAGGAAAGAGAAAAACGGAAATGGAACTGAAATTGTTGCATGATCCAACTGGTTAACCTTTTGCCTTCACTGTCCTGGAGCGAGAGAGGGAGAGAGAGAGAGAGAGGGAGAGATTGGCTTTGTGTGTCAGATGTGGTCCAGGCCCCCAGGAGCAGAGGGCCTACGGAGCGCCATGACGACGGCCGCATCAGGGCAGCCCACAGACAGCTGGCTCCCTCACATGATGCATTGGCCTTGGCATCTTAATTGGCCTCAGTGCCTCAGCCAGGGGAACTGGTGTGTGTGTGTGTGTGTGTGCACCCATGTGTGTGTTTGTGCATATGTCTGTCTTTGTCTTTGCGGGCTATTTAGCACTGTGTTTATATTTGCTTTCTGCATGCATCTGTTTGTGTACATATCTGCATTCTGGGGTTGCCTCTTGTATGTGTGAGAATGGTGTTGTGTGTGTGTGTGTGCACTCCCTGTCTTTCTGGATGTACACCACATACAGCGCTTTGGGCCGGGATGTACTTCCACTGACCTTTCATCTGCTGCTGAATCCACACACACACACATCCACAGAGGACACATGCTGTTTTATAATTGTGCATGCAATAGTGGCACTTTATTTTATATGTTTGTACCGGAAACAAATATTTTGTATTGTATGTATATTGTACTTATTCGCGCCATATGCTGTATGTTTACTGTATATATGCAACATATATTTCTTAAATCAAAAGCTCATGCCAATAAAGCTTCACCTGGAACTAAAAACAGAGTGTGTACAAGTGTGCATAATTGTACTGCATCCAGCATTAAGCAGTCCAACAGTTTAAGCGCTTGAGTGCGTGAATGTCTGTGTGTGTGTGTGTGTGTGTGTGTGTGTGTGCACTCTTGCTGTCATGACTAATATCAGTCAAGTTAAGGCTTCACAAACAGAAATGACACGAGACATTTACATTATCCCGGACTACGTGATAAATGGAGTTAATTATTGTTGTCATCCTGTCTGTTGCAGAACTGCCCGGTCACTTGAAGTAGCGGCGTCGGCGTGGTGGGTACAGAAACAGTCCTGTGAAGGAAAAGGTCCCAGGTCCAATCCCAACAGTTTGTGTGTGCATCACATTTAGGTCGTACATGCCACAGGGCTTTGAGATGCATCACGCATGTACATCCACCTCAGAGGAATAATATATGGACTGTAATGATTGGCTGCTGGTAGGTGGTCTTGTACCAAAACAGAAACGGCATCAGTCCCATAAACATTTATACATAACAGCTGATTGCTTGGATCACTACTGGTTCAGTTCATTGCTCCTCCCCCTTCTTGTTCAATCT